>NC_067158.1:7197438-7569938 GCF_903995435.1 Acomys russatus | reverse complement strand
TAGGGTTAAGGTTAGGGTTAGGGCTAGGGTTAGGGTTAGTGTTAGAGTTAAGGCTAGGGTTAGGGTTAGGGTTAGGGCCAACGTTACGGTTAGGGCTAGGTCTAGGGCTAGGGTGAGGGTTAGGATTAGGATTAGGGCTAGGGTTAGGGTTAGGGTTAGGGTTAGGGCTAAGGTTAGGGTTGGGGTTAGGTTAGGGTTAGGTCTAGGGGTAGGGTTAAGGCTAGGGGTAGGGTTAGGGTTAGGGTTAGGGCTAAGGTTAGGGTTGGGGTTAGGTTTAGGGTTAGGGCTAGGGTTAGGGTTAGGGTTAAGGCTAGGGTTAGGGTTAGTGTTAAGGCTAGGGTTAGGGTTAGGGTTAGGGTTGGGGTTAGGGTTAGGGCTAGGGTTACGGTTGGGGCTTTGGCTAGGGCTAGGGTGAGGGTTAGGGTTAGGTTAGGGTTAGTTTTGGGTTAGGGGAGGGTTAGGGCTAGAGTTAGGGTTAGGGTTAGGGTTAGGGCTTGGGCTAGGGTTAGTGTTAGGGTTAGGATTAGGGTTAGGGTTAGGGCTAAGGTTAGGGTTGGGTTTAGGTTAGGGTTAGGGCTGGGGTTAGGTTTAGGGTTAGGGTTAAGGCTAGCTTAGGGTTAGGGTTAGGGCTAGGGTTAGGGTTAGGTTTAGGGTTATGGCTAGGGCTAGTGTTAGGGTTAGTGTTAGGGTTAAGGTTAGCGTTAGGGTTAGGGTTAGGGTTATGGTTAGGATTAGATTAGCGTTAGGGTTAGGGTTATGGTTAGGGCTAGGGTTAATGTTAGGGCTAGTGCTAGGGCTAGGGTTAGGATTAGGGTTAGGGTTAAGGTTAGGATTAGGGCTAGGGTTAGGGTTAGGGTTAGGGCTAGGGCTTGTGTTAGGGTTAGGGTTAGGGTTAGGATTAGGGTTAGTGTTAGGTTAGGGTTAGGTTAGGGTTACGGTTAGGGATAGGGTTAGGGTTAGGGCTAGGGTTAAGGTTAGGGTTAGGGTTAGGGATAGGTTTAGGGTTAGGGTTAGGATTAGGGCCAACGTTACGGTTAGGGCTAGGTCTAGGGCTAGGGTTAGGGTTAGGGTTAGGATTAGGGTTAGGGTTAGGTTTAAGGTTAGGGTTAGGGTTAGGCTTAGGGTTGGGGTTAGGGTTAGGGCTAGAGTTACGTTTGGGGCTTTGGCTAGGGCTAGGGTGAGGGTTAGGGTTAGGTTAGGGTTAGGTTAGGGTTAGGGGAGGGTTAGGGCTAGAGTTAGGGTTAGGGTTAGGGTTAGGGCTTGGGCTAGGGTTAATGTTAGGGTTAGGATTAGGGCTAGGGTTAGGGCTAAGATTAGGGTTGGGTTTAGGTTAGGGTTAGGGCTGGGGTTAGGTTTAGGGTTAGGGTTAAGGCTAGTTTAGGGTTAGGGTTAGGGCTAGGGTTAGGGTTAGGTTTAGGGTTATGGCTAGGGCTAGTGTGGTTAGGATTAGATTAGGGTTAGGGTTAGGGTTATGGTTAGGGCTAGGGTTAATGTTAGGGCTAGTGCTAGGGCTAGGGTTAGGGTTAGGGTTAAGGTTAGGATTAGGGTTAGGGTTAGGGTTAGGGCTAGGGCTAGTGTTAGGGTTAGGGTTAGGGTTAGGATTAAGGTTAGTGTTAGGTTAGAGTTAGGTTAGGGTTACGGTTAGGGATAGGGTGAGGGATAGGGCTAGAGTTAGGGTTAGGGTTAGGGTTAGGGCTAGGGCTAGGGTTAATGTTAGGGTTAGGATTAGGGCTATGGTTAGGTCTAAGGTTAGGGTTGGGGTTAGGTTAGGGTTAGGGCTAGGGTTAGGTTTAGGGTTAAGGTTAAGGCTAGGTTAGGGTTAGGGTTAGGGCTAGGGTTAGGTTTAGGGTTATGGCTAGGGCTAGTGTTAGGGTTAATGTTAGGGTTAAGGTTAGCGTTAGGGTTAGGGTTATGGTTAGGATTAGATTAGCGTTAGGGTTAGGGTTATGGTTAGGGCTAGGGTTAAGTTTAGGGCTAGTGCTAGGGCTAGGGTTAGGGTTAGGATTAGGGTTAGGGTTAAGGTTAGGATTAGGGCTAGGGTTTGTACTGGCCAATGATCTTTCCAGCTCACACAGTTTGCCTAGCAGGTGCACCTTGTACCTTGCAAATAGAACTGGCTGGCTGGGAAAGAAGAGATGTTATAGAGATGGGTGTGCCCTTCCCTTTGCCCGCCAGAGTATTAAAACAGTAGGCCTCAAATAAATTACATTTTCCACAGGAACCTGTCTTTCAATGTCTCTAAAATTCTTCCCCAGGGTGACATGTAAGCCATGACCTACCCATTCTTCTAAGGTCCGGGCAACAAACCAGAGTTCACTCTAGGGAACCCTTGAGTTTACTGGGCTTCCCTGCAGAACACAGGTGTGGGAGTTCCTCCCACAACAGGCTGAATCTGAAGAGCCTAAGGCAGCAGGCATGAGGTCTCCCCCATAGCTGCTTAGATGGAGTGTCCTCTCCCTAGCATGCCCCAACTGATACACTCTAACCCCTTCCCAAGGCCGCATCCAATACTGACAGAGTTTCATGCAACAGAGAGTGGCTGGACACTCATACAAGGGTCTCCTAACCCTCCCCCACACTCCTCACACAGTCTACAAGGCCAGCTGGGATGATACTTTTGCAAAGCATTGAAGCCAAAGTCCCCAAGATGTCGGTTCCTTCGCTGGGAGAACATTTGCTCACAGCCCACAGGAAGAGATTTGATAGTTCCCAAAATTTAGCAGCCTACTCTGGAGGAGAGATGGGAGCAATGAGTGGACCCACACCTTGACCAGTACTGCTCAGCGATGCAAACTTCTTGCCCTCTATTTAAACCTAAACCCCACGTTAGACCCTGAACATGAAACTGGGGGGTGGGGGGGTACTGGACCTCTTCTTGCGTCTTCTTCCCAGGGTGGCCTCTGAATAAATAAATCTCCCTTCTCTGAGCTTCACTATAATTTGTGTCTTTAGTTTTTGCATCAGGGACAACCGGTCAAGCCTAGTTCGCAAGGGCAGCCCAGAGCTCAGACTTACAGCCTAAAAATTCTGGTAACACAGGCTTTTCCACCTCCGTCAAGCCACCTGGGCAGGAAAGGGTGGCAGCAACTCTTCCAACAAAGGCAAGAATGCTGAGAATTTATGAGCAGAATAATTCAGCAAACACAAGCAGGGCTGGCTTCATCTCGGCTAACCTAGCCTGTAGCATTGAGGGTGTTGACAAAGTAGGGTTAAGAGCCAGGTTCCGGTCAAAGTGCCTGGTGTTTAGACTTTGCGGTCTGTATCCAAGCTCCTCCCATCCAGCCCACACGATGATGGGCCAAGCTGCTCTGCCACTGGTAGGTTGTTTTCCCAGAGAGCAGGGTAAAGAAGAACCGTGTCCCTCCGCCTTCCCAGGCTTTTTGCCTGGGTTATCCACATTAAATGAACACAGAACATACTGACAAGAGAAACCCTGTACTTAATTATGCTCGCTTGCGCAGGAGTCCCACAACATACAGGACTCACTGAACGCCTGGCCGAACTTTTCTGAGCCACAGAAACAATGAAAGCTTGTTGCCCTGGGGTGTGGCAATGACCCAGTCTAGGGCGAGAGGGAAAGAATTGTGTCACGCAGAAAGGTTGTCTTGTGGCAATAAAAGGTCTCTCGGAGTGGCCCTCGGAATGGGTGACTGGGCCGGTGTCAAGTCCGAGGCTCACTCACCTGATTTCTAGTTAATCTCCCTTGGTGCATAAAATCTCAGGAGAGGATTCACAACAGTGTTCCTTGGCGCGCCCCCTCTATAGGCAGATAAGAGCAGCTCCCACAAAACCCCTGCCTGCATCCTGCCTCCTAAGTGCCCCAGTTCAAGGGATTGCACACCAGACTGACATATTTAGGGATGGCTTTTCCTGAAGTCCCATCCGCACAGAGGCAGTTCTTATTTCCATTTGGGGATTGCATAGGATTAAGTAGGATAATGGATGCTTTCAAACCTGCTTTGCAGGAATTAAAGCTTTACACAAACACTCATCTTGGGCCCATAGGGAAGAGTGTGTTCCATGCGCTGTAGTGTTTTTAGGAGTACGGCTCACGGGCCAGCAGCAGCAGGCATGAGATGAGAGAGAGCAGGAAATATCAGCGGGCACAGGGAAGGAAAGGGGGAAAGGCCCCTGTACTAGTTCATGCTCTCCACGGGGTCCCTATCCTAAGAAAATTATTTTTATTTATAAATAATACATATGGGAGCAATTTGTTTGTTTGTTTGATTGTTATTGTTGTTTTGACACAGAGTCTTTCTATGTAGCTCTGGCAGTTCTGGAACTTGCTATGTAGACCAGGCTGGTGCCAAATTCACAGACATCTGCCTGCCTCTGCCTCCCAACTGCTGGGATCACAACCACCCATCCATCACTTTGCAATGTACACACATCTTTTTTTTTTTTTTTTTTTTTTTTAATCTATAGTAAACCTATTAATCCAGGCTGTCCTTGAACTCCTAAGCTCAAGCCGTCCTCTTGCCTCCAGAATAGTTGGGGCTACAGACACCAGTCACTCAGCCAGACACTGGTCACTATACATACTCAAGCCTAACGTGGTTTAGGTCTACAGTTCCATCTCTCAGGTCCTGAGATACGAGGGTCTCATGTTCAAGGCCAGCTTGAGCTCTAAGGAAAGAAAGAAAGAAGGTATTCCTTCCCTGGGGGGCCTCTCAATCTTGGGAGTTCTCTTTTGCTTTTCCTTAATAGATCATAATGAAAGTGAATAATGGGAAAGAAGGAAGACGCAAGGGCTCATGGGAAACACTCAGAAAGAACGGAGAGGCTACAACTTCAGTCAATAGCATCTCCAGGGAAACCAAGATGGGCTTGAAGACGCAGGTTACAAAGGAGACTTCAGTGAACAAAGACAGGCAAGGTTGGCTGCGCAGACTCAAACGTCCACTCACAGGGTTTTCCACCAAACTGGAGGATCACCATGTTAGGCAGGCTGGCTGACCAGTGAGTTCTGGACAGCATGTCACCGGTTTTCATGCCAGATCCCCATGCCCATCCAACCTGCTGCCCTCATGGTGGGATTAAAGGCACACACAGCCATGCTTGGCTCATTCATTTCAGCTTACTATGTAGCGCTGCCTGGCCAGGAACGCACAATATAGATAAGGCTGACCTTAAACTCAAAGAGATCTGCTTGCCTCTGTCTCCAAGCGCCCTAGCTCACACCCAGCTTTTTATTTGGGTGCTAAGGGTTCAAATCAGGTCCTCACTCTTGGACAGCAAGTGCTCTTCGCTGAGCCTTCTCCTCAGCCTTTCCTTCCTGGCTTTTATACTCCAGACTGGATTATTTATAATAAAGAGAAATCTATTTGCCTTTTGATCCTGGAGGCTGAAAGTCCACAGAAGATGAAAGGCCATCTCTAGTCAGGGCATGTCTTCTGTGTCATGGCATGGAAAAGACACTTTACAGCAAGAGTGTTAGAGAGAGAGATCAGCATTAACCCAGAGGACTGGGTCAAGCCCCATAGCCTTTTATATGCATCCATTTTCATTATCAGGGAATTAATTTTCCAACGCATGGTTTCTGGTGGGCATATTCAAACCATAACAATAGGGGGTGGATGGGCACCAAGGTCCCTTGGTAACTTCTAGGAAAGGCTGAAACCCCTGGCATCAGAGCAGGCTGTGTTCTTTGAATACTTAAGTGAACAGGGGCGTGGGAGAGTATACCCAGTCAGGAAAGAGGTCTTCCAGAGGACCCAGGTTCAAGTTCCAGCACCCACGTGGCAGCTCACAACTGTTCATAACTCCAGGTCCAGGGGACCAAATACCCCCTCTTCTGACCTCCATGGGTTCCAAGCACACACATAGTACCCAGACATGCATGCAAAAAAACAAACAAAACAAATAAAATGATAGGGGGGGGGGTTGGTGTTCTTGTTCTTGTTTTGTTTTTCGAGACGAGGTTTCTCTGTGTAGTCCCAATTGTCCTGGAACTTACTCTGTAGACTCAGATATCTGCCTCACAAGTGTTGGGCTTAAAGGCGTGTGCCACCACTGCCCTGCTGGATAAAGTAAATTAAAGAGAAAATTAGAAAGATGCAAACCCATAACTTTAAATATTTTAAAAATTCGTTTTCCTGGAGACAGAGTCTCTCTGTTATGTAGCCCTGGCTGTCCTAAAACTTGCTATAAAGACCAGGCCAGCCTTGTTGGTGTGTGTGTGTGTGTGTGTGTGTGTGTGTGTGTGTGTGTGTGTGTGTGTGTGTGTGTGTGCTGGCAGGCATGCCATGGTGCACACATGGAGGTGGGAGGACAACTTTTGGGAGTCCATTCTTGCCTTTCACTATGAATTTCTGGGGTGCACCTCCACAGACCAGGCTTTCGGGGTGCTTTTACCCACTGACCCATATCACTGGCCCTGACCTATAGCTGGAGGCAAGACTCACCTAGGCTGTGGTCCTCACTGCCACCTGCCACAGTCATCACCTCCGCCTCCTTTGGGTCCACAGTAGCCCTGCCCCAAAGTGCCCCGGTCCTGATTGAGAACCCATGATGTGTTACAGTACTGCAAGGGGGATTAAGGCTGCCTGAGAATTAAGGCTGCTAATCAACTGACCTGAAAATAGGAGATTATCCAGGATTATCCCGGTGGGCTCACTTTAAAGCCCAGAGTCCTTAAGCGCAGAACAGAAAAGGGGGAAAGGAGTGGGGTGTCTGTGCTGAGGTGTGAAGTGAGCTGCATCAGCCAGGGCTTGCAGGTGGCCAGGAGCTGAGCATCCATGAGCCTCCAGAAGGATGCAGCCCAGTGAGAGCCCCATCCCATCCCCCACCCCCTAGGTGCCAGCTCTGGGGAGTGACCTGATTGGAGCATTGAGAGAATGAAGAAAAGAGCAATGCGCAGACACAGGTATACAGAAAAGCTGGAGTTGTGTGGACTGGTTTCTCTGGTGGAGGAACTGGAAACCCACATGCCACCCACCTCCCAACTCCGGGTGTTTATTTATGTGTAATTAAAGGGGAAGGCAGGGCAGCTCCAAGAGGCAGAGTTTCATGATACACCCAGCTGAACAGGGAGGCAGGTCAGCTAGTCGCTGTAGGAGCAGGCTCTGCGGGGACACAGTCTTCAGGCTGTATCTCTCCAGGGGAGAAAGCTACAGTGAGCATTTTCTGCACGTGATGCCATCAACCTTTGAACTTGGATCAGGAGAGAAGACTTTACCACTTCCCAAGGGTTTACGTCCCTGGGTGTCCTTGACCTGTCTGTGCCCACGGCAACAGCACATATTCATTCAGGGTTCCTCTGCTCCCCACAATGCATCTGTGCTGCTCTCAGCTGCTGCACTTGTGGCAACGTGCGATAGCAGCAATAGAAAGCATGTGACAGTGCATCACAATTGACATGGGGCGGGGAGCCAGGAGACCAAGCCCAGTCACTGCTTTCTTGCCAAGTTTGCCTGGTCCTCCTGATATCCACTCGTCACTTGCTCTCTGGGCCACAGAGGGAGAACAATGAGTCAGGTTTAGAGGTGATGGCTGGAGCCACATTAGTTCCCAACCACAGGAAGTCGCCATTCAAGAAAACTGAAAAGGCCAGGGCGTGGGTTTCTCTGTCCATCAGTATTGATCTTTTGAATTGGTCTGGCCTCTTAGGGAGGCCACTAGCTCAAGTCTTGGACCCTTGATGCTCAGCAGGGACTTGCCCAGAGAAGGCAGGGATGACAGCTGGCCAAACTGGGAAATCTAAGAAAGGCCAGGAGTAAGTAACACTGCTCTAAAGGGAATGACTTGAGGGCGAACCCTTGCTGGCTGCTGAGTATGACACAGCTGCCTTTGAATTCCTGCCTTGACTCAGCAATCTCACCTACTGGCAGAGGCTATTTCATGCCCAACTGGATTAAATTTAGACACGGATCCATAGGAGAAACATCATTACATAATACTGGCATCCAAATGGTCTCCGCTGCGGTACCGACCCTTTCTTGAGGTAGCAGTGGGTTATGCCGCCATAACCACAGCACACGCATGTTCTAGACGTATCATGAGGCCACACTACAACCAAACACTACAGGCAGTCTGTGCATTTACATTTGTCCAGCTACAAAATGCCTTGTACGCATGTGTGCATGAGCAGTGAACGTGAGCTATGAATAAGAAAGCAATTTTGGTTTCAAGGTAATGAGATTATCTTTCCTTCAGGATAACCCAACCTATCCGAAATGATAAAAATATGTGAGGATGTCTTGAAAAGTTATAGGACACAGAGAAAAGATACAGTCCTATCCCTGTGATGGCTGTACTTAGTTGTCAACTACATCCAGAATTAGCTAAAATTCAAAAACAGAGGGCACACCTGCGGGAGATTTTTTGCTTTACTTGAAGTATGAAGATCTACTTCTAATCTTGACCTTTGAGGTAAAAAGATACACTTTTGCCGGGGCATGATGGTGCACGCCTTTAATCCCAGCACTCAGGAGGCAGAGGCAGGCGGATCTCTGTGAGTTCCAGGCCAGCCTGATCTACAATGCAAGTTCAGGACAGCCAAGGCTACACAGAGAAACCCTGTCTCAAAACACACACACACACACACACACACACACACACACACACACACACACATACACACAAAGATACCTCTTTAATGCAGTTTTGGTTGTTTGGTCATTTGTTTTTTGAGACAGAATTTCTCTGTATAGTCTTGGCTATCCTGGAACTTACTCTGTAGACCAGGCTGGCCCTGAACTCAGAGATCCACCTGCCTCTGCCTCCCAAGTGTTGAGATCAAAGGCGTGCATATCATAACCCAGCTTAACCTAGATCTTTTGATCTGGGAAAAGATACACCTCTAACCTGAATGTTAAAGCAGGAAGACACAGCTTTTATCAACCCACCGAGTCATCTTGCCAGTCCCCTCACCCCTCTTAATCTAGCCAGTACCCAGAAAACGAGTTTTAAAGGGACATTTTAGAGGCAACCTAAGTTACCAATCACAAGCCAAATGGTGCCGTAGAAAAGACGGCAGCTTTGACAAGATAGACAGACCTCTTGCATCCATATCTCAACATACCCACTTTGTCTTTTGGGAGTGGTAGTTTATATCTGTAACACCAGCACTTGGGAGGCTGAGGCAGGAGAATTTCTGTGAGTTTAAGGTCAGCCTGAGCTACACCATGATTTCCAGGTCACATGGATTACAAAGAGACGTTGCTTCAAAAAAAAAAAAATTTAATGAAGAATAAAACACACATCCCTTTGCCACTGCAGCGTTCTCGAACTTCACTTTTCTTGCTTTCAGTAGCTACTTTACAAATGTGTCCACTGCTCACCCATGGCCTTGTCTCCAGAACTCCTCTCAGCTCCTTCCTCCAGTAAATTGGGACGCAGATAGTAACCAATGGAATACAGCAGAGGTAAGTTGCAGCTGCCTTGGAGTCTTGGGGTGTGAGGCCGCATAATACAGAGGGTTCTGTGGGCATCCAGATGTTGAGCTGGCCTCCCCTGTTCCTATCCATTTATTTCTTTATCCTGTGTATACATATACACACATAGGGGGTCCCCACATTGTGTGGGTGTCAAAGGCCCACTCGTGGGAGTTGCCTCCCTCCCTCCATGACGTGGGTCCCAAGGACCTGACACAAATCATCAGGCTTGGTGGCAAGCACCTTCACCCACTGGGCCATCTCACTGGTCCTGGAGTGATTTTCATAATGGAAAAATACTGCCCTTCTCAGTGAGGTCACTCTTGTAAAGTATACAGACGCAGCGGGGCCAGCTCGGCAGAAACAGGACTTCAAAGGTCACATCCGGGCAGAGCAAGTGGAGCAAGACACCCGAGAGAGCCCTGAGGCTTCAGCCTTGATACATTTCCTGCTCGTCGATAAAGGGAAGAGAAAATGAACACAAGAAAAGGGGGAATTTGCTGTGTTCTCTGCAAAACATGGCCACTTAAGCCTCAATTTGGTTCTCTGGATTTAAAAAAAAAAAAGCTCTTATATGCTAATTGAATTTTGTGCTTCCATGAAATGGAAAAGCAGGACTAAGTAATGAACCTAAGGTGGGTTCAGAAATGACTCAAGTTCCCCCATGTCTGTGAGCCTCCCAAGGGCTGCCCTAAGATAAGGTTGGAGTCCTCAAATGTCAAGGGCACTGCTCACTCGGAAGGAAGCTCACCAGTTAAAAATTCAGACTTTTTTTTCCTTTTCAGAGATAGAAGTCACACTTACACTCTAGGGCTGGGGTGTTGGGTGAGCTGCACCAGCCCCTAAGCGTTAGGCTGGCAAGACACGAGTGTGCCATTGCTCAGCCGCGCCACAATTTAAGTAGGGCAGAGAGGTGATTCAAAAGGGTGGGAGAGGAGATAGAAGGGCCGGAAGTTTGCACCACTGAGCCTGGGAAGCAGACAGGTTGGTGGGAGGTAGGTCACAACTGCCCCCCTTCAACATCGCCACCTTTGCCTTCCTCTTTCTGTTGCTTGGATCAGTGTCCCCAACAGTTCCTGCATTTGAAAGGCTGAACCAGAAGGTTCATCATGAGTTCAAAGCTAGCCTGGGCCCCATCGTCTTTGAGGGCAGGCCTGAGCTTCATAGCCAACATCTGCCTCAGAAAAAAAAAAAAAAAAAACGAAAACGAAAACAAACAAAACATCAGCAAAATCCCTTTTCTCAGGACAGAATTAGCCAGAAAACCTCCCCTGGGGGGATCTGTAGAGACAAAAGAACAAAAATAAAAGCGGGGTTGCCAGACTGGAACCGCTATCCCATGACTACCTGCAGCTTAACCCCTAGTGGCACAGTGATACTTGGAAGCCAGCCGAAGCCTTCAGTGTAAGCTCACTACTGAACGGCATATTGAGCCACTGCCATCCATCCAGCGTGGACCCCTACACACCTGCCCACCCCAAGATGGCACACACAATGAGATCAAATAACTTTTTCCTTCAACGGCTATCCAAGGCTTCAGCTTTTTTTTTTAGCCACTCTTCCCGTCTCTGGGAACTGTCCCATGGTCTCTCTTGCAGTCTGTTTGTTTTGAGGAAAGAGAATGCAGATTTATTATGGAAAAATGGAAGAAGAAGAAGAAGAAGAAGAAGAAGAAGAAGAAGAAGAAGAAGAAGAAGAAGAAGAAGAAGAAGAAGAAGAAGAAGAAAACCTCCCAAGACCAGGAAGGGTTCCTAGGGAAGGATACACTGTGCATTATGTTTTGCTAAATCTCTCTTTGTCCCTTGTCCCTTGTCCCTTGTGTAAGGCACTCTAGGAACTGTGATGGAGTTTAGGGGCAACTCTTTCCTGGGAGCCGCATCGGCTGGAGAAGGAGCGGGACTCAGGCTCCAAGGCTCCTCAGTTCCTCAGGGTTTGGGGTAACCCTTCCCTGGGAGCTGCATCGTCTCCATTGAGGAGGCCTCCTCTCAGAGCTGTGAGGTTCCTGGGCTCCCGTGTCTCAGGATACCCTGGGGACACTGTCCCACTTTGGGGCTGGGATACCTTCCCAGCTCTCAGAGCTGTGGACACCCTTCCAGCCCAGTGCTGGAAGGCAGGCCACGCCACCCACACAACATACACAATAGCATCTTGTATCAGTTCATTTTCCTGGCTGGGCTTAGAAAAGGAAGCGTTTATCTGGGCCTACAGTTCCAGCATTGAGTCCGTCGCCATGAAGGTCGGGAAGCATGGCAGCAGGCAGGCATTGGCAGCAGGCACCGCTGAGACCACACACCTCAAACCACACCCTTCCATGGCATCCTCTTGGCGCAGCAGGTGATGGCCACAGTTTGAAGAATTCCCTGAGACTCAAAGATTCAGACCACAGGAGCTGCTGGCCGTTCTTCTTGATGCAGAGGGCAGTGAGCCAGCTGCAGGGTGTCTTCAGCGACGTGTTCTTGCTGTGAGTGAAATGGTGGGGCCATCCTCTGTGGGAAGAGCAGGCCTCCTCACCTCCGTTCGGAGGGTGCCTCATTAGGTTAAGGTTACCTGTTACTAAAAGGTTCTGTCCCTCAACAATTTAGCATGTGAACACATTCTGTCTGCTAGAGTCAACTCTATTATCAGGCATTTTAAAATTCCCCTCCATAGCCATGAGTCAGGTTTGTAGGCCAGGCTCCAAACTGTGCCATGTGGTGTGGGATGCCTATGTCTTAGCTCTCAGAGCAGGCTGGCCTCGAACTCACAGCGATCCGCCTGCCTCTGCCTCCTGAGTGCTGGGATTAAAGGGGTGAGCCACCATGCACCGGCTTCTTCCCTCTTTTCTTTGCTCTCTTATGGTTTTTCTAGCTGGGTGTGATAGTTGCACGCCTTTAGACCAAGCACTGGGAAGGCCAAAGCAGGCAGATCTCGCTGTGAGGTCAAGGCCAGCTTGGGCTACATGACAAGCTCAGGTCAGCCAATGCTACACAGTGAGACACTGTCTCAAAACAAAAAGTAAGGCGATTTTCCTCTCACTTCTTGCCTTGCTTGGGCAGAGGCTCTCCTGCACAGTGTCGGTGCTACATTTCTTCAGCCTTATCATGTCCACACAAGATCCCTGTCACCCCGTAGAGCCAGCTGAGTGCAGGACCTCTTCGGGTGAGAGAGTCCTCCAGCCTCGGGCTTCCCTGGCTGCGTAACTTACTTGTTCTTTTTGTCTGGAGGCGTGTACAGATTTCTCTTAGCTTGGCAGCTGAGGAGTTCCATAGTGTATTCCTACAGCTGTGCCTTTTTTTTGGGGGGGGGGGCGGGGGGTCTGGCCTGGAACTCAGCGAGTCGATTTCAGATGCAAATTTTTCTTAACCTCGGAGTGGTTTTCTTTGATCGTTTGCTGAATTTCTGTACTTTCCTCAACAGTTTCTTTTCCCTTTGAATTTCTGTTTCTCTCTTCATGTGCTCAGGACCTCCCCACCAGGTCTTACATCATGACACAATGACCCGGGAGTTAACAGGGAGGAGTACCAGGGAGACGGCCCAGAGGAACTGGGTTAGGTTCCCGCATCCACATGACGTCTCACAACTGTCTATTACTCCAGTTTTAGGAAATCCTATGTCCTCTTCTGGCCTCTAAAGGCCAGGTGTGGCATACATAGATGCATGTAGGCATGTATACATAAAATACAAATAAATAGGGAAAAAAACAGAAAAGTGGAACCAGCTGTAGTGGGACACACAGATAGTCCCCGCACTTGGGAGGCTGAAGCCGAGGGATCACAGGTTCAACACAGCCAGACCCCGTCTCAAAACAAACAAAACAAAATGGTAGAGAGTGCAGCTCACCACACAGACAGCACACATCACCTGGGGATGAACAGCAACAGTTCTTAGCTGTGTGATCTTACGGCTGCCTCATCAACCTCTCCTGGCCTGTTTTCTTGAGCTGAGTTGGAGAATGATCATAGTTAAATCTTGCTTTAGCAAGAAGCAAGTGCACTAATATAGGCAAAGGGTTTTTGTTGTTGTTTTAGTTTGAGAGTTTGGAATTGTTGAGAAAGGGTTTGAGGTAGCTTAGAATGGCCATGCCCTTACTATGTAGCTGTTTTAGTCAGTGACCTATTGCTGTGAAGAGACGCCTGACCATGGCAACTCTTATGAAGGGCTGGCTTACAGTGTCAGAGGTTTAGTCCATTATCAGCATGGCGGGCAGACACAGTGCAGAGAATTCTTTATCCAGATCCAGAAGCAGCAGCAAGAAATCTAGCCACTGGGCCTGGCTTAGGCTTCTGAAATCCCCAAGCTCACCTCCAGTGACACACTTCCTCCAATAAGGCCACGCCCCTTAATCCTTGTCAGGTAGCGCCACTCCCTAATGACCAAGCATTCAAATATATGATGAGCCTATGGGGGACATTCTTGTTCAAACTACCACAGCACCCAAGGATAACCTTGGGTCCCCCTGTCTGCCTGAGATCACAGACCCGGTGCCACCCAGTTTGTTCAGTGCTGGGGATTGAACCCAGAACTTTAAGCACACTGGGCAAGCAGTCTACCAACTGAGTTACACCCTTGCTCTCAGACTGTGCTCTCTGGCCTCCAACCTTCAAACTTTGGTGGCTTATGAAAGCAAAGCTCTATTTCTTTCTTCTTCTTCTTCTTCTTCTTCTTCTTCTTCTTCTTCTTCTTCTTCTTCTTCTTCTTCTTGTTTTTGTTTTTGTTTTTGTTTTTTTGTTTTTTTGAGACAAAATTTCTCTGTGTAGCCTTGGCTGCCCTAGACTTGCTTTGTAGACCAGGCTGGCCTCCAACTCACAGTGATCTGTCTGCCTCTGCCTCCCCAGTGCTAGCATTAAAGGTGTGCGCCACCACCCCCAGCTCAAAGTTCTATTTCTTGTCACACTGAGGGCTGTTCATGAGTTGGGTGTTTCTGTCCTCCACTTTTCTCATTATAGGACTTGAGGACTAGCCCTTGTAACTGGGGACAATGTTACAGTTCGCCTTACAACCATTATTTCTAAGGTGGGGCAATGTGGTTTGTGGTAGAATGTTTGCCAAGCATGCATAAAGGACAGCTTTTATCCCAGAACCACACTTTTTTTTTTTTTTAATCTTTCCTGGAACCAAAACCATGATATTCTAATTAAAAATTAGAGTAGTTCAAAGAACTTATATTAAGGATTTCTAGAACAGAACTAATAGAATAGGATAGAGGTCTTCATTTGATTGGCTTACAGAATATGGGTAGGATAGTCTACACGAGCTGTGTGCAAATTGAAAGAAAAAGAGCCCTGGAGCTGCCCAGTCCAAAAATCTGGCCGCCTTACAGTTCCACTACAAAGCTAAAGGCTCAGGAGGGTCCGGGCCGGAAAGGGTGGAGCCTGTCACTGTTGACCATGGCAACAGCAAGGGGCTCATTTCCTCTGCAGAAGGGGCTTGCTGTTTTCCTCCTCCGTTTTCCCTCCATCCCAGCTCCTAGTCCATTGGACAATGTCGCCCACATTCCTGGTAGGCTTCTCCCTGAAAGTTATCCCACAAACACACTCGGAAGTACGTTTTTACAGAGACCCGATAGCTTTTAATCCAGCCAAACTGATGACCAAAGTCAAGCGTCCCAGAGCCCACAGGCAAAGGAGCGCCATGGATTAGCAATCTGGACAGTGCCAGTGCTTAAACTATAGCACAGAAATAAAAAAATGATGGAATACAGTAGCCTTATTAAAATGAAAACTTACATATATTGGAGTTGGGTGTGCTGGCTGGTTGCTTGGCTGTTGTCTTAGGACTTAGAAAGTGGAGCAAAAGAATTCAAAATCATTGTTGGCTAGATAGTAAATTAAATCTACCCTGTGCTCCATAACATTATGTCTCAAAAACAAGACACCCCAAAACTCCCAAATCAAAACCCCTCATGTGTATTTTTGTCCTAGCTTGTTCTCTATTGTTGTGATAAAACACCATGACCAAAAAAAATGGTGAGCAAAGTGTTGGTTTTATCGTAGAGTTGTATTCCATTGTGAAGGGCAGTCAGGGGAGGGAACTGGAGGAAGAACTGAAACTGAGGCCGTGGAGCGGGCCACTTACTAGCTTGCTCTATTTGCTTTCTTAGAAACTACAGGACCACCTGTCCAGAGTGTAGAATCAAGAAAATGCCCCTCAGCCAGGCAGTGGTGGCAACGCCTTTAATCTCAGCACTCTGGAGGCAGAGGCAGGAGGATTGCTGTGAGTTCGAGGCCAGCCTGATCTACAAAGCGAGTCTAGGACAACCAAAGCTAACACAGAGAGAACCTGTCTCGAAAAACCAAAATAATAATAATAATAATAATAATAATAATAATAATAATAATAAGAAGAAGAAGAAGAAGAAGAAGAAGAAGAAGAAGAAGAAGAAGAAGAGAAGAAGTCATCAGAACCCCCAGAGATAGGAAAATTCAGAAGTGTTCAAGTTCCTTACATAAAAAGGAAAGGGAAGGTTAGCAATGGTAAAGTGTTTCCCCACATGCAGTGAGGGCCTGGACTCTGAAGCAGGGGAGAAGAAGTTTTCGCAGGGCATGGTGGAACATTAACTGGAGGTCTCAGAAGGCTTGAGGAGATCTTGATGGCACTGACATTGGTGTTTGGTGGGCATCCTCTGAGATTGGCAACTTCTTATGTCCTAGAACAAGGCACTAGACAGAAGCATGTGGAACAGCAGTTTTTCAGGAAATGGGGACTCATATCTGAGCGAGGAAGGAAATGGGCCTGAGTAAACAGCAGGCGCTGCACAAAGGATACTGTGTTTGCGTCACTTTGGGAGTCCTTTGCACAGTGCAGGCTTTTCTGCACATGCTCTATCTGTTATTAGGGCATTCATGTCTCACTGTCCCCCAGAAGTGTATGTGTTTTACTATGAGTTACAGGTCATTTGCAGACACTGATGAGTGCCGAGGGGCTACAACAAGGGCTCCAGAAGTTCTAGGTGGGTGTACTTGTGTGTGTGTACTTGTGTATGTGTGTGTGTGTGTGTGTGTGTGTGTGTGTGTGTGTGTGTGTGTGTGTGTGTGTGTGTGTGTGTGTGTATAGAGCAGTAGGGAGTGTCCAGCCTTCCTGTTTGCCAACAGGTTTCTTTCACTTGGTCATTTTTCAGCCTTTGTATAAAATCTTCCAGACCTCGGCCTGTCCTGGGCCTCAGACATGAGAAGAAGAGACCCTCTTCCCCCAAAAATCTAAAGAACAGAAACAAAAATAAATCATAAGTCATGGTATCATACATAATCTACGAAATCCTCTCACGTGCGTCAAATCACATCTAATGATGGAATCTAGTACAGTGCACACGCAGTGTAATGTTTCTGTACTGTGTGGTACTGGAAAATAAGAGTAAAGTCCTAGAAGGATTGTTCAGTGGCTAAGAGTCTTCGTTCCTGCAGAGGAACAAGTTCGAGTCCCAGCACCCACATGACAATCACAACCACCGTAACTCCTTTCCCAGGGTGCACATGATACACAGACAGACATGCAAGCGAAATACCCATACACACAAAATAAAGCAAATAAATATAAGAAGAAAAAAAAAAAGATAAAGCCTTACGTGTTCAATCCAGATACCAATTTTAAAAAACACTTTGGGTCCACAGTCAGAACCCATAGGTATAAAATATACAAACACGAAGGGCTGATTGTATGCAAGTTTGAAAGAAATGCATTAGGGAAACACTTCTAACAGTCCAAAAAGGAATGTAGGAAGCAAGAGACAGCACTGGCTAGATGGCCACCCTCTGTTAGAAGCTAGTCCCATGGAAGTCCCTTTAAAATATCCTACACCATCCTCCAGACAAGAGTGCTCGCCTATCCCTGGCCTGGTCCTCCTGGGCAGCCCTTGTCAGAAAGATAGCCTTGCTGAGCTGTCTCAAGCTCTTGGGTCCCCAGAGCTGCAGAGGATGCTGCTCCTATGTCCAGGCACGCAGCACAGCCCCGTGTAAAACAGGTAGGAAGCTCCCTCCCATCTCCCTAACCTAGAGGGAAAGCTAAGTAACACCATACTGCCAGAGCTACAGGGCTACAGCTGCCCCAGTGACTGTCCTCGGCAGGGGTGGGTGGGGTGGGGTGGGGGGTGTCCCCTCTCTTGCAGGAAAAGATGCAGCGCTGGCCAGCAGAAAAACACTTCCCGAGCCTCAAATTAGTTCCACGTGAACTGACTTGTCAGGGTTCTCCCCACATCACACATGCCTGCCCAGACACAGGGTGGGGTGGCAGGAAGGAAGAAGCCTCCTCCCGTCCCTAAGGGCTGTGATCACAGGGGCAGCTGCACCTGTGACCACAACCACACAGTGAAAGTTCACCAGTGGTTGGTGGCAAAGAACAGAGAGAGATTATTATAATTTCCAAATAGGGTCCAAAATTTGAGCGTGGAAAGTGACCCGGTTCCCATGACCTGTCCAAATCTGCTCTCAATCCCAAGCAAGGCGCCTTCTGAGATGACTGGTAAGGGCTCTTCACAATTTACAAGTGCTTGTGAGAAAAATATCACACTTGGCCCTCAAACAAAACAAAACAAACCCTTGTGAATAGTTGCGTTTGGTGCATTTATTTTACAAAAGAAGAAACCGAGGTTCACAGTGGCTCTGTGGCTTGTGTGAGGACCCCCCCCCCCACACTGGTCCTCCAAGCTGCTAGCTTTCCACTAAGACATTGTAGCTCCCTGGGGCTGTAGGAAGGTGAGCCTTCCCAACAGGGAACAGCCACTGCCCCAAAGCAGGTGGGGATATAGGATCTGACCCCATGCAGCCTCACCAGCCGCTGGGAAAGTTTGTATATGGAGTGGCCTCCAGATCCAAAGAACAGGCCCAAAGGGGCTGGGTCCCTACAATAGCACAGTGCCTATGGTACAAGAGATGCTTTCACGCCGGGTGTGGTGGTGCATGCCTTTAATCTCAGCACTCGGGAGGTAGAGGCAGGTGGATCACTGTGAGTTCGAGGCCAGCCTGGTCTACAAAGTGAGTCCAGGACAGCCAAGGCTACACAGAGAGGCCCTGTCTCAAAAAAAAAAAAAGAGAGAGAGAGAGAGAGAGAGAGAGAGAGAGAGAGAGAGAGAGAGAGATGCTTTCACGTTCAGTGTTGTTTTTAATCAAGTGGTGATGGCTTTATAGTAAAAGGAACTCTGGAAAATATAGTTGCATTTGTCAGCGCTCTATCAAACATCTGAGATGACCAACTAATGATAGGAGGGCACTTTAGCTTCCAGTAAATTGTTGTGGTGGGGCTGCTGGATGGCTGGCTGGGAAATGCTTCTGTGGTAAAACTGCTCATTTCAAGGCTAGGGAGCAAACACAGTATCCAGAAGGGACTAAGGTCCCACCAGCCTCTTTAAGGGCATCGCCCCCAAAGATGTGAAGAAAACCCCACTGTCCCCCCTCCCTGCTCAACGCTTCCATCACCTGCTGGGTGTGATGGCCGCATGCCTGCCTGTCTGTTGGGAAGACTACAGCTTCAAAGCCGGTAGGCTACAATGGTGAGACACCCCCCCCCCCATCTCAAATGGTTTCTGCTGTCTCCAGACAGAAGCTTGCTGGAGACTAAGCTGTAGGCTGTGATCTTTTTAAAACTTACTTTATTTGGGGTTCTTTAACGCCTCTACCTCCCTTCCAACCCACCGACCCTAGGTAGGAGTGAAAGAAGGCTAGTAGGGAGAAGGGGCATGGTTCTCCTCAGCTATTTCCTGCTGCTTAGGGCCCTCAGGTTCTTTGGGGTAATTCTCTCACCCCTCCTTCTCCCCCTCCCCCCCAAAATTTATATCCTCTCAAAGTCTACCCAAGGATGTTTTCCAGCTGGCAAAGACCACACCCTTTGCAAGAGGCAATTCCCAGCTGGCAAAGATCACACACCCTCTCAGGAGGCTGCTATCAGCTCTGGAGAAACAGGAGCATCCCCCTGGGTTGTGAAATGGAAGGGCCCCGCCTCCAGACTGGGTCCTCTTGTTAATTCATAGGCAGCTTTGAAGTGTTTTTTTTTTTCTGACTGGAGCCAGATTGATGACACCTTTTGCCAAACAGTCACCACTAGGAGGGAGGCAGTTTCCGGAAGTGGCTCCGGAAACTGGCTTTCTGAAAGGAAGTGCCTCTGGACCGTAGGCCAGCAATGGTAGCAGAAATGCATTCCCCATTATTAAAGAAAAATTAAGTAACTGGGCTACCCAGAGTAGAATTATTCCCCAAGATTGAAGGGCTTGTTGTCAGCTGTGCTAAAAGCTGGTCAGCAGTTACAATGGTTGTCATGGTGGAGGAAGGAAGCTGTGGAAAGCGAAGAGTAAACTGCAGCAAGGGGAATAAATGTTGCTAAAAATCAACTGTTTGAGTCAGGCCTGTGATCCCAGCACTCAGAGAGGCAGAGGCAGGCAGATGGCTGTGAGCGCAAAGCCAGCCTGGTCTACAAAACAAATCTAGGAAAGCCAAGGTTACACAAAGAAGCCCTGTCTCGAAAAAACAAAAACAAAAATCAACTGCTTGGTGAAGGGCATTATGCTGACTTACAAGAACAAATCCGATCTGACAATGTTGTTCTAGGACAGTGTCTCTTGGCAGCTTTAAGAGCTTTGGATTTGGTTGAGAGCCTGGGGAAAGGTCTGCTTCGTTTACTGAGATAATATGAGGCTCTGGAGAAGCCTTCACAGACTTCTTACAGAGATTGACTTCAGGTGTAAATATATCCATATCAGCCCCTGATGCCAAACAAGTGTTGATAGAGCCCTTGGCCTTTGAGAATGCAAGTATTGGATGTAAGAGAGTAATTAAAGCATTAGAGGCGCAACTGGCATTGGCTCTCACAGGCACCATGCCAATTCCATAGGACAAGCCATAGCTAGAGGTGTCAGATATCAAAATACCCAGTGCTTTAGTTGCAGTGGATTTACAAAGAATTTGTAACGTTAAAAATTTCAGAACTCAAAATAGCAAGTGCATTAACTCTGGAGAATATGGTACTTTCACCCGTAGATGCAAACAGTTTCTGACTGCGATGGAATGCCCACTGTAGAAAGGGAAAACACTGGACTAATGTGTGCTGACCCAAGAGGGACATACGAGGTAACTTATTGCCACTGGGAAATGAACAGAGGGGCCTGTCAGTCAGGAGGTAACAAGCAGGCAGGAAAACCAAAACTAAGAGTTGCTGATCTGACGCATGCTACTGAAGGCAGCACAGCTTTGGATCTGGCCACAGGTAAACTTCTTATCCTGTCCCCAAAAGTTGAATGTTACAAAATAACCGGGTGTTTATGGTCCTTTGGCTTCAGGGACAGAAGCAATGATCTTGGGAAGAAGTGGATTAACGTCTCAAGGATTTATTGTTCATCCAGGTATTATAGATGGGGATTACAAAGAAGAAATTAAAATCATGGCAAATGCAGTGGCACGCGCCTGTAATCAAGGAGACAGAAGCAGGCTGATCTCTGTGAGTTCGAGGCCAGCCTGGTCTACAAAGTGAGTCCAGGACAGCCAAAGCTACACAGAGAAACACTGTCTTGGGAAAGAAAAAAATCATGGCCTATGTAAAAAAGGAGATGCAAATTAAGGAGACCGAATTGGTCAGCTGTTACTGCTTCCTTACATCAAAGGCAAAGCTGCTCCAGTAAAAAGAGCAGGGGCATTTGGGAGTGCTGGAAAATGTGTATCCTGGCAGGCAAATAATCGCTAACAATCAGGAGACCCAAATTAATATTACAAATGAATGGTGTTGATTTGGTAGACACAGAAGCTGACAACAGTATCTTTTCCCAAAAGTCTTGGAATCCAAAAAGATTGGCCACTTCAGAAGGTTTACACACAGTTTATAGGAACTGGTAAATTTTCTCAAATAAGACAAAGTGTCCGATGGATTAAATGTGTGGGACCAGAAGGGCAAACAGGGAAGTTGAGACCCTATGTGGCTGGCGTACTCATAAGTTTATGGGGAAGGGATCTTTTACAACACGAGGTTCCTGCAGTCCCAGAGACAGCCAATGATGAATCTACAGGGTGAAACGGTAGATGCTCCTGGGGAAGGTATTTATATGTATAATCAAGAATAATCACGTGCCGGGCGTGGTGGCGCACGCTTTTAATCCCAGCACTCAGGAGGCAGAGGCAAGCGGATCACTGTGAGTTCGAGGCCAGGCCAACCTGGTCTACAAAGGGAGACCAGGAGAGCCAAGGCTATACAGAGAGACCCTGTCTTGAAAAACAAAAAACAAAACACACACACACACACACACAAAAAGAATAATCACAAGCTGTGTCCATTGTCCAAACACAGGACACAGGACATCCCAGGGACTGAGTTTCCAAACTGATAAGAGGGACCATTGCTGAAGTAGCAAGAGCCCTACCCCTCAATTGGACATCAACCAGACTTGTACGGCAGGAACAGTGGCCCATAACAAAAGAAAAACTGCAGGCACTTGAACTGCTGGTGAAAGAGCAGCTGGAGGCCCAAGATATAGAAGAATCTACCAGCCCACAGAACGCCCCTGTGATTATCACAAAAACAAAAACAAAACAACAACAACCAATTTGAGAGCAATGAATCGAATAATTCAGCCAATGAGTCCTTCGCAGCCTGGAATTCCTTTATCTTCTTTGTTACCTAGATCATGGCCTATCATAATAATTGATTTAAAAGATTGCTCTTTCACAATGAGAAAGGTTTGCTTTCTCAGTACCTACTCTGAACAACAGTGGTCTAATAAAGAGATACCATTGAAAGGCACTTCCACGGGGAATGTTAAATAGTCCAATTTTATGTCAGTATTTGGAGAAACAACAATCAGAAATAATCCATAGGCAGTTTCCTCAGTCTATCGTTTACCATTACATGGATGATATTTTGTTGGCTGATTCTGACACATATACTTTAGAGAAAATGGTTAAGGAAACAGAGAATTCTGTCACGCTGGGGGATACAGACAGCTTCAGAAAAGATACAAAGAGGAAATTCAGTTAGTTTTTTGGGTTATAAAATAAGTCAACAAGCTGGGCGTGGTGGCGCACGCCTTTAATCCCAGCACTTGGGAGGCAGAGGCAGGCGGATCGCTGTGAGTTCAAGGCCAGCCTGGTCTACAAAGCGAGTCCAGGACAGCCAAGGCTACACAGAGAAACCCTGTCTCAAAAAACCAAAAAAATAAAATAAAAATAAATAAAAATTAAAAAGTCAACAAAAAATTTGACCACAAAAGGTATAGATCTGTAGAGACCAGTTGCAAACGCTTAATGATTTTTAAAAATTAATGGGAAGTATTAACTGACTGAGGCCAACAATTAGATTACATACTTAAGTTAAGTAATTTGTTTCCTACATTACAAGGAGATTCAGATTTAAACAGTATTAGATGTTTAGCAGCTGAAGCAGAAAGAGTTAACTCTATAGAACAAAGACTGCAAGATACATATATATAGTTCAATTGATCCTAAACTTGATTGTGTTTTAGCCGTGCTGTCTTCAACTTATTCTCCTACCGGCCTCATTGCCCAAGGAAGGATAGTATTATGGAATGGATTTTCTTAGCACATAAACAAAGTAAAAAAAGTGAAGACATACATAAAAAAAAAAGGGTTTCAAAATTAATTATAAAAGGTAGAGTAAGACTACCTCAAGTGTCAGGAACAGATCCAGCCAAAATTGTAGTGCCTTTTACTGATGCTGAGATTATGTCATTGTGGGTAATCAATGAAGATTGGCAAAGAGCTTGTAGTAACTACTTGGGAAAAGTAATAACAAATATCCTAAAAGCAAATGTATACAGTTTATCAAACGAATTGATTAGATTCTTCCATGTACTGTAAAGGAAACACCAATTCTTAAGGCACCAACCTTCTATACTGATGCAAACAAGACGGGAAGAGCAGATTACAAGTCAGATAAAATATCTAGGGTGATCAAAAGTCCATATACCTCAGTTCAAAAATCAGAATTGTATGCAATCCTTATGGTATTTTAGATTTTGCTGAATCTCTTAATACAATTACTGACTCTCAATGTACAGAAAGAGTTGTGTTGCATATAGAAACTGCTAAATTTATTCTTATAACTCAGAGTTAACCTTTTAATTTATGCAACAGGCCATCCGAAGTAGAAACTATCCATTACATATTACTCAGTCTCATTCAGGTTTGCCAAGTTCACTGGCAAAAGGACAAGAGGAAATCGACCAATTACTAATAGAAAATGTGTCAGATGCCTCAAATTTTCATGAAAAACATCATATTAACTATAAAGGTTTAAAGGAAAAAAAAAGATCACTTGGCAACAAGCCAAAGAAATAATTTTTTTAAATGTCCTACATATTCTCCATATAACCAAACTGCATTACCTGCTGGAAGTAAGCCCAGGGGAATCAAAAGAAATGGAATCTGGCAGATGGATGTGTTTCACTTTGCATAACTTGGAAAACAAATGTATGTACAACATACCATAGATATATATTCAGGGTTTCAATGCGCAACTGCTTTAAGTTCTGAAAAGGCTGATTTTGTAATTATACAATTATTGGAGATAATGGCAGTTATAGGGATACCTGCACAAATTAAGCATGACAGTGCCCTCGCATATGTATCCAGTAAGATGAAGCAATTCTTTGCATATTATAAAATAAAACACATTGCTGATATACCACACAACCCCACAGGACAAGCTGCTGTAGAAAGAGCTAATCACATTTAAAAGAGATGCTTATTAAACTACAAGGAAGAGTAAAGACCCCCAGGGGCAGACTAAATAATGCTTTGTTAACTCTAAATTTTCTTAATGTTAGTGAAAAAGGAAAAACAGCAACTGAGAAAAACTGGGTTATAGGAGGAAAAAAAAAAAACCCTGAGAAATTAGGTCAGTCGACAAACTATAAGGACGTGTTAACATTAAAATGAAAACCTGCAGTAGTTTTAAGATTGGGATGTGGATATGTTTATGTATCTACAGGGAATGAAAACAAATATTATACCTGACAAGGGAAGACCTCCTACTAGCTGAGACATGAATGTTTTCACATGGCAAATGAATCTTATTGGCTACCTGATCCTCATGACATGCCATCCTTTCATATATCATGAATGGAGATTTATATTACAGTTCAAACAGACTTATAAAGTTGGTAGATGTCTTTCACCTGTTCAAACATACAGCAGAAAATTATCTTTGGCTGATTTGTGTACCTTGCATATTCCATCTATATATTAATGCAGAAATGTACTTATAATATTACCTTTACCTAATTTGTGCATGTTGCTATATATATATATATAATTACCTTTCAAATTTTGTTTATTTTCAGAGCAAAAGACTAGATAACAACGAAGACAAAGCATATAGCCCAGGTGATTCAACCTCACAGACTGTCTCAGTTTCTGTTTCCTCAAGAATCTGCATGCAGGCCAACTTCAAAAGGGCTATCCCATATGATTGATCCCACAGAGACCTTACAGGAAAAGATAGAGCTAGCTTTCCCAGAACTTGGCCGATATCCTAATTTTCCTAGGGTATTCAAAAGATGTTTACAGAGACTGGACAGAAAAAGATACATGTCATGGTCAGAGAGGGCACAAAGTAAAGATTAGAAATCGGGGATCTCTTTCTCCCCTCTGTTCTTTTTTCTTATCTGTCTTGCCTACCTAGTGTTATAGAAAAGGAGGGGGGAAATAGAATAATAAAAGAATAAAGGGATATATAGATGATAGGATGATAAGATAAATTACTGAATCTAAAAGTCTCAAAGACATTGGTACAAATTATGTATTTATAGAACTTAAGGTTATTTTAAGTTATTGTTTAATGTATTATATATATATTATATATTTCTTGTTGCATTTTGATACTAATCTAAGGTTATTTTGTACAACTTTTGCTTAATGTATTGTACATAGGCAACTCATTTAAGAAATATGATGTAGAGTTCTTGTCTTATGAAAGCTAACTATAAAAAAAAAAAGAAAGCTAATTATTACAAACTGCTCAGGATTACTGGAGATGCAAGTTAGTAGTCAGTCACCTGTAAATAATCTTACCTGTAGTCTTGTTAGAGACTAGTTTAGATAATTACAAAAATAAGCTTTATTTAGTCCTTTGTAAATGTCTTCACGGTTAAGCAGATAGTACATAGCTAGGAACAAGTAATGTTTGTCTATGGAGATATCCCAAGACAGACAGATGTGGTCTTCAAACACTTCAGAGATCTACAGAATATGGCATTTTTAAAATGTTTTAAGAGCCGGGCGTGGTGGCACACGCCTTTAATCCCAGCACTCGGGAGGCAGAGGCAGGCGGATCGCTGTGAGTTCGAGGCCAGCCTGGTCTACAAAGTGAGTCCAGGACAGCCAAGGCTACACAGAGAAACCCTGTCTCAAAAAACCAAAATAAAAAATAAAAATGTTTTAATAAGAAGAAGTTTTTCTGACAGAAAGACACATCTGCTCCTGGCAGTACCCCTAATCTACTTCAAAGAAGATGATGGGCATCAAGAAACAAACGTGGCAAGACAGCCACTGGACAAAAACTGTCCTCACTTCAACTGCTGACAACAGGCTGTGCAGACTGCTGACGAGCAAGACATTGGGAAACTGACTGTCCAACTCTCAGAGACCAAGCAGACCAGTGCTTCAGAATTTCTGCTTCACAGTAAAGTCTGTCAAGTATTCTGGGCCAGTCAGTAGGCTGAAGATTAGATGCCCCCAAAACACAGAGAAACCTCTGGTGACTTTCCAGTAAGTCAGCTGTCTCTGTTATTTTTATAGTTCTGGAAGCTGCTTGCTCTATGCTTCCTACATGCTTAGATATTTCCTTCTCAAGTCTCGGAGCTGACGACTAGATAGTGGTAGTCTTATTACAATTAATTTTACGTTGTTTAGGATATAAAACATGTTTTTAGGTTGATAAATGTAAGTTATGATAAGAAAGTGATTTAGGAAAACTTTGGACACTAGAATAAGACTCCCTAAGATAGGATAGATAATGGAATATTTTCTTCGAGATTGCCAAATACAACTGGACTGAACATTGTAAACGTAACCCTTACCTGATAATTTTCATAATTATTCATATTGTTTATTTTGTATAACATTGTTTATTATAACATTAATATAAATATTAATGTTAGAGAAAAAGCCTTTAAAAAAAAACAGAAAAGGGGACATGTAGTGGGTATTTTGGTTTCTTTAAAAACGCAGTTATGTTATTTAAACCGCAAGTATGGGATGTGGGAACGCTTTTAGTTTATCCATAGCTGAGAACAGGCTCCTGCAGAGGAATGTGGCCTTTGCCAGCTGAGAACTGCGTCTACAGGGCTGGAAGAGACACACACGATCTTTGCAAGCTGGAAACTGCCTCGTGAGAGGGGCGTGGTCTTCGTCAGCTGGGAAAAAAAGCCTCTTGAGGACTCTGAGAGAGTATAAACGTGAGAGCACACTGAGAGGGAGACGCTTTGAGGAGACTGCTGCCGGTTCATATCTTCGCTGCATTTGCTGTTTGCTGGTTTGCTGGACTGCAGGGTTTACCGACAATGGCGATCAGAAGACTAAAGAGGGCTATGGCCCTTGTCCCTCTACCCTTTCTCTCCTTCCGAGGGCTGGACAGAAGTGTGTGAAGGAGGAGTCCTGGGGCCCGTGTTTCAGTCCCTTCATTTCCTGATTAAAGAATCTAAGACACTGGCCGGGCGTGGTGGCGCACGCCTTTAATCCCAGCACTCGGGAGGCAGAGGCAGGCGGATTGCTGTGAGTTCGAGGCCAGCCTGGACTACAAAGTGAGTCCAGGACAGTCAAGGCTACACAGAGAAACCCTGTCTCCAAAACACAAAAAACAAACAAACAAAAAAATCTAAGACACACGATGTAGAATGCTCTCTCATCAAGTTCCTAATTCTCCCCGCATTAAACTTTCAAACAGCCACTGCTAATTACCTCATAGTTTCTGTAGGTCAGAAATGTAGGCCCAGTGTAGGAGGGTTCTCCTCAGTGAAGAGGTCAGCTCAGGGTCTGCTCTTTCATCTCAAAGCCTAAGAAGGGTTTCTTAGCTCACTGGTATGCCTGCAGGATCTAAATCTTTGGGGACCATTATATTAAAAATAACTTAAAAAAAAAAAAAAGCTAGCAGTATGCTGTAGGTATTTGTGTCTGTCTGTCTCTTTCTCCCTCTGTCGTGTGTGTATGTGTGTGTGCGCATGCATGCATACGTGTGTGTGTGTGTGTGTGTGTGTGTGTGTGTGTGTGTGTGTGTGTATACAAGCACGCCCTTGTTCTCTCAAGAAGCTGCCAGTGACAGGGACACCCTCTTTCTTTCCATGTCCTTTACCTCCATGGTCGCTGTGACCAGCAAGACCACTGAGGTCTCTCTGGCGGGACTGTAGCTGTGCATAAGTGTGACAGCATCTTACCTGCTATATCAGAATCAGTCTTGCCAGGAGGTGGTGGTTCACGCCTTTAATCCCAGCACTCGGGAGGCAGAGGCAGGCGGATCTCTGGGAGTTCGTGAATTCAGGCCTGGTCTACAGAGTGAGTTCCAGAACAGCCAAGGCTACACAGAGAAACCCTGTCTCAAAAAAAAAGAAAAGAAAAGAAAAGAAAGAAAACAAAAAACAGAATAAGTCTTGACTTACTCCCAGATAAGATGGCATTAAGCCACTGGGCAGGGTTTCTGAGAGGGGTCAAGGGTCGGTCTCTGAGAGCAGGGACCTGAGAGTCCTGTCTGCTCAGATTCTTCCACCCAACCAAAGGGTTTTGTTTGGACCATGTCCTGGAGATACCAGTGAAGAGGACACAAAGGTTATCCCCGGGGACTCCCCGCCCCCATCTCCACCACTGACAATTCTCAAGCACAGAACCTTCGGGGCACACTCGGACAACACAGACATGCATGGGCAAACATGAAAATACACGTCTCCTAAGGGGATAAACCTTGAAGAAATTTGGCTCTGAGGAAGGACAGACAGGATGAGAGTTACTACATGACGTTTCCTGCTTCACACTGCAGTGTTGATGACCCTAGAGGGTGGTTGGCTAAAACACAGAAGACCCCCAGCCTTGAATTGTCGCAAAGAAGAAAACTAGCTTGAAATGACAGCATTAAAAATATTTTTCTTAAGCCGGGCATGGAGGCACACGTCTTTAATCCCAGCACTCAGGAGGCAGAGGCAGGCGGATCGCTATGAGTTCAAGGCCAGCCTGGTCTACAAAGTGAATCCAGGACAGCCAAAGCTACAAAGAGAGACCCTGTCTGGAAAAAAACCTAATTTTTTTTTTCCTCTGCAGGGCATGTTGGTCCACATCTTTAATTCCAATACTGAGGAGGCAGAGATAGGCAGACCTCTACGAGTTCAAGGCCAGCCTGATCTACATAGCCAGTTCTAGGCCAGGGTTACCTAGTGAGACCCTGTCAGAGAGAGAGAGAGAGAGGAGGAGAAGAGGGAGGGGGAGGGGGGGAGAGAGTTCCCCTTAAGTCTCCCATGATGGTTCATGCCTGCAATTCCACCACTCAGGAGGCTGAGACAGGAGGATTATAGGGTTTGGCTTGCAGTTTAGAGGAGTAAGACATGACTCAGCTTTCCCTTTCCCCTTCAAAAAAAAAAAAAAAAAAAAAGTCCCCTATAGCATCTGCCACCTTTATAAGTGACCTCTGCCAGTGGTCTCCGAGATGAGGCTGCTCTTCTCTGTAATGGCAAGTTTGGCAAAAGAAGGGTATTCCCTCAACACTTGCTCCAGGCTCCCTTGTCCCAGCCTGCCACACAGCCTTCAGAGTGATCCATCAGCTGGGTGAGAGGTGGGTGTGATGCTCACTCAACCCGAGAGGCAAAGACCGTACTCACCCATGCACAAGGAATAGCCTATGCCAGCCCAGAGCCTGAGAGCCACACACCAACAAGGAGCACCAAGTAGAACATGGTGCCAAGGTGCCACTATGCAAGTTATTTATTAATGGCAGAGGGATGGACTTATCTGGCGATCAGAACTTTAACCGTAAAATCCAAACGAATCACTAGACACACACCTGCCATGTGACTTCCTGCAGGATGCCCTATAAAGGGTAAAGGATTACTTGTGAGTGTTTAACTTGAGTCACTAACTCTAGTGACACGAGGGAGAAACAAGCTGTACTGCAGCAGCAGCAGGAGAGAGAGAGGGAGGGAGGAAGGGAGGGAGAGAGAGAGAGAGAGAGAGAGGGAGAGAGAGAGAGAGAGAGAGAGAGAGAGAGAGAGAGAGAGAGAGAGCGCTGCCTGTGCTGGGACCTTAGCTCTTGCTGTTACTAGGGATGACTAAGATTCTGTGGCTTAGATCTGACCTTGCTGAATAAACAAATGTGCCGGGTAGTGGTGGTGAACGCCTTTAATCCCAGCACTTGGGAAGCAGAGGCAGGGGGATCTCTGTGAGCTCTAGACCAGCCTGGTCTACAGAACGAGTTCCAGGACAGCCAGAGAGGTCACACAGAGAATCCTTGTCTCAGAAAACAAAACAAGCAAACAAAAAGAGAAAAAGAAAAAAAAAGAAGAAAGGAAGAAAGAAAGAAAAGCAAGCAAACAAGCAAAATGTTATTGCGCAGTATGAACCAAAAAAGTTACTTTAGCAATAGTCTTCTCTGCTTCATGTAGATCTTTGATTTGTTTGTGTCTTTTGTTTTTATTTATGTGTGTGTGCTTGTCTAGATGTGCTCCCATGTGTGCATGTGCCGTCTAAGGTTGGAAGAGCATGTTGGATCCCCTGGAACTGGTATGACAGGCAGCTGTGAGCTGCCCCACATGGGTGCTGGGGACCAAGCCAGGGTCCTCTGAAAGAGCAACAACTGCCTTTTCACCTCTGCAGTACCACCTCTCCAGCCCCACCTCTCCAGCCCCACCTCTGCAGCCCCACCTCTGCAGCCCCACCTCTCCAGCCCCACCCCTCCAACCCCACCTCTCCAGTGTCTTTTTGGTTTGGGTTTTGGTTTTTGGGACAGGGTTTCTCTGTGTAGCCTTGGCTGTCCTGGAACTCACTCTGTAGACCAGGATAGCCTCGAACTCACAGAGATCTTCCTGCCTCCAGTGCCTTTATAGGCACTATGGTTATATTTGTCATCAATACCCCTAATAAAAGTGGCAAATTGGGCCACATTTCTAGAATCAAGGTTGGCATCCACCATTAGAACACAGTTTAAAAACAACAGGTTCTGTCTTCACTTTGTTTAATTCACCTACCTATAGTCTGGTGAGACGTTCCCCCCTTTTTTCAGGGTCTGTTATATTTGCCACACCATGTTCAATAAGCCCACCATCAGAAATGGTGTGAGGGGCTGGAGAGATGGCTTAATGGTTAGGAGCACTGACTACTCTTTCTAAGGACCTAGGTTCAATTCCCAGCAATCACTTGGCAGCTCACAACCACCATAACATGTGTTCTGTACATGTGTGTGTGTATATATATATATATATGCATATATATGTATATACACATATATATGCAGGCAAAACACCTATATACATAAAGTAAATAAATAAAAAGAAAAAAGAAATGGCTTTGAATTTTTTTTTTATATTAAAGTTGCTACCAAATAAGTAGCTTTTACAATAGAGGTCTGGGTTATAACTTTTTAAAAAGAAATGTTTTTTGTTTTTTTTTTTTTTTTTTTTTGGTTTTTCGAGACAGGGTTTCTCCGTGTAGCCTTGGCCATCCTGGACTCACTTTGTAGACCAGGCTGGCTTCGAACTCACAGCAATCCGCCTGCCTCTGCCTCCCGAGTGCTGGGATTAAAGGCATGCGCCACCACGCCCGGCAAGAAATGTTTTTTGTTGTTGTTGTTTTGTTTTGTTTTGTTTTGAGGTTTGTTGAAAATGTGACAGAACAGATTTAAACGGCTCCACGTGGTGTTTTGAAATTCATCCCAACTGTAGGCTGAGTGACCTGCAGGTTGGAGAGCCTGCCAAAGTCCAGAAGCTTCAGCATCTCCTTGGTGTCAGGATCTACCTCAGTGATCTCCTGGCCTAGGGCTGAGACCTCAGGAACGTAATTATCTCTTCTCTCTCTCTCTCTTCTTCCTCTCTGAACCCGCTTCATCAGATGTGCGGCATAGCCGGCTATCTTGTTGCGGCGTGTCTTGCTGGGGACGATAGCGATCTCCTCGCACATGCGCTTGTTGGTGTGGAGGTCATTACCCAGACGCCTGTGGTACTTCTCGATGATGACCCGGGCCACCTTCTTCACGGTCTTGGTGCAAACGCGGCCCATGTTGGCGGGTCTCGGTAAAAGAGCAAGAAATGTTTTTTCATCTTCGCTATTTCGACTGGATAACAAAAGCAAGCCTTGGTGCACACTGAATCTGACTGTGTGTTCTCGCATAGAATGAGTTGTCCACTATAGTCTTTGAAAGCTTATACAAATTCTCTACAAATTAAAAAGAAAATGATTTTCATTACACAACTCATCGCAGCTCACAGGCCATGTGTGTCTATCATAGCTATGGATGTGGCCTAACACAAAATTCCAAACTTATTAAAGGCATTATAAAGCGGGCTATTTGTTTACTTGCTTTTCAATAACTCAGTTGTGAAATTCTCAAGCATGAACTTTGTGGATGACAGGGCCATGTCTCAGTGTGATGACCAGTAACCGCGTGTGTGCTCTATTTGTATGGTGCTCAGTGTGTCATCATCTTCTGAGCACGGCCGGCTGAACTGACACTGCCTACGCCTGTGGTGGCTTGGTGAATGGAATGGACTGATTGTCAAATCGGGAACTGTTTAACTTATTTACCTTAGAATAACCCATTGCAAACAATAGGCAGCTCATGTTATTGAGACGTCAGCTCCTGTGCATCCCCAGTGGCCGAGGGTGCTTCCACTTGTCCACCTCACCCACCACCCATAGTGCTTTCCACTGGGTCCTCAGCTTCTTGCTGTGTTAGCCACTGGCGTGCAGAAGGGCCCAAACCTGCTTTCTATCTTCCTGGTAATTAATTAGTATTATTAGTAATATCAGTATTAATTAGTATTCTTTTTTCTTTATTTTTATTTTATTATTTTAATTTTTAGTATTATTTTCTAATTCCAGCAGAAGTGACTTCAGAGAAAGCTTGAGCCTGTGGACTGAGGTTAGCGACTAAGCTTTCTCTCCCTGTGTGAGCTTCCAGAGATTGTGCTTGGAGGGTCCTGTTCCCACTGTGAGAATGTTTACACCAATGGATACAAAATAGCAACCTCCAATAAACATGATTTACCTTGTAGCTCTTCTCAAGAACACAGTGGTTTTTTCCAGACAGGGTCTCTCTGTGTAGCCTTGGCTGTCCTGGACTACCTTTGTAGATCAGGCTGGCCTCGAACTCACAGCGATCCTCCTGCCTCTGCCTCCCGAGTGCTGGGAGGCGTGCACCACCATGTCTGGCAAGAACACAGTGTCTTTACACGAGCTATTTTGGTGCCCTCTTCTCTGTGTGTCACCTAATCCCAAACAAAGAGCTTTGGTGGACACTTCGAGACAAACAGGCTTTGGTCTAAGTGGGAGAGAAGCAACTCTTCCTGCAGAGCCAGTGTGTCATGAACTCAACCACTGTCAGACAATTGGCCAATATAATGTAAGTCTGCCTAAATCCAACATAACTCAACCACCAGGTCAACGCAGATAACGAAAATGTATTGTAACCACACTGCTGCTGATGGATCAGGGCTGAAGAAGAGACTCAGGAGCTGAACTGTGCAGCATATTTAAAGGATGAAACCATAAAGCAAGGGGGAGCGGAGTGGGCTATAGCACTGTCCAATCATATTTTGATATAAGGGGTTGAGCAAGGGAATTTCCACCAATCAGGATAGGAGGAGGTCCCTGGGCCTGGGGACATGAACTTAGCTGACCCCACCAGCAAGATGGAGAAGTTGTCCTTGAGATGCCTGGACTCAGACAACTGTCTCCTCACAACAGAAGCTGGTCAGCTATTGGGAAGTCCCCAGACCCCCTAGAGCCTGGGACCTTGAACTTGGTTTCTCCCTATGATTAAATGGACTCTATAAAGGAAGTGGCAGTACTTAGAATGCATTTCTTTTGCTTTCCCCAACAATATATGTCGTCTGAAAGCCAAACATCTAGTTAAGAGATGTCCTTCCTGCAAAGGAAGGGGAGAAAAAATTAGAATTATGATAAAAGTGTAGGGATAAAAGCCATTAATTCTGTCAGAAGATTTAGGAACAATTCACAGAGAAGACAGATCTGTTGGGACGCCATCTTGCACAGTTTTTGACTGGCGGTGGGGGGCGGAGAGTTGGAGCATGTTGGGAGCGAGATCTTCATAAGGACAGGGAAGCTTATTAAAGAGCCAGGATGGGCTAGTCTTGGTGGCATATAACTTTCATCCCAGGACTCAGGAAGCAAAAGCAGGAGGGTGTCTGTGAGCTCAGGGTCAGCCTGGTCTTGGGGAGCAGAGCTTTCAGGTGTCCGCTCTAAGGCTGCAGCGTCAGGGCTGTTGGGAGGATGAGGAAGGGAGGACACTGTTTCCCATGGACACGGTCTGCTGATCTATTGGCATCTCACATATTGAATCTTGCTCTTAGAACTTGGTTGGCATTCTTCTACTTCTGTGAGTCACAAAGCAGCTTCCTTTCTGTTGATCCCGAAGGAAAACCCTTGTTTCGCGGCGGTAACAAGTCTGGTTTTATTTGAGGCCTTGCTGGTGGGTGTTAGTGGACTTGGCCTTCCTATCCTTATGTGCTTCGTGGTAATTTGAAAGAGGAGAAAGGAACTCTACACCACACAGCACAGGCCATGGTTTTCTGTTTTCTCCAGCTTGAAGGGCAGGTTGTAAACAAAACACTTTCACATGAGAGCTATGTATGTGAAGCTGTATGTTTTAAACTCAAAAATCATCATTGGAGTCAAGCATAGTGGCCCATGCCATGTAGTCCTGCCACCTGGGAGGTGGAGCTGCGTGCACCCAGAGTTCGAGGTCATCCTGAGCTACAAAGTGAGTTGGAGGCCAGCCTGGGCAACACAGAACTGGAGCCCAAAACCAAAAAAAGAAAAAGTAATATTATTACTACCACAATTTTATAAAATCTTGTCTGACCAATGATTCCATGTCTAGTAGAAATCTTGAACTCTGCAAAGTGCACAGTTTGAGAATCAAATTCCCTGGGGCTAGAATCTTGGTGCTCTGTTTAGTAACTGTGAGCACCAGAGTGCATGCGACTTCTCTGAGATGCTAGTTTCTTCCTTTTTTTTTTTTTTTTTTTTTTAAGATTTAATTTTACCTTGTGTGTATGAGTGTTTTACTTGTGTGTATATGAGCACACCACATGCATGCAGTACCTGAAGAGAGACGCTCCTGGGGTCTGGAGTTAGAGAATTAGGAGTTATCATAGCACTGAGAAGCTAATCTGGGTCCTCTGGAAGAGCAGCCAGTGCTCTTGACTGCTAGGCCATCTCTCAAGGCCCCAGTTCATATTCGTGTGTGTTCTTTCATGTTCGTTAATAGCTCCTTTTTTCCTATCCCACCAGGGTCCCAGGCTGGTCTACATCACAGAGATCCTCCTGCCGCTACACCCCAAGTGCTGGGATCAAAGTTGTCTGTCACCATGCCCAGCCCAGTTTTCTCTTTTATAAAACAATTGTGGCTTAGAAAGGCAGTGCTGGGGACTGAACTGAGGGCCTGGAACTCACTGAGTGCTATAACACTGAGCTGCTGCACCCGCATCGGCTCAGCTCTGGAATTGTGGGGTAATGACACATTCAAAACAGAATAAAACTAGGCTCCGGGAACAGATCTGTAATTCCAGCATTCAGAAGGCGCGAGAGTTTCAGATCACCAACCAAATAAAACCCAAATCAAAAAGATCTGAATCTAAGCCGGGCGTGGTGGCGCATGCCTTTAATCCCAGCACTTGGGAGGCAGAGGCAGGTGGATCGCTGTGAGTTCGAGGCCAGCCTGGTCTACAAAGTGAGTCCAGGATGGCCAAGGCTACACAGAGAAACCCTGTCTCGAAAAACAAACAAACAAACAAAAGATCTGAATCTGACCATGAAAGACTAAACGTGCTCCATTGCTTTGAAACTGGCATACTTTCAACGAGTGGCATCTGTTGTTGGTCGGGGCTCTCTTCCCTCTCTCCCCTACCTTTCTCGACTTGCGTCTTTCTTATCAACTCATGAGATAATATCTTGCACCTGTTGGCGGCAGCTTACCCTGGGTGGATTATGACAGAGTCTGTAACAAGTGTTTCCTGGATGAGAAAAAAAAAAAAAGAGTGCGGTTCACACCAGAACTGAAAAATACTTTCCAAATGTCCTGCTCTGGCCTCAACTTCTCTTCCCCTCACTGCCAAGGCCCTTCCCCTCCTCTTACTATGCCTTGCCAAGCCCCACCCCTTCCCCTTCTCCCACCCTTCACTCCCTTGGTCCCCTTCCCCCCCCCCATCTGTCCTCCCCTCTCAACCTCCACCACATCCTTATTTTGATGTCATTCCTTCTGTCTCTCTGGCTCTGTGTCACTGTCCCTCTCTTTACTTCTCTTTCTTGCTCTCGACCCTTTGAGGACAATAATGATGTCCTCTAGCTGGACATGGTGGCACATTCCTAATGCAATGGGCAGAGGAGATGGCTCAGCAGTTAGGAGCACTCGCTGCTCTTGCTGAGGACCCAAGTTCAGTTCCCAGCTCCTACATGGTGGTTCATAACCGTCTGGATGATAATTTAGTCCCCGGGAGTCCAGCCCCTTCTTCCGGCCTTTAAAGGTACCAGGCACACCCATGGTGTACAGACATACTACGTGCAAGCAAAACACCCATATCCATAAAGTAAAGTAAGTTTTTATACCAGCCAAACAACAGTAAAGAGATGTTCTTCTCCGAATCTGAAAACCAGGAAGGAAATTAGATTATTTGATATGTTGTGGTTTCATGGATAAAGAATATCTATCTCAAAAAAAAAAAAAAATCTATCTCATGGGACTTTTATAAAGATTAAATGTTTGGGCACATGGGAAGAATCCAATAAATGTTGGCTGAAATTATTTACCACTCATATATTACAATGGAACCATCAACATCATAACAACAGAGAGAAAAGTTTTAAAAGACCAGGGCTAAAACACAGACTAGCTCCCGTGCCCCCGCTCCCCAACACACACACACACACACACACACACACACACACACACACACACACACACTCACACTACCTTCTCTTCTCTCTGGACTCGGGGTCATGGCCACGTTTGCTTTTTTGTGCTTTGCCAGTGACAAACCATGCTTAAGAGTGAACATAAAAGCCAGGCAATGGTGGTGCACGCCTTTAATCCCAGCACTCGGGAGGCAGAGGCACACAGATCTCTGTGAGTTCGAGGCCAGCCTGGTCTACATAGTGAGTCCAGGACAGCCAAGGCTACACAGTGAAACCCAGTCTCAAAAAATAATAAATAAATAAATAAATAAATAAAAAGAGGGAACATAAAGACATGGAGGGACAAAGGAGAGACAGTCACTGTGTCACTGTGTAGCTTAATGCGTTTTAACTATAGCAGCATGGGCCGGCTTCAGATGCCAGGGTCTTAGAACTTGCTCTTCCAGGAAGGATTTTCTTCAGGAAGTTTCTTAAAGATGAAGGAACATGACACCCCCACTAGTCTTGGGGTTCTTCAAAAACCACTCACATCCAGGGTAACGATTTTAAGCGGCACTGCTTTCCTTCTAGTCCGGGAAGATAAGAAGGAATATGGCAGCATTTCAGCTACACCTGGCAATCTCAGCTTTCTCATCACGTGAGTGGGAATCGGAGGGACTGCCCAAAAGCCAGCCGGGAAGTGGGGGGGCGGGCGGGCGTTGCCCTGCTGTGCACCCTGCCAGTTCAGGCTGAAGCCCTGCTGCCTGTATCTAGCACTGAGGCTCTGGGAAGCTGTAGGTGGCTGTAGTTGTGAGGGTAGAGTGTCCTTGGGGTGGGCTTACTCCCCTTGAGTGACGGAACCCCGCTGGGATTTGACAGATCTTGTACCCAGCATCAACAGTGAAAAACATCAGTGGCTAATGCTCAGCCGACAAGGCAAGTGGCCTCCCCTAGTCAGAGGCAGGCGGCAGGAAGGTTAAGGGAGAGCTTGTATGGGTTAACCTACCCCGAGAAGGTCAGCGGTGTGACCACTGAGAACGCGATGTGTGAGTAATTTCATAAGACTAGAGGAAGTCTCAGTGTGTCTTAAAATTAGGAAGTTTTAATTTTAGAAACTACAACATAGGAGCTCCACTGTCCCTTGATGTCTTTGCTGTCGGAAGCATGGCAGTGGTGGCGGCCATACGGAGGGACTGCTGCCTTGGCAGGTTCCACAGCTGCTGCAGGGACAACTGCTCAGAGCCCCTGGGGCTGACACGGTCACCAGGAAGACGCCTGACGGCCTCTGGGCAAACAGGCTTTCTCCGAAAAGGAAACTCTTAGTCTATGTAGTGGTGTAAGAAGAACTAAAAGTGGGCTGGAGAGATGGCTCAGAGGTTAAGAGCACTGACTGCTCTTCCAGAGGTCCTGAGTTCAATTCCCAGCAACCACACGGTGGCTCACAACCATCTACAATCCAGTCTGATGCCCTCTTCTGTCCTGCAGGTGTATATACACAATGAATAAATACATCTTTTAAAAAAAAAAAGAAAAGAAAAGTAAGATAAATTTAAGCCAGGGATAGTAGCACATGTCTTTAATCCTAGCACTTGTAAGGCAGAGGCAGGCAGATCTCTGTGAGTTCCAGGACAGCTAGGGCTACAAAGACCTTGTCTCCAAAAAAAAAAAAAAAAAAAAAAAGGAAAAAGAAAGAAAAAGTGTGTGTGTGTGTGTGTGTGAGAAAGAGAGAGAGAGAGAGAGAGATTTAGGAGCAATTTCTCAGAGAGCCAAATGACACAAAAGAATCCCTTTTCCTCCCTCTCTCCTTGAGTTGGCTATGTTTTTATTGTTGTTTCCTGTGTGTGGTTAAAAAAGAAAACTGTGGTTTTAAAAACAGGATCTGATGGAGCCGGGAGTGGTGGCGCACACCTTTAATCTCAGCACTTGGGAGGCAGAGGCAGGAAGATTGCTGTGAGTTCGAGGCCAGCCTGGTCTACAAAGGCAGTCCAGGATAGCCAAGGCTACACAGAAAAACCTTGTCTCGAAAAACAAAAAAAAAAAAATAAACAAAAGCAAAAACAGGAGCTGATGGAGGGTGTAGCTTGATGGCATTTCTCCCCCAGTCTTTGTTGATATCTGTTTCACACAGCTGCCCTAAGAAATCAGGAGTGTTGTGGATAAATGAATTGAGCTAGAAATGATCATAATGAGTGAGTTAACCCAGAAGCAGAAAGACTTAAATGGTATATACTCACTTATATCTGCATACTAGCCCAAGGGGCATGTCCCAGGAAAGCCCTCACTTACCAGGAAACTGGGACAGAGGGGAGGACATCCTATTGGGACTCTAGATGAGAGAAGCATGGGAGAATAGCAAAGTAGAAGGATCCAGAGGGTCCTAGAAACCTACAAGAAGAACATTATGATAGGCAGATTTGGGCCCAGGGGTTCCACTCAAACTAAGGCACCAGCCAAGGACAATACAGGCGGTAAACTTTAAACCCCTACTCAGATCTAGCCAATGGTCAGAACATTCTCCACAGTTGAGTGGAGAGTGGGATATGACTTTCTCACGTACTCTGGTGCCTCACATTTGACCATGTCCCCTGGAGGGGGAGACCTGGAGGCACTCAAGGGAAGGACAGCAGGTTACCAAGAAGAGACTTGATACCCTATGAGCATATACAGGGGGAGGTAATCCCCCTCAGGAACAGTCATAGGGGAGGGGAATAATGGGAAAATGGGAGGGAGGGAAGAATGGGAGGATACAAGGGATGGGATAACCATTGAGATGTAACAAGAATAAATTAATAAAAAAAATAAAAAATAAAAAATAAAAAAAGAAATCAGGAGTGATGGCACAAGAGTGAAAAGCCCAGGGAGTGAGCCTGGGGCAGACTGCTTGCCTGGCACAGGATGGCCTGCATTGTCACCCCAGCCCCAAGACCTCTGCCAGTCTGAAGAAGAGTCTAGTTTTGAATGCAGTAGAGGGACTCTTAATTCAAGAAAATGCCTGCTGCCCCCTTGGGCTACTGAAAGTGAGCACCATTCAGCCCCAGGGCTACACAAAGAGGGTGTTTGGAGTTGAGGGCCTCTGGGAGATCTTGTATTGCACTGTCCAGAAATTCAGGAAGAATCTTCAGTTCACAGAGACGGACCTAGAGCATGTGGCTGAGGGGCATGGAAGAAAGGGGAAACAGTAGGAGGAAGGAGAGGACCCAGCTGGGCTAGCCTGAGGTCAGTGAGCAGACCCAGCCAGAAGCTCTCAAAGGCAGGAAGGCCTGAAGGGCTTCACTGAAGCCAGGGACGACTGCAAGCGACATCTTCCGGGCTTTGTCAGTCCTGCCACTCACAACTGCTCTGGGCACTGACTTTGGGAAGTTATAGTGCTGGCCACTGGATGAAAAGCCCAGGAAGACGCAAAAGGTAAAGAGCAACTCCTCACTGGGCGTGGCAGGCAGGGTAGTGCACACACGCTTTTAATCCCAGTGCTTGGGGGTCAAAGGGAAGTGGATGTCTGAGTTGGAGGCCAGCCTGATCTATAGAGTAAGTTCTAAGACAGCCAGGGCCACACAGATAGACCTTGGCTCAAAAACAAAACAAAAATCCCCCATGGCTAAGGATACACCAGTCACATCTGAGTCACATAGTGAGGAGGGTATGACACAGGCTCTGGAAGAGACCAGGTCCCATGTGAGAGAAAGAGGAAGTGATGGAAGAGATGGAAGAGGTCATATCGTGAGCATCCTGTCTTTGGAGGTGCCGGAGGGCCTGAAGTTGGCAGCTAAACAGGTATCACTGTCTCTAGAGATGGCGGAGAAGTAGGAAGGAAGCCCAGGAGAATCTCTGTGACCTCGGCAGCAGGCTCTCACCCTTTGGAAACACCCTTCCTGTGTATGTAGAAATCTCAAGCTGGGGACCTGTAGGGGCTCTGTTTGTTTTGTTTTGAGGCAGGGTCTCACTCTGAAGCTTTGGCTGGCCTTGAACTCACGGAGCTCCACCTGCCTCGGGCTCCCAGGATAGGGATCAGAGGTGTGCAGCACCATACCCAGCCAAGCCCCTGCTCTTATGGTTACGTTCCCTTGGCATGCTTACCTCTTTCGAACATAATATTCAAAAAGTTGAGGAATTGTTTAAGAATACAGCGATAAATAAGTTTAATTTCAAGGTCAGGATTGCTTTAATTTCTGATTCTAGAATCAGCAACACTCTGTTTAAGGTGAGCAAAGTAGTTGATTGGCCAGTCCAAAGTTACTTTCCTCACAAAGCCAAAGTAGGGAGCCAGGGCAGACAGAAGGACATCAGTATCTCACAGTTTGGGAAACATATATCTGTCATATGATTTCTTTGGAGGAGAGATAACAGCTTAGTGATGGTAACTTTAGCATGAGTGACTCCGTTTTATTTTTTAAGTCTTGTCTGATGGGGCAGGAGCTGACTCTAAAACAATGTCTGCTGTAATCTGGGTTTACTATGACTGTCTTACAAACATACAGTGAGCCCTTGGAAACCATGCTGATTGTAATGCCAACCCAGAGAACAGCCTGAAGGGGGAACAGTGCACAGAGGAATGCTGGGAGGGGTCTGACACAGAAAGAGAACAGGTCAGTGTATATCCATGGCAATCGAAATAACCTTACCAAACTTTTACAGATTACACCCAGCTTTACAGAGCCCCGCAGCTAACAGGTCAAATGCAGATATACTCCTTTAAATGCAAGCAGGGGTACCAGTGGGATGACTTCCGCCATTGAAGGCCCTAGACTGGCCCATCACTAGATGGGAAAGAACTGAATGCATAGTGTTATCCTTTGCCCTCTATGTGCACATGTGCCTGAGTGCATGCGCACAGAAACACACCCTAAACAAAGACATGTGAAATACACGTATTTTTAATCAAAGGGTTGGAGAAATGGTTCGGTGGTTAGAGCACTGTTGCTCTTGCCAAAGCCGAAGCCGTAAGTTCAATTCCAAGCACCCACATGGTCATTTTGGAACCATTTGTAACTCCAGTTCCAGAGACTCTCACGGCCTCTTCTGATCCTTGTGGGCAGGTACCAACCACACACACGGTGTACACGCATGCATGCAGGCAAAACATTCAAACACAAAATAAAACAAATGAATGCAGAAAGAAAGAAAGAAAGAAAGAAAGAAAGAAAGAAGGAAGGAAAGAAGGAAAGAAAGAAAAAAGCATGAGGGTGGGGGGTTTCAGTGGTGGCTCGGTGGGTGAAGAAGGCGCCTGCAGAACTTGAGTTCAACCCAAACTGACCCCACATGATGGAAGCGGAGCTCTGATTCCTGCAAATTGTCCCCTAATCTCCAGATGCTTGCACAGACAAAGAAAATTAAAATGCAAAGAAATTAAAATGTAACAGAAACAGGCTCTGGTTTTTGTTTTGTTTTAAAGCTGACAGGTTGTTACATAAGACTGACTCAGAAGGCTCTGAAAGGCCATACATAATCTTCTTGCTACATTGCTAATTTGGGTTTCTTGGTTTTTTTGGTTTTTGTTTTCTCTCTTAAGCAGGGGTGAGGGGCTAGATTATTGTCTGGGAGAACTGAAAGAGCAAGTCTGGGAGCTTCTGAGATTCATTTAGCCTGTCCTAGCTGGTGGCTGTCCCCTCTAAACTTGTCCTTCCTGCTAGTGATCTTGCATCTAGCAGTGTCCTGTGCACCACCACCCAGGGACCCTTGAGCTAACACTAGATTCCAAACACTATGGGAGACCCAAACACAGACCCATCAGTGGGAATGAAAGGATTAAATGCTAAAGCCTCTTTGAGGAGGACAAACTGGAAATGTCTAACATTGTAGTAAAATACCACTTGGCCACATTTAAGCATCCACCTAGCAGTACTAAGTGCGTCCCTGTTGTACGTCATCCCAGACGTCTGCCTCTACACTTTCATCTCTCCAAACTTAAATGTGGACAGGAATTCCGTATTCCCCTTTCTCCCTGTCACCACTCTACCGTGTGGGAAGGAGTAAGCTTTGTCACAGGTGGGAGCAGTCTTGGTGGGCTTTACCCCTTGGGCACCCCATGAATACCTTGTGACAGACTGAGTGGAGCCATCCTGGGTTTGGAATTCTGGAAGCAGACCTGGGAACCCCACCTGGTCTATTGTCTTCTAATGGACCCTCACTGGGAGAAGGAGCCGGTCCTCCCCACGTGACTGAGGGAGTTTGGGGAAGAGAGAAAAACAAGTCGGCTGCAGGGAGAGGGTTGCAGGAGCAGCGGACAAGCTGGATCAGCACGCCTGCCAGAGAGACACCTAAGGATCCGTCCGTGGAACGGCTACCGGAAGGTTCACTCTTTCGTCCCTTTAACCTTTTTCCTTCTTTTATAAGCTAGTTGGGTTGCATAATAAAGTTTAATTGCTAAGAAATAGAGTCAACACTACCGTGTCTTAGAAAGCTAACTCTCCTGGGTAGTTCACATCAGTAAAGCTGCAAACTGTCCCTTTGCATTTGGCTTATTTCATGTGGCATGTCTCCCACATCCACTGCAGCATATGTCAGGAGCTCCCTTAATATCCGGTCCCGGTGTGTGCTCGCCTTGTTTATGCAGTCATCCGCCAATGTGGCTAGCCATCTTTTTTTTTTTTTTTTTTTTTTTTTTTTGGTTTTTCAAGACAGGGTTTCTCTGTGTTATCCTTGGCTGCCCTAGGCTCACTTTGTAGACCAGGCTGGCCTCGAACTCACAGCAATCCACCTGCCCCTGCCTCCCGAGTGCTGGGATTAAAGGCGTGTGTCACCACGCCTGGCGTGGCTTGCCATCTTGAGTGAACATGTTCTGTGACTTGTGACTCCGGAGTCCATTTGGAAGACTTTGTGTCCACTTGCATAAACAGATACAATAGGGTATTTGCGGCCAGCAAGATGGCTGATCAGGTAAAGGTCCTGGCTGTTCTGCATGAGGACCAGAGTTCAATCCCTGAGACTTACTTAGTAAGAGGTGAGACCTCTGCATGTGCAGTGTGGCCCGTGTGCCGCCCGCCTGCCACACAAACAAAATGGAGAAATACTAGTATATACATAAATGGTAAAGTTTAAAGAAGGAGGGTATATGTGGAAGGACCCTCAGAGTCACTATCCTGGAGTTTTTTCTTTTTTCTTGCTGATAGGACTTGGGTTACTTGACTAGAGGACAATTTGGCCAAATCTACACCAATATGTATATTATAAGATTTTTAAGCTGGGACCATAGTTTATTTTGCATTTTGGCATGCTGGGGAGCCAGGTAGGCAAGCCCTCTTTCGCTGAACTCACCCCCAGCCCCATGGTCTATTTAGCTGAGCATCCTCCATCTGTCCCCACTTGCCGGCTATGATGAGCTTGCCAGTGCTCTTCTTGGCCCCACCCCCTCACCATAGCTGTCCCCGCTAGGAAAAGCAGCACGAAGGAGCACACTCCCAGGCTCCTCGGGCAGCTTGAAACCACCACAGATGAAAACCGTGAACGTGGAAATGCTCTTGTCTTAAATACCCAGACATCGGCATTGGGGTGACTTTACCTTCCCGGAGCATCCCTTTCTCAGCCTGGCATGCCACAGGAGGACATGGAACTCTCTGACCCAACAGCACCAACTCTACCTGTTGAACAAGGTCAGGCTCTTGTGGTAAGAGTAAGGACCATCTCAAGAGAGTGTTGCCTGTCCTTTCCTGTGCCATAAGCTAGCTAAAGGGACACTGACACAGCACAATCTGTGGTGCTAAAATTCCTTCCCTGGAGGAGAATAGTGACAGCAAATCAAGGCATGACGTTACCAGCACCCACTCTGGGTAACCAGTGGGCTTTTCTAGCCTACTTACAGAGTGCAGAGGGTGAGGGTAGAGTTCACGGAAGGCAACACACTCCTGAGCACAGGGCCGCTTCTCTCTCCACCTGCCAGCCCTTGAGTCTGCAGCATGTCGAAGATGGCCACAGCTGCTCCCATTTCAGCAATAGGAGCTCAGAGCTCTTTTAAACAGACCTTGGTCTCAGGCTGTTCTGGAAAATGGCCAACTGCACCAGTAAAAAATAATCTGTTTGGTAGTCTAGAGGAAAAGAAATGGTGGTTACAGTTAAAAGAAATGCCATTGTTTTTCTGAACATTCTGTTGTTTCCAGTTCCTGAGAGTCCGTGTTTTATTAAAACTGGTTTCTGGGGCTGGAGAGATGACTCAGCGGTTAAGAGCACTGGCTGCTCTTCCAGAGGTCCTGAGTTCAATTCCCAGCAACCACAGGGTGGCTCACAACCATCTATACCAAGATCTGGTGCCCTCTTCTGGTGTGCAGGAGTACATGCAGGCAGAATACTATATATGTAATAAATAAAGAAATCTTTAGGAAGAAAGAAAGAAAGGAAAGAAAAGAAACTGGTTTGCAACAAGAGTCACCCAGGTGGAATTTTTGGGGGGTTGGTTGAGGGGAGCCTCTTGCTTAGGCAGATACTTCAGAGCAGGAGGGTCTCAGTGGGTTTTGTTGTTGTTTTTGTTTTGTTGTTTGTGGCTTGTTTTTGTTGGAGGTTGTTTTCAATTTTTTAAAAGTTTTAAATTTTATTTCATAGATATGATTATTTTGCATGAATATCTGTCTGTATACCACATGCATGCCTGGTGCCTGAGGAGGCTGTCAAATCCCCCTGAAACTGGAGTGGCAGCCAGTTGTGAACCACCATGTGGGTGTTGGGAGTTGAAACCAGGTCCTCTGCAAAAGCAGCCAGGGCTCTTATCTACCCACTACCCACCTCCCCAGCCTCTTGGTGTTCTCTTACATGTAGAGGATGTTTCTGAGAACTCAATTTTGGCCAGTTAAAAGGAGTGAGTTTCTGCGCCCTTGCTAGACAGAAGCATCTAACATGTGCACAGCTAGTGCACCCTACACAATAGAAAGGAGATTTTTAAAACCCACAGGACAGACATGGTCCCATTTCTTAAGGGGGGGCGGGGTTCAGTGTAAGACAACCATGGCTTTCAACCCTGTTGCTGCCAGCACAGCTTTAAGGACCTTTGAGACTCGGATTTTTCATACCTGAACATCTCCCTCCCAGAACACTATGAAGAGTACATCAGAACACAACAAACAGATGTAACATCCTTTAAACAGCAAACGGCTCGATACATAACAAAATAATTCCAACAGGTGACTGATAATGAACAGGTGCTACGTGGTGGCAGAACGGGGGGTGGGGGGGGGACCCCGTGGGGTGGAGAGGCAGGGCGGGGGGGGGGGGGGAAGGCTTGTAGAAACTGTAAAGTGGCTCATAGGCCATGAATAAAAAAGAGGGCAGTAAAAAATGTGCTCGGAAATCAGACGGGAATGTGGCACCACTTTCTGTCTACAGATAAGCTAAATTGTAAACTAGTAAGAATGCTCTATCGAGGGAGGTGTGGAGGCTGGGCTCCCCAATCCTCTGGTTGAGCAGGTAAACCACAGGATCACTGGGGACAATGTGACAAAGTTGTTATTTCTTGGAAGTTCAGAAGTCCTCCTTGGAAGTCACCAGAAGGGAGGTAAGCGAGGGGGGGATGGTCATGGGCATGTTTCTGAGAAGGATAAACTGAAAACAGCCTAAGAAGCTTGCAGTCATCAAGTGACTAATAGTTAAAATGGGCAGCAGTATGTGAGCAGCCACAACATAGACAGACAGAGCCACATTTATCTAATCTACATAGGATGATATTCTTAAACTTTTGAAACAGAGGCCTAAAGAAATGGTTCTGAGGTCAAGAGTATCAGCTGCTCTTCCAGAGGACTCACGTTTGGTTCCCAGCACCTACACAGGGCAGCTCACAACCATCTAGATTGTCACTTCCATGGGATCTTTTTCTGGCCTCAAAGGGCACCCCCACACACACATAGCTATGTTATTAAATGTATTACGTTATTAAAATTAAACACAGGCTAAAGAAATGGCTCTGAAGTTAAGAACATTCACTGCTCTTGCAGATGACCTGGGTTTGGTTTTTAGGACCCACATGGTGACAGACACCCACTTGTAACTGTGAAGGAATGTCTTGAGTGCATGTAACAATTGTCAATAAAGCACTGTTTAGCCAATCAGCTAGGCAGAAGGACAGGAAGTGGAAGGCAGGACTTCCTGGAGAAGGGGCAGGGCAAAGATTGACAGTTGAGGGGGGAAGACAGTAGAGGAGAATTGGAGAAAGAAACGACCCAAGGCTCATAGTGGCAAGTGCTTGGGGTATATGTATGTTATGAAGTTGAGAGTAGTTTGTTTAGTTTACAAGTAGATGAGAAGCAGTTTAGAGTCCAAGCAGCTGTAGTGCTGGCAGCTTTGTAGGCCAAACGGATACAAATTATTGCAACATGTAACTCCAGTTTCAGGGGACCAACACCTTTCCTGACTTCTGAGGGCACTACACAAATGTAGTGTACATACATACACTCAAGTCTTTAATGCCAGCACTCAGGAGGCAGAGGCAGGCAGATCTCTGTGAGTTCAAGGCCAGCCTGGTCTACAAAGTGAGTCCGGGACAGCCAAAGCTACACAGGGAAGCCTTATCTTGCAAAATCAAATTCAAAATCAAGCAAAGGAAAACAAGGGCACATATTAATGTTATACAGACCTAGGAAGGAATCTGTTGTGGTTTGACTATTTTCCCTAAAGTTTACTTTAGACACTTAATCTCCAATTCAAAAGTGCGAAGATCTTCCTCCAGGAATGGGTTAAGTCATAAGTGGTTCTGTCAACTTTCTGTTGCCATAGACAATACCTGGGAGAAATCAACTTAACAGCAGGAAAGGTCTATGTTGGCTTATAGCTTCAGAGGACTCAGTCCATGATCAGGTAGCCTCGTTGCTTTGTGTCTGTGGTGGTCCCCTACAGAACGGTGAGAATGTGTGACAGACGAGACCACCTCATTTTGTGGTGGCTTGGAAAGCAAAGAGTGAGGCTTCTTCCGGTGACTCAACCAAGGCCTTCTACAAGGGCCCACCTCTTAGAGATCCTACCTACCATCTCTACATAGTGCTGAAAACTGATAACCTTTGGGGGATGGTCAAGATCCAAACTGTAGCAGATAGATTCCTTCTAAAAGGATGGATTTGCCCTCCCCACCCCACCCCACCCTACCCCACACACCTTCTGTGGTAAATAGCTGAGCAAGAAGACCGCTCTGTTGTTGTTTCTTTTAAATCTCAGTTATTCAATTTTACCAATGAAGACTGAGGAGCTAAATGCTGGATGAACGCCTACGAGATCAGAGAGGCAGAGAAAGCACCCAGATGACCTTCCTCCTCAGCTGAGGTACCAAAACAAAGCAAGCCTCCTTCCCAACACAGCCTCAAAAAACAAAACAAAAAAAAACAAAAACCTGAAACTGAATGTCCCTCCCTTCTACTTCCTGTGTGTCTCTCTCTATCCATCCTCCTGACTTCCTCTTACTTCTTATGTTCTCCCCCTAGGTTCACTTCCCGTCAACTGGTTGCTTGCTCTACCTCTTGACCTATGGTTGACTTTATTTCATCCTCTTTACAATACTTTACTCAAACAGAAAGCCCTTGGATAAAAGGTGTGTGCTAGGGCTGAGCCATACCACAAGTAGAAGCAGGTTTTTCCAGTAAACAACACAATCTCCAGGTTCTCAATGTGATCAAATACCCTGCAACACCTCTCCAGATTCCAGGCCTTTCGTCATGTTTCACCAGAGTCCCCAGAACTGTGAGCCAATCAATTTCCATCTCTATAAACTACCCAATCTGAGAAATGTTGTTATAGCAGCAGCAAACAGACCAACAGCATCGCCAAGTATCGATTCCTTATGACTGGATCATGTATAGGATATGCTTTTAGCATATAATTCACAAACTACAACCTTAACAGATTTAAAATGTACAGTACAGGGCTGGAGAGACGGCTCAGTGGCTAAGAGCACAGCCTGCTCTTTCAAAGGTCCCAAGTTCAATTCCCAGCAACCACATGGTGGCTCACAACCATCTGTAATATGATATGATGCCCTCTTCCAGCCTAATTGCAGGCACAGCACTTGTATACATAATAATAAAAAAATAAATCTTTAAAAAAATGTATAGTACAGGATGTTCGGATACTCAGAGTTGCGCACTATCACCATAACACCTTATTGCAGAGCGTTTTCATCCTCGAGAAAAGGCCTGAATATCCATTAGCAGGTGCATCTCTCCTTAGTCCCTGGTCACCATTACCCTACATCCTTTCTCTATAAACTAGCCTGTTCTGGTTCGCAGTGTGTGACCTCCTGTGTCTGGCTGGCTTGGTTTCACGTACTCAACAGTGATCCTTTCATTGTAGCGAGCGCCAGACCTTTCTTACTTTTACCTAGCATCCTAATGCGTGCATACGCAGCCTTTGGTTGTTTCTCCTTCAGATGGTTCGCATTTAAGTTGTTTCATTACAGATTTGGGGTGTTTTTTTGTTTGCTTGCTTGCTTGAGACAGGGTCTCACTGTAGAGTCCAGACTAGCACCAAACTCATGATCCTCCTGCCTCTGCCTCCTCAGTGCAGGGGTGACAGACGTGTGCTACCATAGCTGGTCTGAGCTGTTTTTATACAACCATTATACTCAGATTTTTAGTGTTTAAGGAACGTGATTGCTATGCTATATTTAACTTTTTTTTTTTTTTTTTTTTTTTTTTTTTTGGTATTTTGAGATAGGGTTTCCTGTAGTTGAGACTGGCCTTGCACTCTGGCCTGCATATGCTGCCTCTGCCCTCCCAGGTGTTGGGATGACAGGCTTGTTTGACATGAAGCATTCCCAGCTGTTCTCTATTGTTTTTTAAAATTATCTGTATTACCTGTATTATTAGTATTATCAGTAGACTCAACTAGTAATCAATTAAGAAATAGACACTTGAAAAAAAAAAAAAGACACAGACACTTGTTATATTTTAAAATAGCCTTAGTTAACCTGGGTCAGGGCAGATATCAATCCTCTAAACTACCTCCCATAGTGGGACAGGCATGGGATCCCCGTCTCAATCCCATGCCATTTGTTTTTAATATCTTTTATCAAGCTACTTTGCATTTATAATCTTAAATACTTGCTAATGATTTTCTTCTGGGCCAAATTCTTCATCCATGCCTGCCATATGCTTCTCCTCCATCTAACCCATGGTGGCCTTCTTCTCTTCCCTTCAGGTCTCTCTTTTTTTCTTGCCAGGATTCCTCTCTCCTAGCCCCACCTATCTCCTTTGCCCTGCCCAGGTGAGATGGCTTTTTATTAAACAAAAGTTAAGTCACAGAGATAACAAACAGTAATTAACATAAAACTACATCAGACCATCCCCCAACAGGTCTCCACAGCAGTGGCCTTTACCAGTGAAGCTCACGCCTTATCTACCACCCTCTTTACACTGGGGCTGGCTCTCCCCTCCCCCACTTCCATCTATACACTGGATGTTGCTGTTCTTTATGTCCATCCGTGTTTTGCAAGCATGTATGTCTGGATGAGGGAGTCAGATTCCCTGGAACAGGAGTTACAAGACAGTTGTGAGCTGACAAGTGGGTTTTTGGAGTTGAGTCTGGGTTCTCTGAAAGAGCAGCCAGTGCTCTGAACCACTGAGCCATCTCTCCAGGCCCTGCACTGTGGTTTTGGTCTGTATTTTCTTAAGTACTAAGTATGTCAAGTACTTTTCATAAGCTCTCTGGTCATTTACTGACCTTTGGAATGTGTGTGTGTGTGTGTGTGTGTGTGTGTGTGTGTGTGTGCACGCGCGCGCGCGCGCGTGTGTTTGGTTTGGTTTTATTTAACTACATTAAAAAAAAATTTTTTTTTTTATTTGTGTGGGGACGGCTCATTTGTGCCACAGCATGAATGCAAAGGTCAGGGGACATCTTCTGGGAGGCAGGTCTCTTCTTCCACATGGTTCTAGAGATCATCGGATGTCAGGCTTGATGACAAGTGCCATCCCTCACTGAGCCCGCTCCCCACCCTACTCTAATTCTTTACCAATCCATGGAGCTTTGTCGTTTTCTTGTTTTTTCACATTTCTGATATGAACACAAGTGATGCTTGCAAAACAACTTAGAAAAGACCAGAATAAGGTGGGCATAGTAGTGCACACTTGTAATACCAGAACTTGGGAGGAGGAGGAGGAAGCAGAAAGAACAGAAGTTCAAAACCATCCTCAGCTTCATAGTGAATTTGAGGCCAGCCTGGGCTACACGAGACTGTCTCAATCCAACTCCACCATCAACACCCACAAAAAATAAAAATAAAGAGCCAGATAAAGCTGGGTATGGCTTCTCAGTGGCCTCCTCTGGGGCCCTTCAACAGCAAATACATTAGCTCAGCCACCCCCACCCCTCCCCCAGGAATGCACACAAGGCACACACCCATTCAGCTGCTGTTCCTTTCCTGGCAAAGTGTGGGCCCTTCCGGCTGTGACTCAGGAAGTGTTAGGAGAAGGAGGAACAAAACTATTAGAGGTGGATCCTGATTACAGTAAAAGTCTCTAACAGAGGGACCGAGAGCAGTGTTAGACCTAATCTAGTGTGTCAGTGACTGGGTGGTGACCCTGAGGAGGAGGAGGTTGCCTAAGGTACACAGTCCTGTCCCAGTCCCCTCAATGTCAGCCAGATTCGGGTCACAATCCCCTAAACAGGGAAGGCAGGGGTTTTTTTGTTTTTTGTTTTTTTCTTTTTTCTTTAAGGCAACTCTGCAATACCTCTATTCATTTTGCCTACGATAGTTTTCCTCCTTCCCTTTTGATGTGAGCTGACCTTAGCTCATTTGACTATTTGGCAACCCTGAGATGTGAAATCCACCCAGGGTCACGTTAACATCCTCCCAAGCTATTGCTCCACCGACAGCGAGTCTGAGGTCAAAGTCCATCAAACATACAGCCACTGTCCAGTAAACAGGCAAAAAGGGCCACAGCCTCTTTGTCTGACCCTCTGTCTGAAAACCTCAGCCAGGGACAGTGTCCCCTCTGAAGTGGCTGTCACACTCTCTTGACCTCTTGACCCCAGAGCCAGCTTGCCTCATGGAGTAAGACCACAGGTTCCTTGGTGAAATAGTGAGTGCAGACCCAGCAAGGCTTAGTGCTCAGACAGAGCCAGGCATCACAGGCCCATGGAAGGTTTATGAGAGCTCTCTGTGTGGCCTCCACTGCTTCTCAGCAGATATGAGGTCAGTCTGAAGCAAACCCTACCTTCAAAATGAATAATGACAAAAAATTGTGTAAAAGCTTCATAGAAGATACAAGACTGTCATATCAAAATAAGCATATTAAAAGGGGCTCACCAGCGATGATGTGTATTATGATTAATAATTAAGACAGTAAAATATAAGGTAATAAATAAGGTATAATAAGGTAGTAAGGTACCAGATGCCAGATATTATGTTATATGAGGCTTATTAAATGAGCATGGGGAGAGAAAGAAAGGGGGGAAGGGTATCCCAGAAAGAGAGAGACAGAAGGAAAGAAGAAGAAGGGGGGGATAAAGGGAGAGTAGAGAGAGGGAGTAGAGAGGAAGGAGAGAGAGAAGGAGGGAGGAGGAAGGAGGGAGGAGAGAGGGGGGAGCTGCGGTTCATCCTTTTATATGGCCCTGGGCAGGGCCACGCCCCCGTGGCAGGTAAACAATGACATCATAGGTAGGCGGACTAAAGCAGAATCCTAACAAGATGGGTTGGGTGTCATACCAACTTGATGAACAGAAATCCTTGGAGCTAAAACTGTGTATCGGTGTTTAAGAGCACTTGCTGTTCTTTCAGAGGACCCAAGTTCAGTTTCCAGCACCCACAGGGCTGCTTACAACATCTGTAACTCCACCACCCTCTTCTGGCTTCTGTTGGCACTAGGCTTGACGTGGTGCACAAATTCAAGAGCCTAATACACATAAAATAAAATAAAAAAAAGAAACAAAGCCATCTCTTTGGGCAAAGGAAACCCAAGCCGCCCCCCCCGCCCCCAGGTCGTAGCTCTGATTTTCCATAAGGAGGACAGGGGCTTTCTGGTGATTCAAATAAACATGGCCCCTGTAGGCTCATAGGAAGTGGCACTATTAGGAGGTGTGGCCTTTTTGGAGGAAGTGTGTCACTGGGCGTGGGCTTTGAGGTTTCAGATGCGCAAGCCAGGCCCTGTGTCGCTCTCTCTTCCTGTTGTCTGCCATTCCAGATATAGAACTCTCAGCTCCCTCTCCAACACTGTGCCTGCCTGCTTCCTACCATGATGAAAATGGACTAAACCTCTCGTCCTGTAAGCCAGCCCCAACTAAATGTATTGTTTTGTTTTGTTTTGTTTATAAGCGTTGTCATGGTCATGGCATCTATTCACAACAACAAAACCCTAACTAACACATGCTTTATTTTGTCATTATGAATACAACCCGGAAGACAAGGTACAATTAGGTTCTTAGTCTGTTTATTGTATCAGACTGAGGAGACTAATAAGAAAGGCAGGGCACACCCCCCCAGGTGTGAGATGACCTCAAAAGGTTATTAATAGCTGTCAGTTCAGTGTAGTGGCCTCATAAGGGTAGGGTCAGTGGCAGGGAGCCGTCAGCTTCTTAAATAGATGACATGACTGACACTCGATGTCCCGGTGTCCTGGGTGTGCCGAGCCTATCAGAAGCCAACTTGGGGTCAGCTAAAACAAGTGATTGCAGAAGATAGGACTGGATGACCCAGCTGGTGACTCAGGTGTGAGCTCAGAGAAACCCTGGTTTCGGGGCATCTGAGAAAAGAAATCGCAGCCTGAGAATCAGAGTCAGCTCTTCCCCAAAAGCACCGAGGGCAGGCACTGAGAACCCAGCCTCTGAGGGCAGAGTGTGTGTCTCATGGGTAGCCACCCCCGGCAGGAGTTCTCAGAAACACTTGGCCTGCATCTAGCGGTTCTCCTCGGGGCCGGATATAGAATAATCTAGACACTTTAACTTGAAAATGCAAAACCCATCCTTCCAGTTGCTTTCTGATTTTTTTTTTTTTTTTCTTCCCGGGGCCAGAAGGACGTAGAGGGAGAGAGCAGTTCTGAAATCAAACGGAAAGTGCTTGTCTGTGGAGGCTGGGAGAGGGGGGCGGCAGTCAGCAGTCAAAGAGCTGAGCGTTGCCTTCCTAAGGAGCAGCTGTGCCATGAGCGGCTTCATAATTCAGAGCCTTGACTGAGCCGACAAGGAGCAAAAGTGGAGGATCCATGCCCTTCTCTCTTAGCCAGCCTGCAAATGTCCTGGTTGACCCCCACCCCCCCACTGACGGGAAGAAATAGCCAGTGGCATGGAGCTAAACCCACGCATTCACTCCTTCATCACTCAATCAAGTCCCGGGTCGCACACGGGGATGAGGCCGTGGACCTCAGAGTCTACTCTGGTTCTCAAAGGGTAAGAAGCCCAGCACCCTGTGTCCTGTGCCCCAGGACCACAGCTGGAGGACTGCCAGGGGGGTGGGGGGGGGAAGCTAAGTCTCGTCCTGACATAATGTGGTTTGCTGGAGGAAATGGAGCCTGGTGCGTGTTGCTGCCAGGCTGCACTGAGCCAGCCCAGCTCTACCCAGTGAGGGGAGTCAGCATCTTACTGCACAGACATTCCTAGGGAGACTTCACAGAGGGGGAGACGCGTGTGAGGGCCAGTGCAGGCCTGGCTCCATCCCATTAGGATAGGGAACCTCTCTCTGGGAACCCCTTGCGGTGTAGAGGAATTTTAATCCAGCAACATGTCTGCTCTGATCACATCCGAAGCCCTTATAGGTCTGTGTGATGCGGCTGGACTGCAGACAGGTCCTTAGGACACACCTTTAATCCCAAACAATGACGTCTAATTGAGGGGCAGACACAGTGACAAGTCAGAGAAAATTTTTGACAGAATGAGTCAGAGATAGGGTTCACCTAACTCTCAAGAGAAAACTATTTAAGAGCAGTGGGAGGAGGGGCGGAGTCAGTCAAGTGAACAGCAAGTTGGGAGTCTGCGCAGTGAATTCAGTTTGGAGAGCTGAGTTTGGGGCAGTTCACTTGCATTGAGTTTGTTCATGTGTTCATGAAGAGGCAGAGGATAAGGAGCCCAGAGGTTAGAACAAATGGCCAGAAGTCAGTTTGAGGCCAAGCAGAGCAATTCAGTGAGAAGGCTAGAGACGCCAGAGTGAATCCGTCAGCTTGGAGAGGAATTTGAGCCAGAACAGCTGAGTTGAACCAGCCAGCCAGAGCTCAGAAAGAACTAGAAAAGGTGCACTTAATCAGCAGTAAGCCTCCGAGATGACAATTACTTGAGGCAAATAAATGTTCCTTTTACACTGAGGAGCCTGCCTGACTCCGTTCTGAATTAGCACTTCCCCCATCATAGTAATCTCCTTAAGGGGACCACAGGTGCAACGAGGCCTTTTGAAAAGCTGCCCCAAGGTTGTTCAAAGGATGGAGTAGTGCCTGGGGGCCAAAGACAGCACAGCAATCCTCCAGGCTCGCTTCTTCTTCTTCCTCTTCCTCTTCCTCTTCCTCTTCCTCTTCCTCTTCCTCTTCTTCTTCTTCTTCTTCTTCCTCTTCCTCTTCCTCTTCCTCTTCCTCTTCTTCTTCTTCTTCTTCTTCTTCTTCTTTGAGACAGGGTTTCTCTTTGTAGCCTTGGCTGTCCTGGACTCACTTTGTAGACCAGACTGGCCTCGAACTCAGAGATCCGCCTTCCTCTTCCTCCCGAGTGCTGGGATTAAAGGTGTGCGCCACCATACCCGGCTTCCAGGCTCTTTCTTGCTGAAGAAGTTTAGGGATTTTTTTCAGCCATTTTGAGATGGCGCCTGTCATCAGGAAAGATGGGGCTCTTCCTGAGACCTCTGTCTCCTCCTCAGCAGGCCCTAATCCTGCCTGCTGTGTCTCCAGATTTCTCAAAAAGCCCTACACTTCCTTACCACCTGTGCCTTGCTCTCACCTGCTGCAGTGACTCAGGAATACTGGGTATCTTTGTCAACTAAGGAGTTCTGACAGGGAGCTAGAGTCCCAGGGTCTATATGGCTACCAAATATTCTCCAAAACCTACCCAGTGAAGTGTGAATCCAGCCTGGGGTGAGGCTCCAGAGAACCAGAGCTGTGGGGACACGACCCATACCCATGTCAGATAAAGGCCGAAGGTCTGTCAAGTGGTTAGGGGGAGAGGAGGCTGTCGTTAGCAGCACCCTTGAGCTCAGGGTGTGGGGAGAAGGCCTGGAAATAAGGCACAGTTCTCAGGCCTAGGAAGGCCCTGGGCCCAGTAGGCTGAGAGGCTTGAATTATTAAGCCTGTGAGAGAAACTGCCTTTTCGTGAATGCCAAGGAGGACAGATCTGCCCCTCCCTGCTCTGCTCACAGTCAGCCTGTAAGAAATTTCAGCTGCAACATTGTGACAGCCGGGTAAACAGGGAGTGTGCCGCCCGCCCCCCACTCTACCCAGCAAGACTAGGACAGCCACATCTGGCCCCGTCCCTACCCTCACTCCCACCCCCACCACCTGTCTCTTAGATTCTCAGGGCTTTTTACAAGCTCGGGCTCACTTCCCTCTCCTTGAGCTGAGCTTTGTCACACATTTTTACCATTCTCCTTCCAGTAAAGCAGCTCTGTATCTCACGTCTCCCGTCTCGTGTCCGGTCATGTCGCCCCACCACTCCCCAAGGAAAACGTGCAGTACCCACCACCACCCCGCCCCCGCCCACAAGGAAACCTTTCAGTTGAGGACCAGCAGATTCTAGGGCCTGCTACAGAAGCCCCTCCGGCTAGCTGGAGATGCTCCAAGGATGTCAACACACCGGATTCTTCTCTGGACTTACTCCTTTGACTCCTCTGCACACACACAGGGTTAATGATACTTTATAAAGGTCTCATTCCAATGTCTGGGAAAGGAGAACAGGAGAACCCACCTGAAACTCACAACGATCCACCTGCCTCTGCGTCCTGAGTGCTGGGATTAAAGGTTTGTGCCACCACCGCCCAGCTTCTGACCTTGCCTTTCTGATTCTCCTGATTCTATTCCAGAGTGCTGGGGGCGAGTGTGTGTGTGTGTGTGTGTCACAGGTGTGCACCACCACACCATGTTAGCACTGTTGGTGTGGTGTGTGTGTACGTGGGTGCACACACGGATGTGAGGACTAGAGGTCAGCCTTAACCTCCAGTGCCATCTTTCAGGTGCCACCCACATTGTTTTTGGGAGGCAGGGTCTCCCGCTGGCCTGGAGCTTACCAAATAGGCTAGGTTAGCTACTGAGGCCCAGGGGTCCGTCCTCAACATGTGGGCTTTTAAACGAGTTCTGATGATTGTTAGGTTCCCATGTTTTCAAGCTCTGGACTTGTTATTTAATGTGCTAATTCTGGGTAGCTTTTCACCTCACTCTCCACACTGATTTCCTGCCTCACTGTTCTGAAGAAGACAACACAGCTCACTGGGGTGCACAGCACAGCTCCCTGGGGCACACAGCACAGCTCACTGGGGTGCACAGCACAGCTCCCTGGGGCACACAGCACAGCTCACTGGGGTGCACAGCACAGCTCACTGGGGCACACAGCACAGCTCACTGGGGAGCACAGCACAGCTCACTGGGGCACACAGCACAGCTCACTGGGGCGCACAGCACAGCTCGCTGGGGCGCACAGCACTGCTAACTGGGGCACACAACACAGCTCACTGGGGTGCACAACACAGTTCACTGGGGCACACAACACAGCTCACTGGGGTGCACACCACAGCACAGCTCACTGGGGCGCACAGCACAGCTCACTGGGGCACACAGTACAGCTCGCTAGGGCACACAGCACAGCTCACTGGGGCGCACAGCACAGCTCACTGGGGGCGCACAGCGCAGCTCACGGGGGCGCACAGCGCAGCTCACGGGGGGGGGGTGCACAGCGCAGCTCACTGGGGCGCACAGCACAGCACAGCTCACTGGGGCGCACAGCACAGCTCACTGGGGCACACAGCACAGCTCATGGGGGCGCACAGCACAGCTCGCTGGGGCACACAGCACAGGCCTTCCACTTCTATAGTGTGGCTCACTTGTCTGCTCGTGGGCACAGTTCAGACTCTATAATTCACATTTTCTTTGATCTGGACAGACAGGAAAAATTGCCCAAGACCTGGGAGTGAAACAGAGCTTTTGGAACACCCTTTGAGTTGTGCTAGGTTTGGGCACTGGCTAACAGGCCTGCACCAGGGAATCATCTAATTTTCCAAGGAGTGCAACTTCTTTTTAACTTGCTAACAATTATCAATCAGGGTATTTTGCTAACAATTATTAATCAGGGTATTTTACAAAATAAAATTTTTTTGTAGCTCAGGTAATCCTTGAACCCAGCACCCTCCTGCCTCAGTCTCCAATGATGGAATTACAGACATGAACCAGTTTTCCCTCCTACTGGCTCTCCTGTTCATTAAATATGTTTCTGATGCATGTTCACTTGTATGAAATAAAAACGACACATCAAACCTGACTTTTTCACATAGTTGCATGACTTCTAACCCACCCACGCTCACATAACACTACCGTAGGAAGAACACAGAACAGGCCTACCGGCTACAACTCTCCCTGCTCTCTCGCCATCCATCCCTCCTAAACCATGCTTTTCACCTCTTGAAAACTATCCTGTGACGGGACGCAGATGGACATGGATGACTGGGACGCTGTGGGTGTGCCTGCATTTATGGACCTTCCAGCTAGGCCTGTAGGATTCCCAAGCTGTCCCTTCCGTCATCAGCCCAGGGTAAGACTGGGCTTTCAGAAATCAGCTCTGTCCTACTGTCCCGTGCCTTTCCCTCCCGACAGGAGCCACTGAATTAAACAAGAGAACATGCATAAAAAAATCCTTAAACAAGATTTGATCCAGAGACATCTCTAGGTGGAGGTGACAGGTTAGCCACAGGAAGGCTAACTAGTAATTGAACTGAACCTGTCTTAGTTAAGGTTTCTATTGGTGTGAAGAGACACCATGACCACAGCAACTCTTATAAAGGAAAAGGTTTAACTGGGGCTGGTTTACAGTTTAGAGGTTTCATCCATTATCATCATGGTGGGAAGCATGGGGTAGGGAATGCAGGTATGGTGCGGGAGAGGGGGCTGAGATAGGGGGACAGCAGGAAGAGTGAGCTTCTAGGCCTGGCTAGAGCTTCTGAAACCTCAAAGCTGCACCAGTGACACACCTCCTCCAGCAAGGCCACACCTCCTCCAGCAAGGCCACACCTCCTCCAACAAGGCCACACCTCCTTCTGCAAGGCCACACCTCCTCTTGCAATGCCACACCTCCAATATGCCACTCTCTATGATCCTAGAGAGGGCATTTCCACTCAAACCACCACAATACCCAAGCTGGATGTCACATTGCCCTCTTCTAGCCCTTAAACCTCTGCCTCCCTCATCTAGATGGCATCTCAGATTGGTGCAAAGGAGAAACGGATGGCAGAGGGACCTTACCTCGCTGGTAAGGCTTCTTGGGACCTACAGACAGTGATCCTGCTCTTGATGTGCTGCAGACAAAAGCAGTGACAAAAGAGCCTCAGCCATGAAGACCAGGAATGTGGCGCTGTGGGGGGGGGGGGGCCAGGGGGAGGCTGTGGCAGGAGGAATACTCATATGTTCTCAACTCTGCGTGTGTGTGTGTATGTGTGTACGCGTGCGCGTGTGTGCATGTGCGCACATGTGTACATCTGTGTATGTGTGTGTATCACATTACTCCTCCTGAGGAAATGTGAAGGAATGTCTACTCACCCCTGCTAGGGCACCGATTAGCCAAGAAACAATCATTGGTGAGCCAATGAGTTAATCAGGCTTACCGGAGCATGAGTGGAGATTCTCTTAAGGGAGTGTAAGTGACCCAAAGACAGTCACTGCAGTGTCCCACCCTGTCATGAGGTTGCCCCTTCGGTTAACCTTCAGCATCTTGCGAACTCTACCAGCGGTATCCAACTGTTTGACATTGTCACATGTTGCTGTTATCCACAAATGTGTTGGGCTGCGTTCAGGACCCAGGCTATAAGCTGGGCACACCTGCACTTTCCAAGCAGGTAGGCGACAGTAGTGGGGAGAACCCCAGCTGAGAGTTGCATTGCCACCCTCTTCTACTAGAGAGTGCTAATAATAGCCATTTGCCGGTACCACAGACTTTGTATGGCATGAGCCTTAGGGCCTATGGCCCCAACAAGCTAGGCGTGGTCACCTGTCCTCAGTTAGACAATGAAAGGAGCCAAATCATTAGTGAAAAGCCAGGGGGGGCGGGGGGATTTACTCAATGTGGCCACACTCTAAAGAGAGTTAAAGATATACATTGACTCTCCAAAGTCTGTTTTTGGGGTCCTAACATGAGGTAGGATTTAAATAGAATGAAAGCAAAGAGTTGGGGGGGCCTTATAGGCATGCTCGTGGTGAGGGGACACAGACACCTGGATTAGGGATTCTTTCCTTCTACCATGTAGGTAGCTGGGGTCAGACTCAGGTCATCAGGCCTACACACAAGCACCGGCTCCACGGCGCCATATAGACAGCTGGGATCTTGTCTTCTAAACTCATCTCTCTACTTCATGGGGGGAGGGGAGCGCTAACATCCTACGCCAGGATAGCCCCCATTTCTCTTTCCTTGATACTTCCCCACCTTATGCTTAAGGTTGTACTATTTTCTATGCTTTTGACTTTTTAGACAAAAGAAAAAGTGGATTTTGGGGGCTAGGTGTGGCGGTCCACATGTTTCATCTCAGCACTTGGGAGGCGGGGATAGGCAGATCTCTTAGAGTTTGAGGCCAGCCTGGTCTACATAGTGAGTTCCAGGGTAGCTAGAGCTATGTAGAGACCCTGATGAAAGAAAGAAAGAAAGAAAGAAAGAAAGAAAGAAAGAAAGAAAGAAAGAAAGAAAGAAAGAAAGAAAGAAAGAAAGAAAGAAAGAAAGAAAGAAAGAGGAAGGGGTGGGAGGGAGGGAAAGAAGAGAGGGAGGGAGGGAGGAAAGAAGGACAGAATCAAAAGAAAAAGAAGAAAAAAAACAAAAAGAAAAGGTGAATTTTTGATAACTTTATGATGTGCTGGGTAGAAGATGTGACCTGGCCACTGTCACAGACACTCCTCACAAGAGCCGCCAAGGAACCAAAGGGCTCCTGCTGTGGCAGCCTGCTCTCAAGACCACAGGCTCCCTAGACTCAGGTCTGGTTCTCCATTTGTAAAATGATGCTTCCTACAGGAGCGTCAATACATACGCTAAAACCTCACACCGCTAGCGTGAAATTCCCCTTCCTTCCTGCAGGTTAGGTAGTGTTTCCTTTCCTAGAGTTACTGAAAGTTCTAGCAGGGGGAGGCAGCTTCACATCAACCCCAGAGAGCCCAGCAGCGTGATTCTGTTTCTATAGTCCAAGGGGCTGGAGACTTGGCCTCCTCCACCAGGCCTTAGACAGAGCGCGTTGTCTTCCCACCTGGAGGGGTCACATCAGAGGGGCAGGTCTGTACACGTTGCCTCACACCATCTATGAGTCAAACAGCAGCCTAAACTCCAACCTGAGAAACATCTTAGGACACCTGTCTTCCTTTTCGGTGGCAGCTCTGTTGGGACTCTTGTTAATGTTTGTGACCGGCACCCACCCCTCTCTCCGGAACCACCCTTGGGGGGCTTCCTTATGTACAGTGGTGTTTACACCTCATATCTGGCTTTGAGTTTCATCTGACATGCTCCAAAACAAGCACATGAAGGATGGCACACAGGAAAGGGTTTCAAAGTCAGTGCCCACAATCCCAGCACTCAGGGAGGCAGAGGCAGGTGGATCTCTGTGAGTTTGAGGCCAGCCTGGTCTACAAGTCGAGTCCAGGCTACACAGAGAAACCTTGCCTCAATAAAAAACCAAAACAAAGTCAGTGCCTGAGATGCTCTGCAGAGAGGAACTGTCACTTCCACCCACCAGTTAACTGAGAAGCCTGGAGCACCAGGCCTCCCCTTCCTGGGTAGCTTTGGTGAGCTCTGCCTCAAACTGAAGCGCAGCCCTCCTAGTGAGCTGGCTCTTTATAGCCATTCTAATTACACAGAAAGGCAGAAGACAAACAGGCATCCTGTGAGTCCACTCTATGTACCGCCAGCTGGGCTACAATAGGTGGGAGGGACCACAGCAAAGAGACTTTCTGTTCCTGCCTGGGAGAGGCTTTGCTGACCTCCATGCAGGGCTGAGATTGAGAGCAAAGCTGTGTTGAGTGCTGCGGGCCACCTCAGAAAAGACTGAGAGAAAGTTGTGGTGTCCTCTGGGGAGACAGGATTGGAAACGTCCTCATGTGGCCAGAAAAGCTGCCATTACAGAGACGGACCTGAAACTGCCTTGAGGCCTAAACCTTCTATATTCTTCCCTTTCTTGTGTGGTTGGGGTGCTCTCTCTGAGGAAGGTGGCTGAGATCATTAGCCCAGGCAGCAAAGGAAGGGGCAGACTTTCCAGATGCACTCATTCAGTGAGGGGCAGGGATGGAGTGGGATTCTGCAGAGCAGCCACTGGAGCCAATCACATCTCCAACACAGCCTACGGAGCCCCGTCCCAGGAGCCAACCGCTGTGCACCCATTCTCACAACCACTGTGACCTTTACTTAACAGAACCCGGGGAAAGCCAGAGCATACGTTCCCACTTTGAAATGTACATGACATGGCTAGCCCACTGCCACCTGAATCATTTTTTCCAGATGTGGTGAGAGAGAAGGCAACCAGGGGTGTTGTGGGGGAAAGCCCTGGATTCAGTTGTCAGTCAGAAGCAGGCTAGTCACACAGGCTGCAGTTGCTGGTGGTCCTGCCTGCTCATAGAGTCTTCTCCTCTGGGATGGACGCAATTGGCAGCAAGAAGGTAACAGTCCAGGCCTGGCAGTTTGCCCAGAAGATGCACGCACTCTTAAGGCATGAGAGCACATAGAATTAAAAAAAACAACAAAACAAGGCTGGGTGTGATGGCGCACGCCCTTAATCCCAGCACTTGGGAGGCAGAGGCAGGCGGATTGCTGTGAGTTCAAGACCAGCCTGGTCTACAAAGCAAGTCCAGGACAGCCAAGGCTACACAGAGAAACTCTGTCTCGAAAACTAAAAAAAAAAAAAAAAAAAACCAAAAAACAAACAAACAAAATAAAAAGCAAACAAACAAGCCAGGCGGTGGTGGCGCACACCTTTAATCCCAGCACATGGGAGGCAGAGGCAGGTGGATCGCTGTGAGTTCAAGGCCAGCCTGGTTACAGAGTGAGTCCAGGACAGTCAAGGATACACAGAGAAACCCTATCTAAAAAAAAAAACAAAAAAAACAAATAAACAAACAATCAAAAACTTTTCAGAGCTAGAGTCTAACTATATAGCCCAGGCTGGACTCAAACTTGCAATCCTCTGCCCTACCCTCCCAACTGTTAAAATTACAGATAGAGACTACACACTGAGTGTGAGAACACAGCCTATGTCATTGGTTTGGTGGCAGGCTGTAGACGGAGTGTACAATGGACTTGGTATTAAAGATTCTGGGCTGGATCTGAGCAACAGCACTGTTGCTTCCTCTTCTTCCTCCTCCCTTTTTCTTTCTTTTTTTTTTTTTTTGTTTTTTGTTTTTTTGTTTGTTTGTTTGTTTTTTGTTCTGTTTTGTTTTTCGAGACTGAGTTTCTCTGTGTAGCTTTGGCTGTCCTGATCTTGCTTTGTAGGCCAGGCTGGCCTTGAACTCACAGCAATTCACCTGCCTCTGCCTCTGCCTCCCAGAATGCCCACCATGTGCCCAGGCTGGTCATGAATTCACAGAGATCTGTTGGCCTCTACCCATGAACTGTGTCTTAGTCCTACGTCTGAGCAAGTTAGGTAATGATGCCTCTGGGCCTCAGGTCCCACACACATCAAACAAGTGTAACCACCAGTCTTAGCTACTTTTCCTGTTGGTATGATCAAATACTTGACAAAAGCAACTTGAAGGAGAGGCTGGGGAGATGGCTCAGCTTTGAGAGCATTGGCTGTTCTTCCAGAGGACGTGGGTTCACCCAGCTCCTACATGGGGAAGCTCACAACTGTCTCTAATTCCAGTTCCAGAGGTTGTCTCCTTGGGCACTGTATGCACAGGGCACAGACCTACATAAAGGCAAACATTTGAACACATGAATTAATTTACAAAGAAAGGAAGGAGGGAAGAAAGTAAAAAAAAAAAAAAAATGGGTGGAAAGGGTTTGGCTCTCAGACCTGAGGGCTCACACCCTGAGGGCTCATAGCCTGAAGGCTCATGGTCTGAAGGCTCTCAGCCTGAGGGCTCATGGTCTGAAGGCTCATTGTTTGAAGGCTCACAGTCTGAAGGCTCATGGTCTGAGGACTCACAGCCTGAGGGTCCACTGTTTGACGGCTCACGGACTAAAGGCTCATGGTCTAAAGGCTCATGGTCTGAAGGCTCACGGTCTGAGGGCTCACTGTCTGAGGGCTCACAGCCTGAGGGCTCACTGTTTGAAGGCTCACAGTCTGAAGGCTCATGGTCTGAAGGCTCATAGTCTGAGGGCTCAAGGTCTGAGGGCTCACGGTCTGAAGGCTCACAGTCTGAGGGCTCAAGGTCTAAGGGCTCACAGCCTGAAGGCTCACGGTCTGAGGCTCAAGGTCTGAGGGCTCACGGTCTGAAGGCTCATGGTCTTAGGGTACATCCCATCACTGTGGGAAGGCATGGCAAGCAGGAGCTTCAGGCAGCCAGTTATGAGGGTTTTGCCTGCATGTTCATCTGTGTACCACACTTGTGCATGGTACCTGAGGAAGCCAGAAGAGGTCCTTGGATTCCCTATAACTGGAGTTATGCATGGACGTGTGGCACCATGTGGGTGCTGAGAATGGAACCCAGGTCCTCTGCAAGATCAGCAAGCATTCTTAATCATCTCGGCCAACCCTCAGTTTCTCCTTTTTATACAGTCCTGGGTCCCAATCCATGGAACAGTGGAACCCACACAGGTCTTTCCACCTCAACAAACCAGATCAAACAACTCTTCCACAGGCATGCCTAGAGGCCCCTCTCATGGATCATTCTAGATCTCATCAAGTTGACATCTGAAATCGAGCATCATTAGCCTCCTCTTTCCTACTGAGATGCAGAGTAAACGAGACGGGAGTGCTGAGGGGACGCATCATCACGTTTCTCGTGGGAGTGCTGAGGAGCTGTGCTATCACATGTTTTTGTGGGTGCTTCTCTGAGCTGACAGCCTCCAGGTCTGCCCGGTCTGCCTAAGGCCTAGCCTCCTTCAAGGAAAAAGCAGCTGGTTGTACTGGAAACCCACTCTGAACAGTTCTTGCAGGGACCTGACTGCCTTGCACAGCTGTTTCCCTTCTCAGCCTGGCCAGATGTACAGTGGCCATACACAGTTTTCTGAGGCAGGGACACTCTGCAGCGCACCACACCCAGTGGCACCGCTGCCATGCTCCCTGCTTTGTGGTAGAGGGAAGAGACCATTAGTCACACATCACACTGGCTTTCTGCTTTCTCCTTATGACTCACGTCTGTGAGTGTTTCAGGAAAGCACACGACGGACACCTCTTGATTCAGTTTTCTTCTCTCTGCCAGGCTGACGGCTCTTCTTTCTATGCCAAGACTACTCTTCCCAGGATAGAGCAAGGCCAGATCACCTGAGATCACCAGATGGCTGTCCTGTCCTTTGGGGGTAGGTTTCGGCACCTCACTCACTGCTGTCCCCCGGGAGTAGCAGAAGCTGAGTTTATCCTGCCCTTCAAGAGAGGGCCTCAGCCGAGATCACTCCCCTGGTGGCCCCAGCCTCGGTGGCCAACTTCAGCCCATTCTAGGAGTTGCCCTAGTCTTCAGGAATAAGACTTGGGCTCCCCGGGGGGTTAGGGCCAACCTGAGCAGTGTCGCATCGCTCACCACTCTGGCTACTCAGACCACTTCCTAATTCTTTTCCTGGGTATGAATTGTGGCCCAACTGGTCCATGTGCTTATCCAGGGGCTTTGAACCTGAGCTGAGCCACTCGGTCGACGAAGGCTTCTGTGGGGTAGGGTAGCAGGGGAAGAAGGCAGACCTAGCCCTGCAAGCTGCCTTGAGGTCTGGACTGAAGGAGTGGCCTGCACGGGGGGGGGGGGTTAGGATGGGGGGATGGCGGGGAGGGGGGTGGCGACCAGCAGGAAGGCTGCTGGGGAAGTCCTTGATCTATGGCATCCAGGAAATGAGGGAGGGCGGAGGACAGTTGCCAAGGTACATAGTTCTAGAGGACGGACCTAAGATTAGTTTGAGAGGCCCTCAATCGAAGGGCTGGAGAGCCCAGGAATTAAAAATGTGAAGGTGTGCAGCAGCCATGATGGCTGTCCTGTCTGGTATGTCACATTGAGCCGGGTGGGGAGGTGGCATTGACATAGACCCCTCATTTTATAGGTCCGGGACCAAACAGTTTACAATGTGCATCAGGCACCCCAGATTCAAGTGACTGCAAGTATGCTACAGGCTGGGCCCCCTGCTCAGCACTTTCCCAGGTACTGTCTATCTCCCATAGTCCTTAGGCAGTGCCCTCACCTTGGACTGGTGAGGCCTGAGAAGGTGGCCAAAGCTGTGAAGACAACAGTCTAATCTCCCTGTACATTAAAAAATCAAACAAAATCCCAGCACTTGGGAGGCAGAGGCAGGTGGCTCCCTGGGAGTTCGAGGACACCCTGGTCTACAATGTGAGTCCAGGACAGCCAAGGCTACACAGAGAAACCCTGTCTCGAAAAAAACCAACCAGCCAACCAACCAACAAACAAAAAACCATCATCTCTCTGATGCCGAAGCTCACTGGTTCGGTTAGGCCAGCTGGCCTGCAAGCCCCAGGCATCTCCCGGTTCCCACCCTCCGGCACTGGCATTACAATTTCCATTTGCGCGCTGGGTATGTAAACTCGGGTGTCCATTCCTACACAGCCACAGCCACGCCCCTGTACCTTCCTATCTCGGCAGCAGAGCTGAGTCAGCCATGTCCTTCAGCTAACCAGAACGGAAGTTAGCAATTCGCCTTGGAGTCCCTAGGAGCATCCCAGATCTTGTTGGAGGGTTGGTGACCCCTCCTGGATGGCTCTGCCACCTTCTGACCCCTAAACAAATCTCAGCGACAGGAAGGAAGAGGGAACAGCCGGGCCTGGAAGGGACCTGGGCCGACTCTCTGTAGCAGTACTCTCCCCTGTTGTGCGCTTATTGTGAGAGCGGGTAAGAGTGGCAGGTCATGGGCAGCTGCACTAAGCCTCTGAGTCCAGCTTGGGCTACAGAGAGAAAGAAGCCAAAGGGTTCTCCTACAAAGGCCTCAGCCCTCTTCCTCACAGGCTTGGAGGAAGTGTTTTGAACAGTCTGGCACACAGGAAGTGCTGAGTCCCAGGCCACCACTATTATGACTGTCTTGCTTACCTCCTTTATACTGAGAGAAAGGGAGCTTAGGTACAGGTGTGTGACAAAACAACAACAACAAAAAACAAAAACAAAAAACTAAAAAACAAAACACAAAAACAAAAACAAAAAACAACAACAACAAAAAACAAAACAAAACAAAACAAAAACAGAATAAAGAACATGTAGCAATGTGGGATTAAAATCAGGACTGTATACCATGTCATTAAAATCATGTACTAAATGAAGATTTATTTTGTAGTCGTGTGTGTGTGTGTGTGTGTGTGTGTGTGTGTGTGTGTGTGTATGCACACACACTGGCCTGTAGGGGCCAGTAGAGGGCATCATCTCCCCTAGGGCTGGAGTGGGCAGCTGTGATGCTCCCCTCATGGGTGCTGAGAACCCGTCTTCTGCAAGCACAGAGAGTACTCTTAACTGAGGGGCCATCTCTCCAGCCCCTGTTTTTATAAAATAGCCTTTGAGTTATAAAAACAATACAAAGTGCCCACGTAGCATACACAGTTTCCTCTTAGCAACATACTACAGCCGTAGGTTATCCTAACTAATCACCAGTGGTGTTACAGGTGACTGAGAGTCTGAAGGCACCTGAAAAGGTTTCTGTGTTCTTATGACCTAGAAAGGGAGATTGGGCAGGGACATGTAGTTTTATTCTGGCACCAAGCATCTCTATGATGCCCACACTGGTCTCAAACTCTCAGGTTCAGGTGACCTTCCCCCCCTTTTTTTTTAAAGATAGGATCTCACTGTACGTCCCTGGGTAACCTGGAAATTATGACGTAGAGGGCATGAGAAGGAAAGGAAACCCTCATCCGAGTCCAGATGAAGTCTTTCACCATGCAAACAGCAGGAACTCCGGCACAGTTAGCATAGGTTAGCTAGGATATTCCTTTCATATGTTAGGCCTAAGGTCTGAACGTATTTAACCTTAAATAGTGCCTCATTTTTCTACCAGACATTTCCTTGGAATATCAACCAAAAGTGTTGCGTTTGCTTCCATACAGATCCCTAGCCTCTGGCATCCAGGGGACCTACAGTGTTGTCAATTGCTATCCTGTCAAGTGGCGCTCAGGAACCTCCTGTCATCCCAGGTTCCTTAGACACCCTTTGAAGTGAACAGCTTCAAACTCTCAAAAGTCCTATAGACACCAAGGTGCATGGCTGCTTTCTGAGTATCTCTTTCTATAGTGCAGTGTCTTTTATGTTAAACCCGCTCCCTTCATGCGGGCTAGTCCTGGAATCCTTTTCTGAGCCAAAGTCACAAATCTCCCCTGAGCTGCCGTGTGACCTAAGGAAGGCCTCCTGGCACGCCACCTGGGCAGTGACGTGTGCGCGGAGCAATGCAGCTGCCAGCCAGGTCTGTGGTAAAGAAGCTGTTAACACTCCTGGATAGAAAGGCCGAACCTGACTGGGGAATCCAGTCACGACCCTTCCCTGCCCGGCGTGCACGTCATCCTTGTGGGGCCTGAGCATGCAGGAGGCAGACAGTTGACAGCGGGTGGGGACAGTGATACACAGCTACACTGGGACTGGGACGTGCTGATGGAGCAGCTGCCCGTGATGCACCTTTGCCCTGTAATTAATGCCAATAAACTCATTGGTGTGCCATGCTAGATATAGCCCTGTTTGGCCTGTCAGTAGCCTTTTTATCTGGAACAAATGGCTGTCTCTTCACTCCAGCAACTCATGGGACAGGAAGTCACATGACAGTCCTCATGAGGACAATGTTTTAGAAGAGGACACTGGTGCTTAATGGCAAACCTTACTTCCACTTGCCAAGGTCTAAAAGCTTAAGTATTGCTAGGCATAGTGACACACACACTTTAATCCCGGTGCTCAGGAGGCAGAGGCAGGTGGATCTGTGTGTTTGCAGCCGGCCTGATCTACACACTGAGTTCCGGGCCACTGAGGGCTACATATGAGACCCAGTCTGGAAGACAGAACAAAACAACTCAGACATTTTATAACTCAGTCAGAGCCGGGCATCTTGGGGTGACGTGCGGTCCATGCCTCCTAGAATAACGCCACTTTCTTTCCTTGAGTAGAGGGTGGGACATCCACACCAAGCACAAGTCCCTCACTTGAACCCAGAGCTCACCACCAATTAATTCACTGCCAAGAGCGGCTTACACGCTTTCTTCTCGGATGCTTTAGAGAGGTCTTTCAGCGTAACAGCTCAGCACTGGTAATATTACACCTGTTTGTTTTTTGTTTTTGTTTTTTTTCAAATCTAGAGACACTATCGATTTCCTGTAAACTAGGAGCCGTGCATCCTTTGGGCTTTTGAGCATCCAGTGGCTTGCTACAGCCACTTTCACAGCATTCCGCTCATCCGCTTTGCTGTTAATATTCCACTGTGGCTTTTATGTTAAGTTTTATGCCATGTCCATGTTGCCCAGAAAGACAAATATACCTTAGTGAGTATCTCTACAGATGTGGGAGAAGCCTTCCGGGTAAGGGAGAGGTAAACACAGTTCAGCCGCACAAAAATTCCAAGTGGAGCAAAGGGTATAGACGCGATGGCGTGGTGACAAACCTGAGCATCAGGCCAGGAGTGACAATAAGGGACAAGCTGTGGGGTGGTGGCTGAGGGCAGATAGTCACATGGCTGTGTATAAAGGGGTGATCACAAAGACTATGGGGAAGGTAACCTAGTCTACAGCTGGGTTACAGCTAGCACGGAGTGAGCGTGCAGGCATGAACCTGACAGAGAGTCTAACTCTGAGGAGCCCTTCACTTGGGTTTACCCAGCAGACCCTATTTGCATTTCTTAAGACTTCTGAAACTCCTAGAACTCTGCTGCAGGCTCTTAACCCTCTGCAGTCTGTCACCTACATATATACATGTATTGAGATAAATGTACTGTATGGTATATGTTAATATCAGTAATTAAGATGGGGATAAAGGGTCTTGTGCTCCTTGACCAGGGCTACCAAGACAAGCAGGACTCTCTGGCAAACTGCTGCCCAAGAAGCTAACGTACTTTGTCTTGTGAACTTATTGTTAAATAACGTTTGATTTTGTAGAAAGGCAACAAGGTTGGTCTATGTTTCTGAGAGAGCGCAGCCCCAGCGGGCTCCAGAAATAAGCGGGGCTGTACACTTGTTTCAGTTTCCCCTCATCTGGCAGAAGGACAAATGCCAGGCTGGAATCCAGTGGCTCCTGCTGAGAGTCACAAAATACAGGGTTCCTAAGCAAAGAGTGAAGGCAGCTTGAAGTTGGAATCCAGGAGAAAAGGTGCCTCACAGAAGCTCCTGAGGGAAGGGGTCGGTGTCCATAGCTAGTCGACAGGCTACCAGCACTCCTCTGTAAATAATGCTATGCTTGTTCAGTCTGCTGCAACTTCCAACTGAACTGACCACGGGCTGATTCACTTGCAAGACACAGTTTCCTTGCCCGTGGAACTTTCTACCATAGTCACATAAAAACTGGGGAGAATGGTCGGACACCTGTAGTCCTAGCTACTCAGGAGGCTGAGAGAGGAGGATCGCTGGAGTCCAGGAGTTCTGGGTTTTAGTGAGCTATACCAGTCCGCACTAAGTTGAGCACCAATATGGTGACCTTCCAGGAGCGTGGGACCACCAGGTTACCTAGGAAGGAGTGATCTGGCCCAGATCAGAAATGGAGCAGGTCAAGACTCCCATGCTGAGCAAAGGCTGGGGAGAACAAACTAAACTCAAGATCAGTCCATCAAGTTGTTACATAATATTGTGAAAAATAGCTTGAGAACATTGGACTATTCTAGGAAGCTACTATGTCCAGGAAATTACCATCTTTCATCCTAAACAGCATCCCTGGCTCCAAGCAACCATCTAATGAGCAGGGTCATGGTGTCATGGAATCAGTATCAGAGTAGATCTTGTCCACCCCACCCCACCCGCACTTCTTCCTCTTCCTTCTTTTCCTTCCTTTCTTTCTCTCTTTCTTTCTTTCTTTCTTTCTCTCTTCCTTCCTTCCGTTGTAAGATTTTATTTATATGCATGTCTGGGGCTGCATGAGTTCATGTGTACCATGTGTGCAGTGCCCACAGAGACCAGAAGGTGGCATCAGACCTCCTGGACATAGACTTACAGGCAGTAGTGAAGTGCCATATGGGGTGCTAGGAACTGAACCCAGATCCCCTGAAAGAATGGTAAGTACTCTCAGCCACCTTCCCAGCCCCACGAGCAGGTTTTCTGCTTTTTTTTTCCCCCTTGTAGTTTATCTACGATTCCGACCTACAAAATGGTGCACCCACCCCTGCCGCCCCCAGTGGTAACCTCTGGAAACACCTCACAGGGTCACAACCAGCACATCTGCTTTATGAACCGCCAAGGCCTTTCTCAACCCATTAATCACCCCAAGTCCTGTCCTCAAACTGTAACACCCGGCCCCGGTGCCCACACAGACCTGTCTCACAATGAAAAATGCACTCACTTTTCATAGTTTAAAAAGGTCAAGCATCATTCAAAATCAGTGTCCTCCAAGACTCAGGGCAAACTCTTACCTGAATGTCTGGAGAAATCAAAGGCCACTTAGCATGTTTTCAAGATATACAATGTGAACACTTCCACCCCAAAACGGAGAATAGAATACCAAGGAAGGTCCGGACCAAAGCAAACTCAGATGGGGCCACAGTCATGCCCCATACCTGTATCCAGCCCCCAGGGTACATAGGTGACTCCAACTCTTACAGCTTCGCCATTTGTACCCTACATGGCTGCTCTCTTGAGCTGGCACTACTTGGTGCCTGTGGTGTTTTTCTTGGCCAGCTGTTCTACAATCCTGGCATCTAGGAGTGAGTTTCTTTGCTCTCACAGCTTCCCATATTGTCCTCTCGGGGTCCCCACAGGGATTCTGACCTGCTGTGCGCTTGCAGGCTTTCCTCTGACATCAGAAGCGAGGCCTCAGAGGCTCTGTAACTCTCCTGCATTCTGGCTGTAAAGCCACCACCATGAGGAGGACACATCATCGGGAACCTGGTGAGAAGCTGGCTCCTCACCCAGGAGTGTTCGGGCCTGCCCTGCGCAACCCTGATGACAGCAGAAGGCCGTCCCCATGGCTTCCTACAGCTCGCCACTCACGTTCTTTGTTTCAAGACAGGTACATCTGCGCCCCTTTCCCTACTGGGAGCAGGGACACGGAGCTGGCCCGATTGCGGGCGTCTTGGGGTAAGAATCTGAGACACCTGGGCTGGAAAGATGGCTCGGTGGTTAAGAGCACTGTCTGTTCTTTTCCCAGCACCCACATGGCAGCTCACAACTGTCTATAACTCCAGTTCCAGGGGATACGAGCCCTCTCACAGACATACATGCAGGCAAAACACCAACACAAATAAAATACATAAATAAATAAGGAAGTAAAAAGTTCAAAGTCATTTTAAAGCTGGGCATGGTGGCGCATGCCTATAATCCCAGCACTTGGGAGGCAGAGGCCAGCCTGGTCCAGGCGGGTCTAGGACAGCCAAGGCTACACAGAGAAACCCTGTCTCGGAAAAAAAAAAAAAAAATCTGAGACACCTGCAACTGGATTCAACCTAGAACTCAGGAAAGGAATTGGGCTGGCACGGCAGCCAAAATAAGGGAAAGGGAAACTAGCACGGCTGGAAGGCCAGGAGTGCCAAGGCTCTCCTGTGTCTTTCCGCCTCCCCACTGCCCGACCCCCGACCCCTGCCACCCCACCGCCCCCAGTGGCACAGTCCTTATTCTCACCTTCATAAGCTTTCTTAAGGTCCTCAGAGAGATGCCAGCAACTCCATTATCCCGTTTCATCACGCCAAAGAAGAACAGCTTTCCCATGGCAGGCCCTGGGCAAGTCAGGCAGGGGCACCTGTCCTTCCTCCTGTGGCCCCACCCCCATGCCTAGGCGCATCTTCTGTATCCAGGCGAAGGATGGAAGGCTGCTGCCTGGCAGGCCAAAGCAGCAGCCACAACAATCCTCTCCATGGCAGCTATTTTCAAACATGAAAAGCATTCCCATCTCTCAGTAAAAATAGAGCCAAATGCTCCAAAGTAGAAGAGTCTGGGAGGTGGAGAAAGCTGCCAAGAACAGCCATCCTGTAAATAAAGTTGTGTGCTGGCACAGACAGTGCCTCCCTGGGAGCAGTCGTGGCTGCTGTACTTGCCTGCCGGCTGGCTGAAACACCAGATGGACTCAGCTCTGAGACTCACTGAGAGCAGGCCAGGACTGCCTTGCTGAGGAAGGGCCAGCTTTCCACAGGCTTTGGGGCTCTCTCCATCTAACCTGGCCCTCCTCCTAAGGGTTACTCTGGCAGCAACTCCACCCTAGCTCATCGGATGTGGGTCGTCTCTCCATCTTGTCCAGCAGGGTCTTGTCCAGACCTCCAGTAAGAGAGATGTGGTCTAGCACCACACCCTACCCAGGAGGCAAGAGGTTGCTAAAGTGGGCCCAGTGCAGAGGAATCATCTGCCGCTCGCGCCCTGCATTGAGCTCCTGTGTGTTTTGTTGTTGGTTGGTTGGTTGGTTGGTTTCAGTGATGGGGTCTTTCTATACAGTCCTGCCTAGCTGGTCCTGACCTGGCAAGCAGTCTTCCTGCCTCTGCCTCCTGAGTGCCGTGATTACAGGCATCCGCCGCCACACCCAGCCTTTCTGTGCCCTTCTCAAGGCTTTTATCCTTAATAGCCACAGATATTTGGAATGAGACAGCCAGTGACTGTCGGGGTGGGTCAGTGTGAGGATAGGACAACAGGCAGCGACAGTACCAAACAGCAGAGAAGCAGAAGCGGTCAGAGGAGATGCTGAGCAGTCGCTGCACTCCAGGCTCTGGGCACCACACACACTAATGTCTTTATCTGTACATTTCAAATGGACAAATGTCCCTCGTGATATTTCTTTCTTTCTTCCTTCCTTTCTTTTCTGAGACAGGGTCTCTCTGAGTAGCTTTGGCTGTTCCTGGACTGGCTTTGTAAACTAGGCTGGCCTTGAACTCACAGAGATCCACCTGCCTCTGCCTCCTGAGTGCTGGGATTAAAGGCCTGCACTACCACACCCAGATCTCACAATATTTCTTTTTCTTCCTTTCTTTCTTTTTTGTTTTTGTTTTTGTTTTTGTTTTTCAAGACAGAGTTTCTCTGTTATCTTAGCAGTCCTGGACTCTCTTTGTAGACCAGGCTGGCCTTGAACTCACAGAGATCCACCTGCCTCTGCCTCCCGAGTGCTGGGATTACAGGCGTGCACTACCACGCCCAGCTCTCACAATATTTCTTAAAATACAAAGACCATATCTAACTGTGGCAAAACTCAGCATGTACTATCAGTAATGGGGACATATGACATCGTGAACCCCAATATGATGCACTGGCTCTGTGGTGTTCTTGTCTACAACACTCAAGCCACTCTAATCATAAGAAGACAACAGACAAGCCCACACTGAAGAACATTCTATGAATAACCAACACAGGCCAAAAACATCAGTCATGAAAGACAAGGAAAGATGGAGAAACGGATGGGAACCCAAGGAGGAAACACAATTAAATGTGATGTGGGGCCTTAAATAAGGTGTCAAGGCAACAAACAGCAAAAGGACCTTAGAGAGAAACAGTCAAAATCCAGCCAAGCCTGTGGTCCAAGTAATGGCGCCATAGTCGTGCTGATTTTGACAATTAGCACACAGCTAAAGTTAAGGAAAGCTGGACAAAGGGACACAAGTGCTCTGCACTGTTTTGACAACTTCTCTGTGTCAAAAAAAAATAATAATAATTTAAAATAAAAAAGAATTAGGGGCAGCTGGAGAGATGGCTTGGCAGTTAAGAGCCTTAGTGCTCCTGCAGAGGTCAGAATTCAGTTGGCTCCCAATTGTAACTCCAGCTCAGGGGACCTGGCTTCTTCTGACCTCCTTGGGCTCATATACACACTCAGACAAGTGTGCGCGTGCGTGTGTGCATGTGTGCATAGATAACTCAGCAATTATGAGCACCTGCTGCTCAGGCTAGAGAGAAAACTGACAGGTTAAGAATGTTTGCTGCTTTTGCAGAGGGCCTGACTTCAATCTCACATCCGAATGGTAGCTCACAACTAACTGACCCCAGTCCCAGGGGAGCCAACACCCTCTTCTGACCTTTGTGGACTCCAGGCATGCACGTGGTGTGAAAACATACATGAAAGCAAAACACTCATACACGCCAGATAGTAAGATAAATATATATATTTTATAGAGCGCTTGCACATTTGCAGAAGACCAGTTTGAGCCCCAGCACCCAGGTTGGGTTGCTCATAACGGCCTTTAACTCCAGCTTTAGGTGTGTCACCTCCTTCTGGCCTCTCCGTAGGCACTTACACACACGACACACACAGAGTGACACACATGGGTATACATGCAAATAAGATGAAATTTTACATTTTAAAAGGTTTTCTAAATGAAGTCACTCAACAAGTCACTGAGGACATGAAAACGGGCCCTGGAGGAAAACAGAACATACTTTTAACTTTTCTGACACATTATTTAAAATATGCCACTGGGAGTGGGGTTTTGTTGTGCTGAAACAGGGTCTCTCTGGGTAGCTCCGGCTGGTCTCACAGCATCTGCCAAAACATCCACCTCGGCTGCTGTTGGCTGTTTTGTTTTCACCCATGATCATCCCTGTTAGCTAAGTTTGAACTCCGCTGCGGCAGGCACTTAAGCACTTACATAAGTGCCTCCCCCACCTCTGGGGTAGGAGTTGTAGAAAGCCCCTCCCAGCCTGAAAGCCAACTGAGAGCCAGTGGGCTCCCCCAAGGGACTGCTTGCATCCTGTTTATTTCATGGGTCCAGCAGGTCTCTGTGAATTTAAAAAAAAAAAAAAAAAGTTCTCTAGGCTTCTAGGCAGTACAGCAGCCCCCAACCCCCCTTCATTCCTTCCATGGTGACTCACTCGAAGTTTTTGCAATCCGATAAATAAGGGCCTTTCCCACCAAGGTTAGACCCACTAATGTCCCCTCCACTGCCTACCACTCGGTTCTCATTTTCCACAAGACAAAAAAAAAAAAAAAAAAAGTGAGACCGTTGCTATGTGAGCAGCTCACGTGTGCCCACATCTGATTACTGTCTTTGTTCCTGTGTGCCCGGGCTCCCCCAGCTCCCTAGCCAGGAGGAGGACACTGCCGCCAGAGAGTCTGAGCTCTGGCCTCCGCCGCAGCCTGGAATGCAGGCTGCCCGAGAGCCAAAACAAGGCAGGACTTGTGGCTTGTCCTGTGCCGGGGCGGGCGGCCGCTGTCCAGGTAGGAGGCTTCTTACAGCTTCCCGTTTGCTGGCTGGGTGCTCGGCCACCACGGCTCAACATGTAAAGCTTCCGTTTTCTCCCAGGTGGAGCGCAGACAGGTCTACACGCCACGTTTTGCCAGTGGAGACAAAGGCATTCTGACACTAGCTGCCTCGCGCTCTTGAATGAGAGGGAGAAATACAGAGGATCACTAAAGGGATGCAAGATCTGGCGTTTCCTCTAGGGTCCCAGGAGATCTTAGGGCGTGGGGAGCCTAGCCACTCCCACCTGCCCCAGTAAGGAGCTGTTGAACCGGCTTAGGTAGCTGTGATTGACCCCTGGAGCCTCCTTCTCGGAGCCAGCCCCAGCTAGAGGGCTCTGTGGCACAGGTGCATGAGGCGGACACAGGGAGAAAGCTCTGCTGCTGGTCCTTCAGGTCAACTCAGTGGCCATCAACGGGGTTAACAAACAGAAAGGCATCACAGCACGACAGGCAGAGGCCGGGGGCGGGGCAACTCTTCCACTGTAAAGGAAGGCCGACCATGAACAGACAGGCGCCAACATGTCAAGAAAGAACTCTGATCAAGGGACACAGGTACCTTAGAGAACAGTTTCTTGCCTTGATCTGAGGTGACAACCCACAGCTACAGAATAGAAAGCTACGGTATGTGTCCCATTCCCTGCCTACTCACTAGGTAAGGACACTCAAGGTAAGGACCAGGAGGGCTCAGAGCATGACTTCATTGTAGAATGCCTGCCCTGGCGTCCCGAGGATCCCCAGGCTTGAAGGAAAATAAGGGGAAAGAGGAGGAGGAGGAAGAGGAGGAAGAGGAGGAGGAGGAGGAAGAGGAGAAGAAGAGGAAGGCAGAGAAGTTATTTTAAATCAGAAAACAGATCCTTCCATTTTCATACCAAGTGCTCCTTGCTTACAGAGGGCTGGGAAGAGCTCACTGTGGCCAGCACAGAGATGGGCCAGAGGCCACTGCTAGGCTTCATACCACAAAGACCACATGGGAGACATGAGGGACCCCCCTCAGCCCCACTGCATTTCAGGAAGAAAGCATTCTGCAGAGGTTCACCACCAATGGGTACTGGGATGAGAGGGGTCACTGCTGGGCAGGGGTGCGGAGAGAAGTGCTTGAGGAAGGGTTCCCATTGGCTTAAAGGGCCAACAGCCCCTCAGGAAGGAAGCCTAACCAGTGAGACTGACTCAGAAAGGAAACACACAATATTTTTAAAAACGATTTTCTAAAAAATTTTACATGTAATGTGTCCAGACACAACCTCAAGGATCAAAGGAGACATGAGATACCTAAGGCTGAGGCAGTCAGCCAGGATGAAGGAGCCAATGGCAGCAACAAAGATCCCAGATGCTGGGTGTTACGTCACCAAGTGGGCATTTCCAGGTGGGGCAGTTCATGTTGTGGACCACTACAGAGGTCAGGAACAACAGGATGGCATGTGAGTACTCCAGCTGAGAAAAGTAAGTGGAGAGTTTGCCTCCCCTCAATAAAAATCACCATGGAAAAAAGCAAAAAGATCCTAGGACACGCGGTGCAGGCCAGCAATGGAGATGGTACCTGTTATTATTAAAAATGAGATGCCACAAAACCAATATGATGTGCTTTATAGTAGAAGCATGTGGGAGAGAAAGTATGTGGGGAGGGGGAGCCACACCCCAGAGGACAGAAAGGACAGAGAAAGTGTGTGTGTGTCTGTGAGAGAGAGAGAGAGAGAGAGAGAGAGAGAAGGTAGCAGGGAGAGAGAGAGAGAGAGAGAGAGAGAGAGAGAGAGAGAGAGAAGGTAGCAGGTTGGCCCCTTTATAGCCTGGCAGACACCTGGTGGGGACAGGCAATGACATCATAGGTTGCTAAGCAACCTAGAAGCAGCTGCCTATATGCTAACAGTAACACCAATTTCTCACAATTTCTCAAAGTTGGAATTCTATCAGTAGACAAATGGAAGGGAGAACACTGGCCAGAAGATGTGGAGCGACCTTCCCAGGACTGGTGTGGAGGCAGTGGGGGGTGACAAACTACAAGATCCCTGGAGCCACGTGTACATACAGTAAGTAGCTGGGCCACGTTCAAGCACAACTGCTTTCCTGCTGAAGTTCTCGCTAAACTGAGCTCAGTCTGTAGGGCTGAAGGAAACACTGAGTTGTAGGGCCAAGAGTTACCACCGTGCTTAATCCACGAAAGGGAAACACACACACACACACTCTGGGCCTCAATGACAAACATCTTTAACCCCAGGTCTTTGCAGGCAGAGGAAGGTGGGTCTCTGAGTTCGAGGCCAGCCTGGTCTATAGAGCAAATCCCAGGACAGTCAGGACTACTCGGAAAGCAAAGAAAAGGACAATGACACACTGAATGAGATCCACCTGCAGCCTCTGATCATGGAAGCTGAACTTGGGGTACACATCCTTGAATGCAAAACACTTCCTGAGGGGCTGACAGGACCACTTGGAGAATAAAAGGGGCTTGCCTTGCAAGCCTGGAACCCGAGTTCAATCCTGGAAGCCACATAGAGGTGAAAGGAAAAAAACTCACAAAGTTGTCTTGTGGCGCCATAGCACATGTGTGCTCACATACACACCATACATAACTAAACATTTTTAAGACTTCTTATGAATTTTTACACAACTGAGTTCTTTGGGGGTTTTGTTGTTTTTTGTTTTTTGAGACAGGGTTTCTCTGTGTAGCCTTGGCTGTCCCGGACTTGCTTTGTAGACCAGGCTGGCCTCAAACTCACAGCGATCCACCTGCCTCTGCCTCCTGAGTGCTGGGATTAAAGGCATGCGCCACCACTGCCTGGCCCTGAGTTCTTCATATAAAATGCAGAGCCCACTTAGTATTCTCTTTCATGAAAGTAACAGCAGCACAACTTGACTATTAAATACCATCAAGTCTAACCCATGTTTGCATGAGCTCATAAACAACAGACTCCCGTGGAACAAGCAATCGGACGACAAGCCGTCGCTGCGGTTTTTTGTGGAGGTGAACAGGGCAGGCTCTCATGCAGCCTAGACTACCATCCAACTTCCTACATAACCCAAAAATGTGCTTGCAATGATATTCTTGTCTCTATTTCTGAGAGTGCTGGGACACACAGGCCTGAGCTACCCCACCCCACCCCAAGTTTATGTGGTCCTAGGGTGTTTCCAGGGCTCTGTGCATGATGGGCAAGCTCTCTACCAAACCAACTACACCCCACTTCCTGAAAAGTTTGTTTTGGTTTTTGAGACAGGGTTTCTCTATGTAGCCCTGGCTATCCTAGACTTGTTTCGTAGACTAGGGTGGCCTCGAACTCAGAGATTCTCCTGCCTCTGCCCCCTGAGTTCTGGGAGTAAAGGTGCGCGCCACCACATGTGGCCCAGAGAAGTGTTTTAAAAAGCAAAAACAGCAGAAGAAAAACGTCTACGGCCACGCATAGTGCCACAACCTTGTAACCTGAACATTTGAGAAACTGAGGCAGGCCAGTTAACAGCTTAAGGCTACCTTAAGCCACTTAGTAAGACCATCAGTTAAATAAAAGCCCTATAGACAGCTACACTTGCCATGGTTCAGGCAAATTTCTTTTGTAGTGGATCTGTAGTAAAAGTAGCTTCCTTAGACTTCAAATACAGACCGTGGGGTCCACTCGGCACCCCCTCCAGGGTTCTGAGATCTCCAGTCCCAGAAGGCAGCTGCCACCTTCCTACCCATTCCATGCCCAAACAGTACATGCACTAGAGGCCTCACCTTAAATCATACTTCTGAAAGAGCCCGAAGCAAGGACAGGGTCTGAGATTTTATTCTGTATACATCTTGGGTGGTTTTAAAAAAGGCGACAGAAGTGGGTGCTCCGGAGCAGGGTTATTCATGTCAACTCAGTAAGATGGCTCAGGGAACCTCAGGGAGGACTTGGGTGAGGGCGTGAAAGCGCGAGCAGCGGGGTGGGAGTGCCTGGGTCCTTCTTAGAGACACTTAGGACACAAGGGCCTGGGATGTTTACAACTGACATGCATGCTTCTAATCCCATCACTCTGGAGGCAGAGGGGGGAGGAACTGGATGAGCTCCGGGCTAGCCTGGTCAACACAGTGAGCCCCAGGACAGCCAGGACTCCAGAGACCCCCTCAAAAACAAACAGACAAAAGTGTGTTGGCCGGGACTGGACAGCAGCCAGGAAGACACAAACAGTGCGGTCTATGTCTCAAGCGGGAAGCACTTTTGATGCAGTGATGGCCAGCCCACGGAGACAGGCTGGTAGTTAACATAATGGTTACTGCAATGGTTTCTGGGAAAGGTGGCCTGGGGAGGATGTAAGAAAAGACAGGAAAACAAGACCAGAAAGATGATTACTTATTACACATGGTGATTAAAAAATACAGTCATTTTATTTCCACTTTTTCCCCTCAGTCCCCAGTAGTACAGATGAGAACCATCTAAAACACAAAAATATTTCAAGAGAGCGTGGTACAGGACAGAGGCCATGAGTAGTAATTTGGCAGAACTTCATCCGTTCTAGCAGTTCACACCACCTCCCCTAATCCAAATTTTAAAATTAAAAAATAGCAGTTAACTTTATTTAACGTATATTACAGCTGAACATTTAAAACATCATGCCGGGGGGGCTGGATCTGGGAGGAGGTGAACATAATCAAAACACATTGTATGAAATTCTCAGAGAGTTAATTAAAAAAATGAGGAAAAAAAAATAAAATCTCATGCTCTAGTTAAATATTTCACCAACAACACTGTATACAAATAAAATATTACACAAAATATTTTTTTTAAGAAAATGTTTTGGTCTTTGATCTGAACAATAAATAAAAACACAGGCACTTCTACACAGAGACGGGGAAGCGTCAACTACCCAGAGGAATGTTAGCTAAGCAACATGTGACAAATGGCAAGAATAGGATCCAGGAGTTTGAAACCGACAAGCCGCTTACGAAAATGCCTGCAAATTCTATCTTCTCGTTTCAAGTTCAAAAGCCACAAGTGCTTCCCTGGCTGAATATTCACAAGCCATCCCGCTCATGGTTTCAAAATACTAAAATAAGGTTAACTACCATGATGCCACCCGGGAAGCCAAATACAAGGAAGAGAAAGTCCAGATGGGATGAACTGCACATGCTGCGTGGCTTTCCTTATGTAAAGTAACGGGTCCTAGTAACAAGGCCAATACTGTTGGGGTGACAAGGGAGGTCTGACGTCAGTCCACTTTCTAGACAGCTTCTAAAAATCCATCAGAATCTTATGAAAATAAATATAATTCCATCTCGCAAAAACACCAGGTCGTGTCCTACAAAAATCTTAAAAAGCCAATAGGTTTATAAACACCTGGGGTATGGGGGCCATCATTGTAATGGGTACAGGAGTGGACTGTGTACAAAGAGGGGGGGGGGGAGAAAAAAAAAAAAGAAGACCTTCACGGTCACATGATTTTGGAGGAGAAGGGAAACAAATTGGAAACTGAGGACCGGCAGCCAGAGGAAGGACAGAACCAGCCATCCTGCCATAGTGGGCTATCTTCAGCTATCCCTCCGCGCAAGGTGTGGGGCTGAGGGCTTGGAGGCCCCGCTGCGACCTACTCAGGAAGACTGAGGGCCTTTCACCTACCGTGAAAGCACGACGTGGGAACTAGCCAGGCCAGGCCCTGTGTGAAATGTAGCTCACTATGGATCTCAGCATTTTAAATTAGGGCTTTGCAACTGAGACCAGATATCAATCATCTCCTGAGGTTTCCTGCTATGCACTAACATTAGGTCTACATATGAACAAATATTCTTTTTATTTTTTTCTTCAATATCGAATGTCCTGAAGCCTTTGTGTTTCTCTGGAACAAGGCCCAGTTTCTGAAGGCACATGCCAGTATAAACATCATCGATGGGGTAGAGGTGGACCCGGTCGGTTATGCTGTACAGCCTCAGGGCCAGGGGGCCGGAATACAGGAACCCCCCGCCCCCCGCATACGGCGGGTAGACCCCAGTGTAGAAGACTTCCGGGATGTAGTACTTGAGTTTCTTATCCCGATGGGGCCCGGCGTTGTGGATCACATCACCTATAAACAGATCTTTGGCTTTGCTCTTGGATAAGCTGTTCAAGTAATTCAGGATGTGATGGGTGTTCACAAACACATCATCGTCGCCCTTGAAGACGAACTCCGCATCGGGACAGGAAGTGCTCACCCACCTGAGGAAGAGCACTTCCTTCAGAGACAGGTTGAAGAACGTGTCCCTGTAGTTCCACATGAGGATGTCCCGGTGTTTCTCACTCTCAAACTTGAGCATGTCTGAAAGGTCAGGGTGGTTGTCCTCGGGGGGTGTCTTGCCCAACAGGAAGACTCTCACCACGGTCTGGTTCCCCACGTTGGTTTCTCTGCCCCAAGACTCCCGAATCGCTTGCCTCCTGGCAAAGTGAGGGATAAGGGATTTAATCGCCAGCAGCAGGAAAGGTTTCTTCGCACATTTCTTCGGTTGATCTATAAGCAGCGAGTAGTTTCTGCATCTCAAATACAAGAGGAAGTCTTTAAATCTGTCCGGCAGACTATTAAAATCGGCCACGGCTGTCATGACCGCCGAGTCCGGCTCGCAGTAGTTGAGATGGCTCGCGTTGGGAGCGGCGTCCGGCTCGCCCGTCTGATTGGCCAGCCTGTTGAGGATGGGGTTATACCACCTGTTCAGCTTCCCCTGCTCCCTGTTCCAGTAGGCCCGCGGAGGGCTGGAGAGCTTCCAGAACTTCTCTTTGGGGATTATTACTCCCCCCTTGCCATTTTTTTCTTGACTATTGTTTTTGGAGACTTCCACAAGTAAATAAATGAAGACATTTACCATCATCAGGACCCCCAACAACTTTACTCTTCGACGTCCAACACTCATGTCTCATATCTGGAATGGAAAGGGGGGGAAAGCATATCAGTTAGCTATAGATTTCATTCCCAAGTACACTTTAGGTCGGTTTTATTTTTTTAATCTTTCCTGAGCGTGGTGAAGCATGCCTTTATTTCTAAAACTACGCGGTGAGACCCGTTCTTTATTTTTTTTAATCTTCTTGTGAAGAATGTTTTAGAATAAGGACTCCCAACTCACCCATTCTGGCTCAAATTAAATCTCCAGTTCTCCATCTACAGAATAGTTGTACAAAATGTGGAATTTTTTATACAAAGCTTTTGAAATCGTGCCTGCCCCCACTGCACTCACCATGTAAGCCATGGTTATTTTGGACACTGGGAGTGCAGAAGCAAGCATCAACTACATACACAACTGTTTTGCTGAAGATACATACAAATCAGTGCTGTGCAAACTACCTCGCCTATAACTCACAACAGATTTTAACCCTGTGATCCAATATGCACCGGTACATATAACATTGCTCTACATTACATATTACAGTATGTACAGTGTCCTGTCGCTCTCTCTCAATCTGTCATCTCTCTAAAAATGCAGACTCAACCTTGAACTGTTTCCTAACCGAACAATGTAAATAAAATAAAAACTTGTGGATTGTTTTAGGTTCAGTGGCTTCTAGCAAAGAGTCCCAACGTGAAAAAGGGATCTGTTGTGCTGAGACCGCTGGAAAGCGTCCACTGTGGCCAGTTCAGGTGGCAGGGATTCAAGGCCACTTTGCGTCTCCGGTAACTATCTAGTATTTGTACTGACAACTGTCAGACACAGCGAAGTCCTCCATAACCACAGAGCCAAGACACAAGAGGGGCTAGAGAGACTGCTCGGCAGTTAATAGCCCTTGCTGCTCCTGCAGAGGCCCCAAGTTTAGCTCCTAGCACCCACGTGTCAGCTCACAACCATCAAAATTCCAGGTCTGAGTGATCTGATGCCGTTTTCGGACCTTCTCAGGCACTAAGTACCCACATGGTATGCACGCATGCAGATAAAGATGCACGTGTGCGTGCACACACACACACACACACACACACACACACACACACACACCCCAAAAAATAAAAATATAAAACAAGCCTGCCTGTACCAAGCAAACACTGCAGACTTGCCCCTCTGCCATACTTTCTTAATGCAGCACAACACAACAACTATTGCACAGTGTCTACAGCGACAGCCGCCTTGTGAGTAAAGGAGGGATATCAGCGCACACCGGCGGAAGCCTGGAGCAGTGGTGTGCACCTCTATTCCAGTACTAAAGAGGGTAAGCAAGGAGCCTGGGAGTTCAAAGTCAACCTTGGCTACCTGGTAAGTTCAAAGCCAGCCTGAGGCTACACAAGACTCTCAAACAAAAAACCAACATGTACCTCTGAGGGAATGTGCTGGATTATATGCAAATGCACCATTTCAAAGGACTTGAGCATCTGCGAATTCTGGTATCTGTGGGGATCCTGGAACCCAAAACCTCCACAGACACCAAGGGGAACCCAATAAGCTGCAGGGTTTTGTCTCAGGTGGTTTGTTTTTAGGAGGCCGGGTCTTGTCACACTGTTTGGGGCCCAATCCCAGAGCTCAAGGGCATGAGATCCTTGCTGGGTGTCTGGGCCTTTTCATTTTAAAACATTTTGTTTTAACCTCGCACTCCCCCTAAGCCACTGCACATCTAAGAGGGTGCTGCATGTCAGAAAGTGGCATGCTCAACTAGGCAGCCTGCCCTATCTCTGTACACCACATTTTCCAGATCCCAACCTGAGCCAGCAGGAAGGAACGCTGCCCTGTCACACAGCCTGAACACTAACTGCTCATAGCCTTCTCAGGCCAACACCATTGGTTAAGTAAATCTTACAAAATCTTGCCAGTATCTGATCCAGATGACAAATTAATCATTTAATTTAAAAAATTACAGCTACTTTAAAGTTTGACTGTTTTTTAGAAATAAGGTTATACGTATCTAAAACTGGCTTCAACCTTACTATGTAACCAAATACAGCCCTTAATTTCCAATCTTGCTGTCTCCACCTCCCAAGGGCGGGGTTCACAGAGATGTGCCACCAAATGCAACTCAGTCCTTTCAAAAGATACTTTTAAAAAGTAAATGGTTCCCATTCTTTTTGCAGGCATCAGGCTATTGTGTAGTTTAAATTCTGACTTTCTGTCTAAATGTTGTGTAGAATCTGCTCCCCAATTGTCCTTCTGTTATGTCAACAAAGCAGCTTACAGCCAATGGATGACCAGGGGGAGAGAATAGGGCTGGACTTCCTGGCAGGGGGCAGGGGGCCACTTAGGGAAGAATCAAGACTGAGAGGGCGAGGAAAATTCAGGAGAGAGCTGGAGCCGAGGAAAGCTACAAAAGTGCAAATATGACTGGGATGTTTGCTGGGAGTAAGACAAAATAGAAAAAAAAAAAAAGAAAAAATAGCATAAAGGGTTAAGAACAGACTCAGACTGCTCAGATTGTGCTGTGAAGCCTTGTATTAGAGGCTCAATTATTTGTGTGGTAGCCACTGGGTCAAGAAATAAGCTAAGAGAAACAAACAGTTATGTAAAAATTAAATTCAACATCCTTTACTCTTATTTTACATGTGTGAGTGCTTGCCTGTGTGTATTCATGGTGCCCAGGGAGCTGTCATGTGGGTGCTGGGAACCAAACCTGGCCCTCTGCAGATGCTCTTAATCACTGAGCCATCTCTCCAGCCCCCCCCCCCCAGAACAACCTCAAAACAGCTATCTTTAAATCGATAGTTCTACTGCTAAAATGAGCTCTTTGTGGGGCTGAGGAGCACTTGCTGTGCCAACCGTGGAGCTGAGTTTGAATCCCTAAACCCACTAAGGCTGCACCTGCACAGCGCGTCTGTCACGCCTGTGCTCGCTCGCTCTGGATTCAACAACAACAGCAACACAAAAGTGACCACGCATCAAAGAGGTTAGACGATGAGGATCAGCACTAGAGTACACACACACACACACACACACACACACACACACACACACAGAGAGAGGGTGGGGGGCTTTCCTCAGAACTCCTAGTCTCTTGGTTGTGGGCTCTTTCTCCTCTGCAAGAGGCAACAGGCAAAGTATGAGAATGAACAAAGAAAATTATCATGAGGAAAACATTTGGAAAGGTGCTCAGAGGGGAAAAACAAAACAAAACTGCGATTACAGACAAAAGCTGAACACTGGCCTAGATGTTCAAGTTACTGAATCGAGATACCAACAAACAGAAGACAACAGTTTACAGAGGAAAACAGGGAAGTGCGCACATGCGCGCGCACACATACACACACACTTTGACATGGCAGGCTGTGCAATTCTAGAGCTAACTACTCTAAGGCGCAGTGTGAAGAGCAGGGAAATGACTGCAGGAAAACCAAGGAGTCAGCCACACATGCAGGATGCGGGGGGCCGGAGATGAATGGAATCCAGAGCAATGTGGCATTTCTCTTAAGTCCACCAACCCTTCTTTTAAAATTTACTTCATTAACCAGTTATACATGAGTGTTTTGCCCACATGTGTGTCTGTGCACATACTGCAGAAGCTGTAAGAGCTTCTGGAACAGGAGTTACATACGGGCTGTTCTTGCGAGCCACCACATGGCTGCGAGGGACAAAACCTAGGTCCTCTGGAAGAATAACCAATGTGCTTAACCCTCGGCCACCTCTCCACTAACCCCTGGAACACGCAGACGCGCTCGGAACCCTCTAAGGAACGCCACCCTCTCAACTGTACTTGCTCAAGAGGCCAGTCTATGCAGCATGTTCCGGCGGCCCCTTACCCTTAGCACTGTTACCCTACCCCCGGCCAAGTTCACGGGATGCCACTTTAGGAATGAAAAACTAGGAACGGGTGCTGAATAGTCCCAGGAGTCCAGGGAAGCCACCCTAGAGTGGGGCTCTCTTCGTGTGTACGGCCTCATTCCGACCCAGGTCCCTAGTGGCCTGGTTTTTTTGGGGGGGGGGCTGGCTCAAGAACGAAAAGGTTGGAGGCCTGGAGTCCAGTGTACAGATCCGTGGCCCAAAGCCTTCAAAGAAAGGGAAACGGGAGAGCTGAAAAAGCTCCTTTCTGGTCCCTTCAGGAAATGCCAGCCTTCCCCAGAAGACTCTAAGTCCCCAAAGTCCTAAGTCACCTGAGCAGAGCGGTGAGAAACCCCGGATTCCCAACTGCACTTCCCCCGGGGTCAGAGGTCACCTCTCACTTGTGACCTTGACACTGACTCTTGTATGAGAACTTTGCTTTTAGACCCTGACAGGAAGTGAAGCTCACAGAAGGGAAGAAAATAAGGCAAAAATCCCATTAAAAAAACAAAAAACAAAAACAAAAAAACTGTGGGAAAAGCTCCTTAAGCAGTTAAGTAATCCCCACTAAAGATATAAAGCCCCATTTTTTTGTGGTTTCCTGAGCCCCCCTCCCAGCCCCCAGGAAGTCACATTGCTTAAAAAGAATTTAAGAAATCCTTACACCAAGGCTAGAAAAGATGTCATAACCCCACACTATGAGGCCCAGAATTTTAAAGAAAAATCCTATAGGCAAACACCAAATGCTTAACTTTTTTCATCTCTTCTCATAGGGATGGGCACTTTTCAGATTCCCACACCCAGGTTTCTCTGTGTAGTCTTGAAACTCTCCGTATAGACCAGGCTGGCCTTGAACTCTGCTTCCAAGTGCTCGGCTTCAAGCTGTGCACCACCACCACCACTCTGCTAAGAACAGACACGTTTCAGACTTCTACAACACCGCAGCTGACTTTAAAAATAAATAAATAAATAAACAAAAACCAAAAAACAACAACAAAAAGCAAAACAAAACAAAATTCCTTTTTTATTTTGCAACTGAAATATTTAGAAAGGCGAGCCTGGGGCAAGAAAGCGGTTACCAAACATAGTCGCTCTGCTTAAGCTATGTGAACCCTCAAACAAAGTACAACACGCTAATGCTAACGGCTTCTGGGACAGGAACACCCACTGCAAGACTGAGGAAGGTGCCTTACTGCCGCCCTACTGCCATTCTTATCCGGTGACCACAGGGAGCCCCGAAGCTTGGCTCTCACCCACCCTAGAGCCTGTACCCACCGCCTCCCAAGGCTCCGCCCATATCCCAACCAGGCTGGGACCCAGGTTGGCTACACCTAGCTCCAAGTGCAGTGCCGCTTTTTAGAAAGGCTCTCAGACACAGAAGAAAGCATGACGACGGGGAAAAAAAAAAAAAAAAAAAAAAAAAGCATGACGACGTCTGTTGGCACCTGGAGCTGGCAATCCTACCCAGCTACGCTAAATGCTCTTCCCCTCGCCTGCCACGAGCACCCTGAGCACCGGAAGTGACTAGGCCCGCCCAAGATCTCGCAGCTGCTGAACGGCTGAGCTGGGAGTCCATGGAAGTGGGTGAAGGGTCATTGATGAAAGGAGTTAAGGAGCACTGGTCTTGTTTTTAGTGGCCAATCTTCTTAGAATAACTTAAAACTATTTCACTCCATTATTCACATTAAGTGTTTAATTATTTAAAAAATTAGACTTAAAACATTTTGACCCACAAAAGTTCCATAAGCTAAAAAAAATCAGATTCAAGAGGCAGGTAGGAATAGTAACATTTATTGGATTATTCTGGTAAAATGTATCGTAGGCTGGCCATCTCATAAATGACAGAAGTTTCCCCAGTTCTTGGCTAAGGTTGAGTCAGGATTTGAGCAAGGGCAGACTTGCCCTGGAGATCCAGAGAGGGTTACCACATCACGAGGCCACTAGCAGCGCCCTCAGCTTTCTCCGGGACCTCAGAGACCCAGCCACTGGGGCTCAGTTCCTCGTTTCTTTCTTGACTTTGATTCTTAGTTTCTTTTTCCCACACACCACAAAACAGAGTTGTCAAAAGTCACCAGTTTTAGCATTTTCCTGATGTACTAACCAGCAGCTGTGCAATCCTAGCCTACAGCCTCCCCCCCTCGCAGGAGACCGCACACTACCACACCCAGTCAGTTTAATTGTAGCCAGGGGCAAAGAAAGGCTCTGCAGCTACACACACACACACAGGCCACCCAGACCCCCGTCCTTCAAGGCTGACAGGACACTGGAAGCCACTGAACTGTGTGCTGCTAAGAGGTCTCTTCCAGTTCTGAAAAGACTTAAGCAAGCTACTGGCCAGACGACACTTGACAGTGACCAGGGGGACCATGACAACCTGTCCTCGCTGAGCCGTGACCCTCTTTCAAGGATCTCAGCCATAGCAAGGTAGATACCCAACAACAGCCAACCAGGGACAGCACTAGCAACACATCCAAGAAAAACCTGCCGGCATCAGGATGCGCTGCCCCCAGTATCAAGGTGCTATGGGGCTTGGGCCTTAAATGCCCGGCAAAGGCCTGGTCCCTGCCCCTGACACTCCCACCAAGTGGTCTTAGGACCGTTGGGGAAATAGAGATGCCCTAGTGGAAGGAAGCTGGGAAACTGAGGCCCAATCTATTCCTTTCTTCAACTCACTTCCTCACTGTCACTCGATGACTAGTTCCCTCAGCTGCATGCCCCCACCAGGAGGTGTTGGGCCACCACAGGCCCAAATGCAATGTGACAAAGTGACCATGGACCAGAAGCATGGGACAAATAAACCTTTTCCACCTTCAAGTCCACTTTGCCACAGCAACAGAAACCTTGGCGACACACTTTAGAAGTAAAAGAAAGGCATGACCTTTCTAATAAAATAAAGGTGACCAGACAATCCAACTCAATCTCACTAAAGCAAGGCTAGAAGCCAAGCTTATGGCTGTACACGGGAGAGTGAGTTAGAGGCCTCTAAATGGAGCCTGGCTCACTGCTGTTCAAATCCAACCAATCTCAGAGAACAGGAGAGAAGCAAGGCCAACCCTGCTGCCCTAGCCTAACAGTGGGCACTATACGCTCCTGTGCCCCACTGCGCTGGGAACCTGCTTTCCTGACACCTTCACCTTCCTAGCTCCCATCCGCAACCTGCTTCCTGCCCACCTTTCCTAGGTCCTACACACACACACACACACACACACACCACACACACACACACCACACACACATACACACACACACACACACACACACACACACACACACACACACCCCTTGCAGCTAAGCGGTTCTGTGAGGAGAACAGCTTCCAGCAAAATAGCAGATGGCATATTACCAGGACGGGCGATCAGCAGGACCAGACGGTCTGGGCCATTCCTGGCTAGGTTCTTGCCAAGGCTGGGCAGGGGAACCCTAAGAGTCCCCTTGGCACCAGGTCAGGGAAGCGTGGCTGCCAGTGCTTTCTGTTGACCAGCCATGGAGCGACGACAGGCTGAGTCTAAGGAGCTGGGTCCCGAGTTACCAGTTTTCCCCTCCTTATCCAAACTTAAAAGGGAAGAGCGTTTCCAGTAAAGTCTGCCACATGTCCCCACAGGCAGAAGTACAGATCAAAGTGTCTGGCAGGACATGTTCTGATCCTCACATACCCTCCTCTAGAGCCCATTATGGCTAATTGGCGCAAATGGAATTTATCATTGAAATAAAATTAGTCACAGGGCTAAGCTAGGATCTATCTTGTGCAGAGCATCTTGCCCAGCATTCGAGAGGCCCTGAGTTCCATCTTCAGCACCAGGAACAAAACAACATAAATCCACCTCTGTATGTATCCTTCAAATAAATGTATGCAGACCATTCAGAAAAGGAGAAAAACAAACAACAGAGGTCACCTGCCCAGGCTTTAATGAAGCTGGAAAGAACTGTACACTCCTCAGTGGAAAAGTTATGTAATTTAAAAATGGAGTTCGTGCCAGTAGGTTGTAGCGCACACCTTTAAACCCAGCACTCAGGAGGCAGATGCTGGCAGTTAGCTGAATTTGAGGCCAGCCTGGTCTACAGAATGAGTTCCAGGACAGCCAGGGCTACACAGAGAAACCTTGTCTCAAAAACAAAAACAAAAATACCCCCCCTGCCCACCCCACCCACCCACCCCCACCCCCACCAAAAAAGGGGAAAACAAAAACAAAAAAACATAAAACCAGGGCTAGCAGATAGAAACAGTCTAGACATTCAATCAGGCCGAAAGCCAGTCTGATGTCTTCCGTCGGATAATCAAAGCTAACCTACTATTTACTTGACCTCCCCACCCGTTTCCTCATGTGCACATGGGACTGATACAATCTACATGCCAGCTTACTCTCTGCCACACCATGTCATCCAACAGCCCTCCTCTGTGGCTCCTGCTTCTGACACCAAATTGTTCTTCACTGACTAATACATTTTCATCCACCCACTGAACCCTCCAAAAGGAGGACACATGGTTTATCACTTCTAACTCCTGAAACTAGCTTTGGATAGTTTCGAAATGTCTAACAGACAGTTTCTCTGGTTCTGGGCACCAGGGGAAAACCCCAGAATTTCTTTCTCTGCTTCTTTTTCCTTCTCTCTCTCTCTCTCTCTCTCTCTCTCTCTCTCTCTCTCTATCTCTATCTCTCTCTCTCTCTCCAAGCCCAAGTCATGTCCTGGGTTCCTCCCTCCATTTTGTCATTTGTTTCTCCTCGCTGTCGTCTCATCTCCTTTCAGTTGAGCCCTGCACCTATACGCACCCCCAAGAACCCAAAACTTACTGCTCGCTACAATGCCTGGCTCCCAAGCTGATGGGTCCCCTACAGGTGCCATGAGGTCAAGGCATGACTCCAGTCCCCGTTCTTCCCCGAGCTGGAGCTCAGGACTCCCACCTAACTAACACCAGCTCCCCTTCCTCTCCTGGTCAGGGTGGCCTACACATAGACAGACATCTGCTCCAGGCAAGGGCTCTGTTGCCATTACACAGCAAGATGCTGCCTCAGAGGCACCGTGGTTCAGCCTCCGACAAGGTCACAGAAACAGTGATTATAAAGTAGAAACTGGACCGATTCAATACATACGACCTTGTCTGAAAAAGATACTGGAAAAGTCACTTACACATGGGCTGGTGAGTTCCACGAGTCTGTAGTGGTCAGTGTCAGATTTGAGAGGAAATCTCACAGCGTTCCCCAAGAGGCCTTCCCTCTTCCAGAGAATGCTAAGTCACTACAGGCCAGGGCAGCGTGGCTCAGGGCCAAGCTTTCGTGGCTATCTCACTAGACAGCCAGCCCCACAGGGCCCAGGTGTGTGCACATGCAAGCTGAGGGCTGGGTGCAGACTTGTAGGCTTCACTATGCTACCACAGTAAGAACAACCCACTGCCAGGTTCTGAGGGAAACGGTGCCCCAGCACCAGAGAAGGTGAGAGAAGCAACCCATACCCTAGAAAGAGAATCACACACTCGCCACTCTCAGACAAGAGCCCAGGAGAGAGAACCTCTCCACCCTACCAGCCAATGAGAACCATCAACTAATAAACTTATAGTTAACGGGCCCAGGTCCGTTTGCAGAGGTCAGACAACAGCAGGTTCATGTGCAGCAGAGAAGCAGTAAGTAACCAATGAACCAGTACTAGCTCACAGTCTCTGTACCATCAACCCAGAGGCATCGCTAACAATGCCCTTCGTTCCTTGAACCTGCAGTTCAGGGGAGGCTACCGAACAAGAGTCCGGGCACAGTGAATTAGCAGAGTGGATGAATGGCACAGCTTTAACTGGCAGCAGGGGGGGTGTATAGCAAGGCTATTTTAGAAGTGGGGGGCAGGGGGTGGACAAGAACTAGGGTGGAAACACAAAGCAACTGCAGACAGATGAACTCTGGAGCCACTAGGTCAGAGTGGATAGGAGCTGGTGGCTCCATGCATGGGCTCTTGTCGTTAGAGAGACCTGCTGCTGCTGCTGCTGCTGCTGCTGCTGCTGGTTAACCTGACAGATGCTTCGGCTGGGCTGCCAGACAGATTACAGGACCCTGTTTTTTTTCACACCTGTGCTTAAAAATGAAAGCTGATCGGCTGCATCACATACAACGTGAGGTAAAAAGAAAACAAAGGCCTCCAACTAGAATGTCTATGGTGAATACAGACGCAGTTGGCTTTGGGGTTGCTGAGGCACAGGTGGTTTAAAGTCTCCTCCCAGCTCCGCACACACCTGCCCACAGACACAGCTCCTCTGCCTTACCAGCTGCTTACCAACAGCATGGCATGGACTCTTTGGATGCCCCCCTAACTGGAAAAGTGACAACGTGCCACCTATCTTTTGCCATATTTCAGGAAAATGGCATGAGGACACATACTTCTGAAGCCATTTAGCACGGGAGGTAGTGTGGCCACACCCACCAGGGGGAGGTCACACTGACCTCGGTCACTGTACACCCAGGCACACAAGGTCACCCACTGATTTTGAACACTGTCCTTAATGTCACTAGACACGACCAGGTCTCTGTTTTTACCATCTTCTGGGGCGGGGCTGGCTTCTTTCCTAAGTTCCCTACTCTGTCCTTGGCCCATTGTTCTATCGGGATGTTCACCTGTGATTTCCTTTTCACAACCAGCTCCCAAATGTGAAGCAATCAGGTTGAGGACAGAGAGCTAGTCCCAGTGGAGCTGAGCTTTGACCTTTGAACCCAACCCAGAGTCTGTGCTCCTGCACTGTCTACTACCGGCAACATCAAAGAGGGCAAGATTCTCTAATGAAAAGCAGCTTTTAATCACAGCATTTGTTGATAGTTGAAGAGCATAAACAACACTAAAACAAAAAACAAAAAAACAGCCGAGCGTGGTGGCGCACACCTTTAATCCCAGCACTCGGGAGGCAGAGGCAGGCGGATCGCTGTGAGTTCGAGGCCAGCCTGGTCTACAAAGTGAGTCCAGGATGGCCAAGGCTACACAGAGAAACCCTGTCTCGAAAAAACAAAACAAAACAAAAACAAACAAACAAACAAACAAACAAAACAAAACCAACCCAAGGACTGAGATGTCTGTTTAAAAAAAAAATCAAGTTGAAAACAATATAACATCTAGCAATCAATCTCTGGACTGAGGCCACGCTGGTCAGGTAACAGGCATCACTCATGCCATGGTGGAATCCCCGTTGGTGTTTTATGACTCATGAGTTACTGTTGGTTAGTTACTTATTCACACTAAAGAATGAAAGATTGGCAAAGGCCTAAGCTAGCCCAGCCACAAACATGTTCCTGCAAACCTTCTGTAGAACTTTCAGCCTTCAGCTCCCTCCAGCAGCAGAGCCAGACATGAGGGAATCCGTGTGGCCACAACCCAGTCTCTCCTGCCCTGAGAGCAACCAGCCCGTGACAAAAGGCAATGAGAAACAGGACCAGGCACAACTGCGTTCACTTGGTTTTCCAACAACACACATAAATAAGCGGGCATTCCCACAGGTTCACAGCCCAGCTGCAGAGAGAAATGAATTTCTAGTCCAGGAAATCATACTGATTTCCTTACAGACCTTTATAGATTATCATCTCATTTAGAAAAGAGGACCAAAGTCCTGAGAGACAAGAGCCTCAGGGCGCTAACATCACCCACAGGGAGGACCAACACATCACTGTCAACCGGCAGTGAGATGAAGTCTTTTTCCAGTCTACAAGTTTTAGCTCATGAACAAAACAACCCCCTTGAACCTCTCATACACACACACACACACACACACACACACACACACACACACACACACACACACATCCTCTTTGGGATGGCTTTTTATTACTTCTTCCTCTGGCATCTCCCGCACATTTATCTGACTTATCACTCTGTGATAACAAGTCTGAAAAGACACCAGGACTCTTATCTCTTGTCAGTCTACACTCCACAGACAACAAATGTGAGGACAAGAAACACATCAGGCTCTAGGGGCGGGGCGTGGAGCGGGGCTGGGGCAGGGGGCGGGGGAAGAGGCAATGGTAGGGCATGAAAGGAAAACTTTTCTGTTGTCACCTGGGTCTGAAACCATGGTGGCCTTGAATTCCCTACCCCCCGGGGAATGACCTTGGGCTCCTTGTCCTCAGGGTTGCACCTCTCAGGTGTGCTGAAGTAACCAGCAGATACAGCTACCCCTCACAGCTTTACGGGGAAGCTCACTCTTTCTGACCAAGTCTCTGACACAGCCTGAGCCAATCATCCTTGGATACTTTCACACACGGGCCACAATTTCCCTCCTAGTCCTTGGCTGGCTACTTGCCAGTCCCCGTCACACGTCTCCAGTAAGGTCTAATGCCTTTTCCCCTTAACACTTCACTCACTATTACTAGGGCCACGTTACCCGGAGCCACCCTCAAAACAACAGAGGTACCTGAAAACACCTCTCAGGACACAGTCACAATCAAATTGGTCTATAAACAAACACAGGCTGGAGGGACGGGGGAAAGAGAGGACGAAGGCAATTAAAAATTAATTTAAAAAACGCACAAGCACAAGCATAGATTACAGTACTGGACTAGAAACAGGATCCCATTATATAAAGGGAGTAATTGCTTCTGGCAATAAACAGCACACTGGTCTTGGCTTGGTAATCTTGGCAGCTGGTAGCTGGGGGTTGGCGATCCCGTTTCCATGGACTCATACACTAAAAAGCCAGTAAAAGCAGCCAGGGTCAAAAGTGTAAGTAACTGTTAGACCAACTCCTAGGGGCAAATGGGCAGGCATTTAAATAAGTCTTCTAGACATTTCCAAATCAAGGATAGAGAGGTGGCTCAGTGGTTACAAACACCTGCTGTTCTTCCAAGAACCCAGGTTCAGTTCCCAGCACCTACACCGAGAGGCTCAAACCACCTGTAACTCCAGCTCCAGGGAATCCAAAGCCTTCTGGCCGCAATGGGCACACACATACGTGGCATGTGCATGCATGGACACACACACACACACATACACACACACAGATTAAGTAAAAAAAAAAAAAAAACTTTCAATCACGTACGTAAGGCTAGACATGATGTCACACTCCTGCATGTCCTACATGTCCGTCCATCACTTGGGGAGTCGAGAGGACAAGTATATGTGAAGACATGTGAGTCACACAGTGAGACTCTGCCTCAGAACAACAAACGAACAACAAACAAACAACACAAATTTAACGTGTCCTCAGCAGATCCTCTATGGGCAAACTATCTTCCTCAATTCTGCCAAATTATATTTGGTAATTCCTGTGCTCTGTGAAATATAGTTTGAGAACATCTCCATAACTTTCCTACAAATACAAAGGCTTATTACCTTCCCTTCCGAAATAAAAGCCATAACCTCTAAGTCAGAGGGCACTGTGAGCACACTGTAAGTTGGGACTGCACTGAGCACATTAATAATTATCCTGTTTTTAAAAAAAACATTTATTTATTTATTATTTATACAGTATTCTGCCAGCATGTAGGCCTGCAGGCCAGACATGGGAACCAGATCTCACTATAGATGGTTGTGAGCCACCATGTGGTTGCTGGAAATTGAACTCAGGACCTTTGGAAGAGCAGTCACTGCTTTGACCACTGCAGCTATCTATCTCTCCAGCCCATAATTATCCTCTTTTGTAACGCCAGTAAATATTTAAACCTACACCAATGACATCTGTTGTGTATATATGTTAAGTAACCTAATAAATTGCTTTGGGAAGTCTCAACTTCTCCGCTGTTAGGACAAAGGCTTGCATTGACACATTTTCCCAAAAGAGAACATGTCCTTGGTTACTGTGAAGAAGACACCAAGGGAAACAAGAGACCACAGGGCTCCTGCACTTACTGCGTCACGGTCTTTTAGAGGACAGCTACCGGACTCTTCTAAAACCATGTGTGAGAACTGCGGGTGTGGCTCGGCTTGATAGGAGCCTGTCTGGGCTGCCAGAAGCCCTGGATTTGATCCTCGGCACCACACACCCCAGCTGTCCGTGGTACACACCTATGATCCCAGTAGGAATAGAAATTGCATGGAAACCACAGCAGTGCCTGGGGATGCAGCAGAGAGGCAGAGCACTCGGCTAGCATGCCTCAGACCTTAGGTTTCATTCTTAGCCAGGCAAAACAAACAAACAAACGGTGATGGTGGAACGCATTACTTGGTATATTATATATTAACTCTAGTCCTTGTTTGCTCTAAGTAGGAAAATTTAAACTAGTTGCACACTTAAGTCCTCAGGCGCTGTCAGAGTGATCCTCCTAGCTTGCAGTATACCCACAGAGGGCCCACAGAATGCATTAGCCAGGAGAACCATTACAATGCCTCCTTCCTGGCTGTAGGGAGAAGCTGGCCCCTAAGATCCGAAACTTGGCTGAGGTTCCCCTGTGAGAAGCGAGAGGCAGCAGGAACTAGAGACCCAAATGCTGTCTGCCCTTTGCCCCTAGGTCAGAGCAGTATGGAGTAGCAGGGCTAAGGGGAGCTGACCTCCTAGCCATCCAGAAGTGCCACTCTGAAAACCCTTGACAGAAGGCTCTCCCTTCCCAGTGCCACCCAATTCTCTCTCCAAGGCCAGGAGAGACAGACTGTACACTCCACCTCAAGAGCCCCGAAAGATGGGTGCTCCCCCAGCACCCCTCCAGTTAAGAGCCATGCAGCTCTCTTCCCACGCATGGTGCAACCTCTGCAGCGCCCCCTTTTCTCTATGGTAAGGAACCTCTAGTGACATACGACCCTGCGCTGGGTCCCTTGGGCCCCATCTGTGATTTCTCCCCAACCTCTTGGATGCTGCCTCGATTTCCAACTCCTTACTGAGAGGGATCTGCCACAGTCTCAGCTAAGTTGTTTAAACATTAAAATAAAGCATATAGATTTAAAACATAACCCTGAAAATAGTTGACATTTTGGCCTTTCATCTCAATGTCCTGTCTAAAGGCGGGGTGGAGAAACCACTCAGTCATTCAACCAAGTCTAATGGCTCCATATTTAAAGAGGCAAAACAAAGTAGTGATGGATCTTTCTCTGCCTGCTTGGCAGGAAAAAATTAGCGTTCATTCACTCTACTGGCACAGCGTGCAACAGACAGGAAACCCAGCGTCTTTTAACAAGTGATTCCTATCACCTGGGTCTTCAATCCCAGCGCAGACCATAGGAACCACAGGGCTGCAGGGCTGCAGCCCTGCGTCCTCCGCGGCTGGCGCGGTTTACCTGCCTTACCCTACCCAGAGACACTTCCCTCTCCTTTGTGCTTAGTGCCTACTGTAGACAGGATACCGGCAGGGTGGGGCAAGATCAGCAGGATTGCCTGAGGCTTCCCAAAACCAGATTTGAAATGTTCCATTATAAAGAGATGTTTGTTTTGTTTTGTTTTTTAAAAAGAAGATCCAGCAGAACCTTGAGAACAAATACTCAAAAGAAAACATTCGGTTAAAAATAGTATTCATGGGAGGTATTTTAGGTTCATTTGAAGAGAATCAATTCCTTATGTGGCAAGGAATAGTAAAATGGTGGCCTCTCATTTAAAACTACCAAGGCGAATGAGGCACAACTGGTGCCCATCAAGGAGCAACTCCAGGAGCCCAGAGCTCTCAAGGCCTCCCTCCTCCAAGATGGTCAGCACCCAGCTTGTCCCACAGAGCCTGGTGCACCAGCACAGTGCGGGAGCTACAGAGGTAACAGCGATGGTGTTTCCGTAACTTGTGTTATTTTTATTGTTGAATCATTATTTTCTATTCTTTTTTTTTTTTTTTTTTTCATCTTTAGTTGACTTCCCCTCTGCAGAACTCAAGGATTCAGAAGGTGGCATCCGTTTCTAAACACACTTTAATCCTTTTTACTGTTAAGGCAAATAATTCAAATAATTTGATTTTTAAATGTCATGGGCCTCGCTTGATGGACCTAAAGGGTTCATTTAAGGGAGCAGACACAACTGGTAGTGCATTTCAAAGGACAACTTCTTTTTTTTTTTTAATATATTTTATTAATTTATTCATATTACATCTCAATTGCTATCCCATCCCTTGTATCCTCCCATTCCTCCCTCCCTCCCATTTTCCCCTTACTCCCTTCCCCTATGACTGTGACTGAGGGGGACCTCTTCTCCCTGTATATGCTCTCTGTATCAAGTCTCTCAAAGGACAACTTCTTAAAAGCCTGAACTTGAACTGTTAAGCATGGAGTTAGTTCATGGCTCATAGGATCTCGCTAGAACATGAGAACCTTCACAGCACAGACTTGGAAAATTCACTTCACCCACCTGTGTGTGAATGTGACTCCAGGGCATCTAAAGACAGGGTCTCACTATATATCCTTGGCTAGTCTGGAAAAAGTAGACCAGGCTGGGCTTAAAACTCAAGAGATCCACCCGCCTCTGCTTCCCAGCGCTGGGATTCAAATTATGCTTACCAGACAGCCCTAAAACTGTATACAAATACAAGTTTGTGCAGAGGGGTAGGAACCACGGCCTTTAACCATTTCCCATGGTTACCAAGATGCTTGTCATCAGCCCCAGAGTCAAAACCACCTTCAATAAATCTCCACTGGGCTGGTCATGCGGCCTGGCCCAAGGCCACTGTCCCAGACTCCCACTCTTATAACAGCAGACACTGCTCCCCTAGGGTCTGGGCCAAACAGCAACCCCAATCTCTGCACTGTCTGGTGGTCACAGGCATGCTCTCCTGCCATGTTCCTAGCCCTGCTTGGCCCTTCCCAGTACATCTGCTGACTTACAGGCCCAACACTCTTGTCATGGCCTCAGCCCCACTTTCCCCTAATACCTCCTCTTTCTCCTGACTTTGGCAGCTTTGGATCTTGGCCAGGGGCCTCAATGTAGGGACAAATAGTAGTCCCCTTGGCCCTGGGCAGGCACTCTGGTCCCTGGGACCCTCCTAGACACCACCCCAAACTCTACTCAATCACATCTGCCTGGGCTTGGTTCACCCTCCTCCACATCTTCCTGAGGGTTTCCAGAGGCAACCCCCTACCCACCCCACAATGAGTCGGGGTTTTTTTTTCCACCTCTCATCTCTGTCAAACGAGAGGAGGCGTACACTTTAACACTGGACCACCCACCCCCCAGGACCAATGAGGTCAAGTCAACAAATGGCAACATGCAGTTCCTAAAACCGACAGAGGCTGGTAAACATGGTGAGCAGAGGGGAATGAAGGGCAGAACTAACACCACTAGGGGGAAGGGGTGGGCGGGGAGGGGGAAGGGGGGGGTACACAGGAGCCGAAGGCCAGGATAGTAATGGGAGGGGAGAAAGGAACAAGGTGCCTAGTAGGAGGCACCTGAGTTTCCAGTAATATTGCAACAGAGACAGAAGTCAGAACAGAGAAGTGACCTCCGGCCATTTCGGTTTTTAACAGCCCCCTCTAGCTTGTGAGGACGCACACACGTGCAGGATAACAGGAAGCAGACTGTCTACAGGGACACACATGATACCGGGCCTCTGAGCCACCTCTCTGCCTCAAGCTCATCTTCCTCAACAAGGGCAAGAGCATTCGGTGCCTCTCCACTCCCTCCCAACTGTCTCTGCATGGTCACTAAGGTTGTGCTACCTCCCGCTGTTCCCCAAAGCTGAGGTGTGGCAAGGCTGTCCCCGGACCTTGGCTGCTGGAGCCTCTTACTGCACCCTCCATAGCCCTCAGCCCTCAGGCTGCTTTCCCTGCTCTTGAAGCGCCTTTTGTTTATCCCGCGTAGTGACGTCTCAAGGCCGCTTTCACTCAGGAAGCCTTTCTTGTCTGCTCCTAATGTAGCCGTAAGGAAGCACTGCTGACCAGCCCTCTCCAGACCCAAAGGGCGCAGAGAGGACCCACACCATAACAATCTACCTGTAAACACAATGGTCTCCAGCAACTATCCCCTCTCAAGCACTGCCAGGAACAACATGGCAACTTCTCTGAGCAGAAGTCAGTCACAGGAGAGGCCAGTGTCTCAAAAGGTCTCAAGCCTTTCAAAGACTTGATGTATCTCTCAGGTGCCCTCTAAGACAGACCCACAGGTGTCAATGGCACCTAATCCAGCAATACACTTTTTCTGGTCGTTCTAGAAGAGCTGAAATGAAGAGATGAGCTCCTAGAAGGGTACAAATGAAGTTGGTGACAGAAAGTTATCCTTAACTTGCAGTGCAACCAAAGGCAATTTCCTTTAAGATATCTTGAATAAATGTAAGTAAAAAAGATCCTTTTAGGGAAAAAAAGTATGATCCAAGTCGCATTTAAGGAATGAGAAGTGCCTCTTAACACGCAAGGGAATCATGTGAGCTGATACACTGAGAGTGGTTTAAAGGGCCAGAATGAAGCACGCAACTAAAACAACTGGCAACATGCTCTCGCTTTTGAAATAACTCGCTCACCAAACAAAGGGGCAAATGCTGTCTGAGCACTTGGGTGCTTAGTCAGGGCTCCTCAGGAGCTCTCACCACCTCACCTTCTAGCTCACACCGAGCAGGTGCCCAAACAGTGAGGCGTCTAAATGTGGCTCATCAGTGATAAATCAATGAAAGATAAGAGGTCAGCTTTAAGCTGGGCGTGGTGGTCCACGCCTTTAATCCCAGCACTCGGGAGGCAGAGGTAGGCAGATTGCTGTGAGTTGGAGGCCAGCCTGGTCTACAAAGTGAGTCCAGGACAGCCAAGGATACACTGAGAAACCTGTCTGGAAACCTCCCCCCCAAAAAAAAACCCACAAAGAGGTCAACTTTAAGAATGCATCTTATTTTAAACTAAATGTCACAGAGGATCTGCCCAATCTACATGTTGAATTCCAGGACATCCAGGGTAGAGAAAGTATTTGAGATTCTTAGCTTTGATGATGACATTGCTTGTTTAAACTGTGAATATGTAATTCCTTCAGCTATCACCTTCCCAGGTACAGTGTTAGTGGTTTACTAAATTTGCTCATATGAGATTATACATGGGAGCGGTCACCACAGCACAAAAGTAGAGGTCAGAAGACAGCCTGTGTGAGATGTTTCTCTCCCTCCACCATGCTCATGAGGTCCAGGGACTGAACTCAGATGGCAGGCTTGATGGCAGGCACCCCCAAACCCACTGAGGTACTTTGCCTGCCCAGGTACCTTAGCTGTGTCACTTTAATTTTCCTAGCATCTCACATTGAGAAGAAACAGGGTTCAGGGAGGCCAAGCAACTTGCCCATGATCACGGAGCTGGTGGCAAAACAGGATTTCAAACCCCACTGCTTATGAAACACTACAAATGCTATGGCTGACTGCAATTAACTGGAGGCCAGGTAAGCGCTGTGAATGACATCTCCGATGACCTCACCCTTCAGCGGGAGCAACTTTTATAAAAGAGCACAGTAACCTTATGAAGCAGATACAGTTTCTATTTCTTACCATAAACATAAACCTTCACACTATGTCTCATTAACAAAAAACAAAACCTCAGCTAACTGACTGCAACTTCATGTTCCTAACTAGCAAACCACCTGATCACAGCTCAGAGAGCCTTGCTATACTCTTAGAACCGATGACATTGAATAATAAGGTTAAAAAAAAAAAAAAAAGGAAAGCATGCCTACTAAGCAATACTCGTCCTAATCTCATCAGAGTGAAGAATCTAAGTAAACCTAGTTGAAAATTTCACAGAATGTGACAAGTATCACTTTTACTTATTTATTTTTGGTTTGTCTGTTTGTTGAAACAGGGTTTCTCTGTGTACTATCCCTGGCTGCAGACCAGGCTGGCCTCGAACTCAAAGATCCGCCTGCCTCTGCCTCCCCTAGTGCTGGGATTAAAGGCGTGCACCACCACACTGGCTGCAGTGTCAACTTCTTGACTAGAAAATTTCCCCACAGAATTAAAATAACTAAATAAATAAACTCTGCTGGAAAGACTATCTAAAGAGACACAGGAAATACTTTGTAATAATTTCCTACATTTATATAAGGAAATGTGGGCACCTAACTTCATAAATGTTAAAGTACGCATTATAATTTAATCAAATAGAAATGCTGGCTCTCAAAAAGGTTGGGTTTTGTTACAGTAATTAAGCTATGCTAAGTAAACAAAGCTGGCAACAAAAGTGAAAACCTCACAGTAGGGGCAACATTTCCGGTAGTACCCGCACCAGGAACAAACCCTCTATGAAACAGTGAAGGCTTCCTGCTTCACATCCAGGCTGTGTTCCGACTGGCAAAGCGGCTCTGCCAGCGAGTGATGATGAAATCATTACATCAATCCTCAAAAAGCCTCACCCCACACATGCACACACCTCTTATCCAAACAGTAATTGCCTCTCCAGAGAGGAATACATGCATCACGCCATTTGACTATATTCAGCAATTGCCCACTCCGGAAGGGAGAAAGAGACAGCTGGATGGAGCTCCATCTGGGGTAGGGCAGACTAGGTTGGGCTGGGCTGGGCTGGGCGGGGCTTATGTGCTGTCTCCTTTACTGGACAGTTTCCGTTAAGTAGTTAGGAAATACTTTTTGCTTTCAAAAGAAGTAAGCCTCACTCAATTCCTGCTTTAATCCATACACATACACACACACACACACACACACACAAAAGCCAGACAACTGACCACAGTGATTTTTTGACCCCAAAGCAGTTGCATAAGACCGAAAGACCTCTACAGTAATTTCTGAGTTTTGGTAGTTTATGTACCATTATTTGTGTATTATAGTAGGTTGTATTACTACTAAATATTGGCCTGCTTATAAAACTCGCATTTATGAATTGTACTTAGTAATTTTTGAAGAATGAACAGACGTGTCCAATAAGGCTGTTTTTAAAAATCCCCAAAGAGTCAAATATTATGCTCATTAAACTGGTTAGAATGAATTAACAGCAACCACCCAATGTGTCAAGATAGGTCAGGCAAAGACCCTAAATTATGAGTTATTTTCTCTTTGTTTTTTGAGATAAGGTTTCTCTATGTAGCTCTGGCTGTCCTAGAACTCAGAAATCTGCTTACCTTCCTCCCAAGTGCTGAGATTACAGGTGTGGGCCCCATGCCTGGCCCGACATTGTGGTTTAAAAACAGGACAGTAGCCAAGTGCAGTTTCTTTCTCTCGATCCCTCATCATCTGAAAAAAGCCCCACTCATTCTAATATCGATTATCCCAGCTTTTAAACCAACCAGTGGCATTTTAAGGTGAGCAATGGTTGTTGGATCTTGTTTCCTAATATAAGACTTAAAAAATATGCACACACATTTGGGCAAACAGTATAGTGGAACCTCAACAGTAAAATACCCGTCCCCCCTTCCCCTTTTTAGCATAACTGTAGTATGTTAGAATTAGGGAAATCTAAATGATTTTTGTCTTGTTTTGTTTTGTTTTCCAGGACAAAGTTTCTCTGTGTAGCCCAGGCTGGCCTTTTGACCTCGGTAATCTGCCAGCCTCAAGCCTTCTGAATGCTGGGATTACAGGCATTGCACCACATGTCCACACTTTGAATGATTTTTTTTTAAACAAGTATATCTTCAAAACCGTAAGCCATCTCGATGCCCAGGCCTTCAAAAGCAACAGGTTTGGGGAAAGGCAATTCATAAGCAAATTGTGCTTACTTTTCTCAAAGACTACCTTTCCCTTAGGTCTTAAAAATCTGCTCTGTACATCTGTCAAGCTTGGGTGACTTTAGGCTAGACAGATCTCAATGATCCCAACTGATGGGTGGTTTTTGGCCAGGGAAAGCTGAGGCCAGCAGGAACTTCGTTGTGATCTCTTGGTTAAGCATCTTATTTGTCCTCAAAAAACAAAAACAAAAAAAAATGGTCTTACAAACCAAGTATCCCGTTTTCCGAAACCAAACAGGGGAAACAAAGCTCATTGAAAAAAAAAAAAAAAAAAACTAAAGTCATTTAACAGCACGTGGTAGAAACAAGACTAATGACGAGGCTCTTACATTTATTCTGCATTTCTTTATACTTGCCATCGACACAAAAACACTAAGTTAAGAGGTACAGGCTGAGTCCCGAGGGGAAAAGCAGTATTCCATCTGCGCTGAGAAAGGAGTTCGGAGCAGATCTGCTGATAAACACATCCGTAGGCTCTGGAAAGGGTGGAAATTACTCAGGCGAGTTCTACAGGGCTCCAGCACATCTCTTTGGTCTTAAAACCTAACCAAGAATAAAGCTCTCGGACTGGGCGTAAAAAAACTTCCCGGTTCCACCAGGTTTCATAATCTCTATTCAAAAGAAACCGAAGTCGGCCTAGGACAGCGGATAAGTGATCTGCCTGCCCCCCCCCCCAAGTGGGTCCCCTCTCCGGGTGCGCATTCTGAACCCCCTTGAAGCACACTCTGGGCTGGGCCGCGGCCCCGCCTTTCTTGTTCCACCCCAGGGCCAGCGGCCTCCCCATTAACCATCCCATCACCTTCCGAGGCACATAGGCTAATAGAATCTGTTGTCACAAAATGCCCATTTTCACACTGGCCTCGAAACCTGAAAAGCACGTATTGCATCGGGGAGGGTTACAGCAAAACCGGTTTAATCGTTCCCAGCAGTCTACCAAGTTGGGGGTGTTGAGGTGACCAGCGCAGGCTGGGAAGCAAAGACCAGCCACCCTGTATTTGAGGCAGGAGCGAGCCTGCAAGCCAGCCCAGGTTACAAACTATGTACATTACTTTTCAAGATGACCTCGCACGCCGTGACACTAGGGAGGAGTCTCCACCGGGCTTCCTTTCCACGCAAGACCCGGGAGCTCAGAGGACCCTCGGCGAGTGCTAGGTGTTACGCCCTCAGAAGGGTTCCCGCCCCGCAGGTGCGCCCACCTGCTAATCGCAGGGCCAGCACCCCAAGCTCTGTCCTGAGTCTGGTTAATCATTCAAGGCGGGCGGCGTGGAATATTTTTTTAGAGGTCAAAGCGAAAGGCTTTCCCGAAGTTTCACAGAAACCAATCTTTGGGGACCCGGAGGTAACAGTGCCAGCGGTTGGCCGGGATGTGTGTGGGGGAAAGGGGGGGATGGAAATCGGCGACCAGTGGCTCACAAACACCTGATCTGCCCCTGCGGCACGGGAGACCGGCGCAGTGCGCGGGCGGGCGGGGCAACACACCGCGCGAGGCTCGCCCGCCGCCCAGGCCCGCGTGTGCGGGGTGCAGTGCGGCCCAGGGTGCCGCTGCTCCCTCCCTGTGGGTGCAGGTAAAGAAGCCAGGAAGGAGGTCGGGGCCCGGAGACTGGGGAGATGAGGAGGATGCGAAGGAGAGGAGAAGGACCCGGGGGAGAGGGAAGCCCCGCAGGAGGAGAGGAGGCCAGCGAGGAGATCCCGGAGGTGCAGAGGCCAGGGAAGTGATGTGCGGAGGCCAGGGAAGTGAGGGTGAGGAGACGGGGAAATCGGGGCGTCAGAGGGACCAGAAGGAGCAGATGCGCAGACACCGCTGGAGCCACAGAGGAGCAGCGGGAGCTCAGGGCGCCCGCGGCGACCGGGCGAGGACCCAGGGCCGGTGCCCACACACCCGGCCCTACCTTGTTCAGGGGCAGCTCCAGCTCGGTGGGGCGGGGCGGGAGATCGCGGCCGCATCCACGTCCCAGCCGCGCCTGCGGCTCAGCCCCGCGACCGCCGCCGCTCTCGCTCCATGCGCAACGCGAGGACGGGCGGCCCGGCGAGGTCTGGGTGGCTCCGGCTAGCCTTCAGCTCCAGCACTTGTTGCCGCCGCGGCCGCTGCGCCTCACTCCCAGCCGCGGTTCCCTGCACCGCCGCCGCCCGCCGCGTCCCTCCGGCCCCGCCCCCGCCCGACGGGCCAATCAGACGCCGCCCCACCGAGCGCGTCACCGCCGGGACGGCTGCGCTCCCGCCCGGTGGCCCAAGTTTGGGAAAGGCTGAACTTGTACCCTCCCTCCAGTCGGCGCCCAGGCCCCGCCGGGATCGCGTCCCAAGACCCTCCCAGGCTCTCCACCCCTCACTGCACCTAGAAAACCCAAGGCTGCTCTAGGGAGAACGATCTCCAAAGACGTACTCCACCTCCCACCCCGAGGAAGTAGCCTCCCCCAGAAAAACAGCAGCTACAGAGTCCCCATCCCTGCTGAGACCCAGAGTCTAGTCCAAACTCAGCTACGGGGGCCCCTCAGTGCCATCTACGCGGCGCTTGATGAGAATTTTGATTGTGATGGGTCTTTTCGGGCCAGGGCCGGCGTGTGGTTGATGAAAGGGATCCATCGTGGGAGGTGAGAAGTAGGGAAACCTGGACCTAAGTGGACCTGACCTTTAGTCTCTACGCACCCAACACCTGAAGCCATCCAGGTGCTCAAGGCGTGAGCGTGCCTGTTTGGCCCCTTCGGTGGTTGCGAAGCCACCAAAGATAGGGGTTCCCACGTGGTTCCGCTCGCGTCTCGGGAAGCCAGGAATGCAAAATGAAGGGAGCTCTGGGTGCGGAATCCACAACTTCAGGGAGAGCTAGCCATCAAACCGCCGACATCCCCTCACACACACGCGCGCGCCCCTAACCCAGCGCCTCCACATGCTCCCCTGAGCGCTGAATACCTAGGTGAGGCTTAGGGAAAAGCCGGCGAGACCGGACAGAGGAGTTGCTCGAGTTTGCAAGGCTGGGTGGGCCGTCCTGGCCGGCACTCCCTGAACACCGCACTCTGCCCCCTCTTCTCCTCCCCCCCCCCGGGGGGCGTAGAGGAAGCTACCTCTGCTAGCCATCCTTATCGCTGAGGCCTTTGATCGACCCTCTGGAGTGAATCACTCTGAGAAATGAACACTCCACACCTGTTTGCTTCCCCCCCCCCCCCTTCTAGAAGGCTATCAGATGGAGTTAGCCAAAAGGGAAGCCATTGAATTTCGAGCTCTGGACCACGGAGCGCTTACTCTCAGCAGTTGAAAAAAGTAAGTGCAAGTTGTTTTTGGATGAACGGGACACGTGGGTGCGGCCATCCAGAAGGATTCTGAGTCGTTGACTATGGGAATGTTCGTGTTAAGATTGCAATCTCCAGAGCGCTCTGTTTTTATGTTTGTCACATGATTCTCCGAAAAGTGCAACGTGAAATCCAGACAACTAGCTGGATTTGACTCTATTCACACAAACTGTTAACTGCTGTCAACCTGGGCAAGAAAGGAAAAGAAATGGTATACTTTTCTTGACTCTGACGGGTTTTTTCCCCCCACGATTATATTTATAATTCGGAAAGCTAATGAAACATCTTAAAAGAAGCAAATTAGAAGTTAGGTCTGTATATTTAATTAACTGCAGGTTACTGTTTTGATACTTAAATGTTTATGAGGAGACAAAACTGGATTCTCCCCTGCCCTCAGATGGACATTTTGTTAATCTCTTTCCCCTTAAATGGCTCTTGGTAGCCACCGACATGCTTTCAAGGATTGCTAGCCAACAAGTTTTGAGTAAAGTCAGCTGGCAAGCAGCAGGGAAATAAAGTGTGAGTCTTCCACGGCTGCCAAAAGCTGCCCAGGCCCTGACCGTTGAAAAAAAAGGGAAATACTCTCTCCGTGGTTCCATTGAGTGCAGCTGGAACTGCGCCAGCCAGCTTCCCCGGTGACTTTGGGGAAGTAACTGAAAGCTGGATTCCACACCCACTTAGCTGTTGTGCTTATCTCTTAGGTTATTGGGGGGGGGGCGGGGACACACATTCAACAAATCTGCTTTCCAACCTAGGCGCAGAGCGCAAGGCAGAGCAGAAAGCATGACAGACACTTCACCTCCCTGAATATTAAATATACTAAAACAATTTCATTACAATCATGATTTTCTCGGGGAGGGGGGCATCCAAGAAAAGTGTCTTAGTTTTTCTATTGCTATGATAAGAAAGGGTTGATTTTGGTATCAAGGGAACCAACGGGAGGTGGGAGCTGACACATCAACAGTGGTGGAACCCTGCTTACTGGGTCAACAACCTGGGATGGTTGGTTGGTTGGTTGGTTTGGTTTGGTTTGGGTTCTTTGAGACAGAGTTTCTCTGTGTAGCCCTAGCTGTCCTGGACTGGCTTTGTAGACCAGGCTGGCCTCTGCCTCCCCAAGTGCTGGGATTACAGGCCTTCGCTACTGCTCCCGTCTTCAGCCTGCCTTCTTATACCACTTAGGACTGCCTGTCTGGGGTGGCACAGTGCCAGGTGGGTGGGTCCTCTCAGGCATTAATCAAAAAAAATAAAAATAAAAATAAAAATGCACTATTGGGCCGGGCGGTAATCCCAGCACTGGGGAGGCATAGGCAGGTACTGATGTGACTTTGAGGCCAGCCTGGTCTACAAAGTGAGTCCAGGACAGCCAAGGCTATACAGAGAAACCCTGTCTCAAAAAATAAACAAAACAACAACAATGGGAAAAAAAAAACCCCACTATTGAGTGCCTACAGACAATCTTCTGGTGAAGGCGCTTCTCAGTTGAAATTTCTCTTCCCAGATAACTCTAGCTTATATCAAGTTGACAAAAAAATAAAAATAAAGGCAAGCACGACTAGGAGTTTCTAGCTACTTCTGGCTATAAAAAGGAAGTTGTAGAACTAAGCAGAGCCTGGATTCTATTCAATGAGACATTTGAAGTTGAAATTATACTCTAAAATTTGCACTATAGGTAAGTCATTCTCTGCCTTATGAAGCGGGGGGGCACAGCCCTCTGCCTTATGAAGGGGGGGGGCACAGCCCTCTGCCTTATGAAGGGGGGGGCACAGCCAGGAGGGTGTTGGTCTCAACAGAGCAGTAGAGAACAGCCACCACCACAGAGACTTAGGCAACTCATTAGGAGGAATGGAGGAGAAGCTTCAATGGGGTGGGGTGGCCATTTCCTGTGTTGGAGAAAGAATCCTGACAAGATTCCAGCTTGGCCAGGGCAGGTGCGAGGTGACACCCTGCTGAGCAGGCTGTGTGCTGGAGTAGCTGGTGTTGCTGTGGCAATGAAACACATCAGGTGATATAGTCTAGGAGAATGTGAAGGTGGACCAAGCCGGGGCGGCGGGGGGGGGGGGGGGGGGGGGGGGGGGCAGGCTGAGAGTGTTCCCTGTCCACTCTTACCTGAGACAGAGTGAGCTCTCTCACAGCGGGGAAAGGAAGACCAGGAATGAGCAGGGAGGAAAGTAAGAGTTGGGGAGATGGGAGTCGTCAGTCAGGAGCCAGGGACTCAGTGGAAGGGGCAGGGGACAGCAGCTCTTAAAATGGCAGAGAAACCCAGGGTGGGGGTGAAGATTGATGCGTGCTTGGTTTAGTGATGGTTTTAGGGCTTTTGCAGGCCATGACTGCTGGACCAAAGAATGGCCCAAGGAGTCAGCGAGAGGTGACGAAAAGCACAAATGGTAGGGGGGATAAATGATGCAACTATATTTTAATTTTTTAAAATGGAAAAGCGCAGGTGTTGCACAAGAAGACCACCAAAGCCAACAAATCTGGCCCAGGGGCGTCGGTGGAGACTGATGCACCAAACAAGGACTGTGCATGGAGAGGGCCTAGGTCCCCCCCCACCCCCGACTCAGACGTAGACAATATGGGTCTCCTTGTGGGTCCCTTGGTGAGGGGAACAGGGGCTGTCCCTACAACCATGGACTCTGTTGCCTGCTCTTTGATCACTTCTCCCTGGCAGGGTGCCTTACCAGGCCACAGAGGAAGCGGGTGCAGGCAGCCCTGATGAGACCTGATAGGCTGGGGTCAGTTGGTATGGAAGGAGGACTCCTGATCTCTGAGGCCTAGGGGAGGGTGGGACTGGGAGACGACAAGAGAAAGGACTCCGATTGGGATGTAAAGTGAATAAAATTTTAAAAATAAATTTAGAGCTGGGCATGGTGGCGCACGCCTTTAATCCCAGCACTTGGGAGGCAGAGGCAGGTCAATCTTTGTGAGTTCAAGGCCAGCCTGGTCTACAAGTGAGTCCAGGACAGCCAAGGCTACACAGAGAAACCCTGTCTTGAAAAACCAAAAAATAAAAATACAAATAAATAAATAAATAAAAATTTAACTCGGATGTGGTGGTGCATGTCTTCAATCCTAGCACTCGGGAGGCAGAGGCAGGCAGATCTCTGAGTTTGAGGCCAGCCTGGTCTACAGAGTTCCAGGACAGCTAAGGGCCGCACAGAGAAACCCTGTCTTAAAAAAAAAAAACCAAAAAAAAAAAAAGCCCTTTAAATTAAACAAATTTAAAAACTGAAAAGAATCCACACAAATAAGAAAGAAAATATATATATATATGCTCTTTCTTTTATGCACACACATATGCACTGAGTGTAGTCAACTCATTTTGACTATGAAAAGTCAAAATAAGTGGCCAGAGGCCTGGAGAGATAGCTCAGCTGTTAGGAGCCTTTATTGCTCTTGCGGAGGACCAGGGTCAATTCCCAGCACCCACGTGGAGGTTCACAGTTATCCCTAATTCCAGCTCCAAGACATCCAAAACCCTTTTCTGACCTCGACAGACAGCAGGCACATATGTGGTACACAGACGTACATCCAAGCATCTTTAAAAAAAAAACAACAACAACAACAACAAAAATCACGCCAGAGAGGAGTGTGCTGTATCAGCCGTGGGTTGTGGTGTATATGCTTGTCCTTATTCACTAGGGTGAAATAACTTGAGAGTTTGTCACCGCAGATGGGAGGGAGACCATAGAGAAGAGGCAGGTACAACAAGGAAATCACAACAGGCAGCAAGGGCTCTGTACCCAGGGCAGAGGCCAGAACCCCAGCCTCGGAGGAAAGGCTAAAAAAAAGCTCAGGTGTGTGTGGGGGCGGGGGGGGGGAGCAGATGAACGATTCCATCTATTATAGCAGGAAGAGGCTTCAGGTGCAGGCTTGGTATAGAGCCTTTGCACCCAGTGACAGAGGGGGGGCGGGGGGCTGACAATGAGACAAGGACTAATAGGAGAGTTGAAGAGTGGGGGGAAAGTTTGGCTCAGTGATCACAGAGGCCTGGAAGCGTTGTAAGGATCAAACAGCCAGACAAGCAGGTCAGCGTTCCACTTGAGGTTAGTGGCTGTGGGCCTCCTTTATGGGTTCCACCCAACAGCTCGAGCTGCCCACTCTTGGACAGGCTCATGAGGGGACTGCTACAGCAGAAGAGCAAAGGACAGTCTGGTCTAAAGTGACACACCGTCAGAGGGAAGGGACGGAAGATCAAGTCAGCTGACTGCAATCATTTAAGGAGGAAAGGAGGTCAGGTCTGAGATCTGGGTGTGCAGGGGTGAACACCTTAGGAGTATTCAGGCCAAGGCAGAGGAATTAGGTGGTGAGGTTATCGCCTGGGCCGTTGGTGTGAGCATAGCATCCAGGATGTGGCCAAGAATTAGGAATGCATTGTGAAGACGCTCAGCCCAGCCGGGAGCTATTGTCCTAGAGTGTGGCCTGGGGGGTGGGTCACAAGAAAGGGCAAGAGAATACAGCTGTTTCCTCAGCCCAGTGTGTGCAGGAGGCAGAGGAGCTTGGTGAGACTGCGGAGAAGGTTCGGGTCCATCCCGCCGCGGGGGGGTGGGCGGGCCCTTGGAAAACAAGGTGAGAGCCAGCAACCACACCTCCAGCCACAGCTGCCTTTGGAGATGGCCACGCAGTCCCAGAGACAAACCTGCACTTGGACTGGCGAGCCAGCCTTTGATTCACTTTGCTTGCTGGAGTCCGCAGTTTCCCAGGGACCACGTGGAAAGATTTGAGCGCAGCTGCTGGGTCACAGGGATAAGTCAGGTGCAGGAAGAGCAGAGAACCTAGTAGCCCGGCTGGAGCGACAAACGATCCTTGAAGGAATAACGATGAAAAAGAGAACGCGAGGCACCAGGCCTGGTGGCGCACGCCTTTAATCCCAGGACTCGGGAGGCAGAGGCAAGTGGACCGCTGTGAGTTCGAAGCCAGCCTGGTCTACAGTGCAAGTGCAGGACAGCCAGGGCTACACAGAGAAACCCTGTCTCGAAAAACCAAAAAAAAAAAAAAAAAAGAAAGAAAGAAAGAAAGAACGAAAAGACCGAAAGGCACAGTAGACTCTGCCGCAGTTGTTTCTTTTTGAATTTCTGCAAAGCAGGGCCATGTCCCCTTCCCATCAGGGCAGGACGACATCTGTAAGCCTCCTCCTTCAAATAAGCCCCTGTGGGCCCTGTGTAGCTCCGACTCTCAGATAGTAAGATGGTCCTACCTCCGTCATCTCTCTTCCAGACATTTGCCAACTTCTTGGACTTAGTGTCACAGTCTATAAAATGGGGCTGTTAAAATGCACCCATTTCTCATTGCAAGGAAGAGACAGTTTACGAACAAGCACGGTCCGAAGTGTGAAACCTGGTAGGACCACGCAGGAGGTTCTCCAAACACACGCAGGGCTCTCTCATAGCCTTTAGAGGGCTGCGTCCCTCTCCCAGAAGAGGTTATAATTTTGCTTCAGAGATAATAAACACATCCAAAACAATTAGAGAGGAATGCACAGCTGGGCCCCGACTGAGTGCTAAATTGTTAGGTGCTGACAATAGGAGCGCTGAGAGCAGAAATGGAACAATTAGCCAAGGATGGAGAGCCTGGGAGGCTTCCGGGGTGACGGTAGTGTAGAAGATGGCCAGATTGCTTACTTAGCCTGAAGAGAGAACATCGGCAGGCGGGCCTGTTTCCTTGTGACCATAGTATGACACGGGACTGAGAAAACACCTTAGGTCATAGGTTTCGCTCTGTACACTCTTTGCTCAGCCTATTGAGACTCTGTGAGTCCTCGACCCCTCACAGGACTTAACAGCCTGGGCCACAGCGTGAATCATCACGTTTTATACCATGCCTCTCATATTTGGCTCTTGTGTCACTTTTTTTATTGAGGAAACCAAAGATGCTCTTGTGCGCGCACGTTTCCCGTACACCCTAGTTGCCCATTTAGAATTCTTCTTGCCCATACAGACCAAAACTTCTGAGCAAGCAGAGCCAGATGTGCCTCCCTGGGTTTTGAGCTCTGTGCCCCGGCTAGCCTACGGCTCCCGCATACCTACAGAACCAAAGCCCTGGGCCACGTGTATGCCCTTTGTTCCTGACTAACTTTGCCTCACCAGGCAGGAACCTGACCAAACCTACCAGCCCAAAGCTGCCGTCTGCCGCTTCGGTGCTGTCGGGTACAGCTCACGAGACCCTTGTGTAATGCAGACTTCCTTCCTCAGCGCCATGCCTGTAGCCTAGTTGGTACTTAGACCTCACTCCCTTTCACCTGCAGGCCTAGAAAAGGGCTGAGCATGGCTGAGGGACACATACAGCTGCCATCCATAGCAAAAATCTCCAGACTCGTATGCGCTATGAATCTAGGTGGTGCTAAATCAGAAGTTCTCAGCCTGTGGGTCATGACCTCTATGGGGGCTAGGGCTGTTGAACAAACCTTTTCACAGTGTCTGGGTCACAAAGACCATCGGAAAAACACAGAGATGTACACTACAATTCATAATACTGGCAAAATTACAGTTATGAAGTAGCCACAAAAATACTTCTACAGCTGGGGTCGCCACAACATGAACATGAAGAACTGTATTAAAGGCTGGCAGCATTAGGAAGGCTGCAAAACACTGCTGTAGATGGATATCAGGGTTCTGCTATTGTGTTCATCAATCAGAGGGCCAGGAACGAATATAAACATTCCTGTCATTGGGTGAAGTAGTAATTATTTACTGAACCTGTAGAATCTTGACAGTGGCATTTTTAGAATTCTATTTCAAGTCCTTTGAAACTAGCGAGGGTGAGGAAGACAAGGCCCTAAAGTAGCGGTGACTTTTCAGAGACCACATACATTAATTAGTACCACGGGTGCTATCCCGAATAGTGTGGGGCAAGCAAGTCACAGGCTAAAATCACCTGGCTCTAATGCAAACGATTTGCTCCCTGGGGTGACTTGCAACAGAGGAAAATGGAAAGCCTCATCACCAGGTGCAGATACTGGAAACAAATGTCACGATTCCCAGGGGACTCCGTAGGACACAGCTCTGATGGTTTAACAACTGAGAATCCTGGGTCTGTGAAGTCGAGGCTGTGCATGACCTTGTGACAGTGCCCAAGTTCAGCCACGTGAAGGGGCACGACCAATTGGCCGTCTCTATTAGGGTCCTGGCATTTGGGAACTGGAACACGCAGAAAGAAGAAATGCATAATTATACTCTTAAATTATGAAGCCGAAACATTCTGTTCAAAGGGAGAGGCCTAACATTGCAGTGTGGGGCACGAGACAGCACCGTTAATATGATTATCGGAGCACAAGCCTATTAGTGAGCTTAATGCCTGATTCTGGCACCATCCCTTGCAAAGCTTCCAGGATTTAGAAACCATCTCAATTGTAAACACAACTGTTACAAAACAGCCATTTCCGAGGGGGATAGCAAAACTCTGCTAAACCTTTATGGAAGGCCAAAGCTGCCCGGCTGAGAAGAAAGAGAACCCTTTTGGAAAATAGCAACTGGGCAACAACTCTCGTTGGCCTTTTTGGAGTGAGTGTATCTGGCTGCAAGTTCTACAGAGCAGGAGCACGGTGCATTTGTGGATTAAGGTCTAACCACCATATGTGGGAACCAACTCACATGCTGAGGCCCCAGGTCTTGACTGCTGCTGGTGAAAAGTCGTGACTCCAGTGTGTTTGGGATGTTCAGTGTGTTTCTCATGGACGCCCATTTCAAAGAGTTGCCAGGAAAAAAGAGATGATGTTATTTATGACTGAGCATCACTTGGAGCTTAGTATTTCTCTCCGTCGCCTTGGCCGTGGCACCATCCTCACAGGATAAAATAGAGGCGGCAATGCTCAAGTCAAATGCTAGGCAGTGCCAGCATCTGTCCTGGACCCAGGGGGAAGTGCCATTCCGCCCTGGGTCTAGCATAACAGGAGTGAGGAAACTGACAGGCTAACCCTAAGAGGCACCACCTATCAGTCGTTAGGGTCCCATGACTTCTGAAACTCATGTGTCAAGTCTGCTCACAACAAAACCATCCTGGGGGGACAGGGCTGAGAGTCCTCAAACATGACAGTAGCCAGAGGAAGGAGACAACAGTGGACCCTCAGACAGTCTTAGAGGAAGTAGGGATTGTCACAAAACGGTGAGTGACACAAAGGTCACATGTTAAGTTCAAGAACAGGTATGGTCCTTCTGTGTTGGTAGAGGCTAGAACGCTGCTGCCTCTGGACTAAGGACAGAATTAACTGGAGAGGAGCTGAAAGCAACTGTTTTCTCCACTGCTGTTGTCACAGCATTTACACGTGAGCTTCCTAGGTGTGCTCTTTGTTTTCCCATTAAAAACAACAGTCCTTGGGCTGGAGAGAGGGCTCAGCGGTTAAGAGCACTGGCTGTTCTTGCAGAGGACCTGGATTCAATTCCCAGCACCCACATGGCAGCTCACAATTATCTGTAACTCCTTCCAGGGCATCCAACTCCCTCACACAAGCAGGCAAAACAACGATGTACACAAAATGAAAAAAGTTTTAAATTATTTAAAAAAAAAAACTCTTTAAATTAGCTGTATGCATGACAAACACATTTTATTGTTTGTAAATTATACTTTGTAACAGGAAAAGGGGGGGAGTAGTGTTTAGGTGGGGGGGTGTTACTCACCCAATGATCACACCCACTATCAGTTTAGGCAGTTTAGTGCCAAATCCAAGGCAGCCATGAACTGACATTTCAAGATCCACTGTGGGTAGGAGGGCATCGATTATATCCTATCTGGGCTAAACTTTTTTTTTTTTTTCAAGACAGGGCTTCTCTGTGTAGCCTTGGCTGTCCTGGACTTGCTTTGTAGACCAGGCTGGCCTTTACCTCACAGAGATCTGCCTGCCTCTGCCTCCCGAGTGCTGGGATTAAACATGTGCACCACCACGGCCAGCTGGGCTAAACATTTAAACTTGAGCCCCCATCCCTCTATGTGCAGAAAGCCTTTCATCACTATATTCCCTTCCTTTCTTGCCTAAGGTCATCCTAGGAAATGGGTTTTCAGGGTCAGTGTCCCTCCCAGCTAGCACAGGACACACATGATTTGTGCAAGGCTGGGTCTCTAAACTCCATACCAAAATTTGACAGAAAAAAAAAAAGGAAGTGTGGTTTAGCTAAGTTGACAAAGACATGTGGCTGGTCATAAAAATCCAGGAAAGGAGAGTTTGGGTCCTTAGGAAACACAAAGCATGCTTTCCACAGGGAAGAAAACATGGCTGGCTGCTGGAGCTGGATCATGCATGGCAAAATGAGGAAGCCCCTCTTCAAGTATGTGCAGAGCAGATCCCTTCTGCACTGTCTAGGGGAATTCTCCCACGGGACTGAAGCTGGTAGGCAGGGTAGGCCTGGCCTGGCATTCAGTGGCCCCAGTTCAGCTCCTTTGCTGCTGCTCTCTTGACTTTGTTTTCTTTCCACACTGCTTGCTCTCCACAGCTACCTCAGGTATCTCCCTCAGAGCCAAAGCCCAGCAGAACAGAGTAGCTTTCTTCCTGACCTCTTTTATAACCTAGGAAGCCTGTCTACAGTTTCTTATCATTTATTCCTGAGTCTTTGGCTGACGTGGTGTCCTCTGACTGACATGGCGTCCTCTGACTGACTTGGCATCCTCTGGCTGATGTGGCATCCTCTGGCTGATGTGGCGTCCTCTGGCTGACATGGCACCATCCTTTGGCTGATGTGGCGCCATCCTCTGACTGACATGGCATCCTCTGACTGACATGGCATCCTCTGGCTGACGTGGCATCCTCTGGCTGACGTGGCGTCCTCTGGTTGACGTGGTGCCATCCTTTGGCTGACGTGGCATCCGCTGGCTGACGTGGCGTCCTCTGACTCTCCTTTAGATCATCACCGGCAAAAATGATCAGCAGGAAGAATCACCGGCGACCAAACACAGCCAGAGCTCAGTTGACCCAGAAAAATGGAGCCTTACAGGTAGATTTTGGCACATGGGAGTTTATAGAGAGGAAGTTTGTTGGGGGCCATTCGACATAAGCCCCCAAGGGAGATGAAGTAAGCTGAAATAGGTGAGGAGAAACTGAACGTGAGTGTAGTCGTGGTCATGGCCTGAGCTGGTCTTTCAGAGAGCTCTGGGACCAGTCCAAGTTGGATGAGAGCGTGAAGCCTTTTTAATCCTGCACCAGCAGCTGCCCTTGGTGATGGGAGCATGACCTTAGGCAAAGCGGCTCTCTCCAGAAAAGGACGTTTATCTCAGACAGGGGCTTAGTTGATACTTCTTGCCACCAACATTGAAGACTGATGGGGAAGTGGAACCCCATTTTCTCCTCACCTGCTCCCCCAACTTCCGTACAAGGCAGGTACCTCCAACTGTCAGCTATTACTCTGGTTTTTAAAGGAGAGAAGGAAGACATGTCAATGGAGTTTGGAACAGGACCCAACTCCTCAGACATAGGGGCATGATGCCCACAAGAAGGAAAAGCCACAGGGGTTAGTCTTGAGCAAGCAGAGAGCTTAGCTAAGCTCTGGCATCTCTTGTCCTTCCCAGATCACACCCATCGGGCTGCTCGGTTCTCAGTCTCCAGGATGTGCTTCCTGCCACGCTTCCTGACACAGCCTGCCCAGTAGGAGAACCAGAGCAGTTAGAGGAATGATAGAGATTCAGGTCAAAGAAACCTTGCCCAGCCAGGCATGGTGGTGGTGGTGGTGTGGCAGTGCACGCCTTTAATCCCAGTACTCTGGAGGCAGAGACAGGCAGATCTCTGTGAGTTCGAGGCCAGCCTGGTCTACAAAGCTAGTCCAGGACAGCCAAGGCTACACAGAGAAACCCTATCTTGGAAAAAAAAAGCCACAAAACAAAAACAAGATGAAGAAGAGGAAGAAGAGGAAGAAGAAGAAGAAGAAGAAGAAGAAGAAGAAGAAGAAGAAGAAGAAGAAGAAGAAGAAGAAGAAGCAGCTGCCGCCGCCTTGCCTGGGGTTACTGACTTCTCCAACAAGGGTGTAATCCAAAACTTAACTTTGAGCAAAGATTTCGCAAAGCAAAAGGGACAACGTTTGCATTGACTTTTTTCTGTGTCGCTGGAAACACTAAAACAGCATGTCACCCAGCACCTCTAGGCTGCCCTGACTCCCTCTCTCCCACATTCTACTATTTTGTATCCTTTGAGCAGTCCCCAGCTCTGTAACAATACTGGCTGAAGGGCCAGCTCACAGCAAGTGTTTCATTAGAGTGTGAAAGTCGTTGTGACTGAAAGGGGCTAGGGAAGTTACTTTGTACATTTTTAAATTTTTTTATTTCTTTACTATGCATATAGTATTCTAACTACATGTAAGGCCTGCAGGCCAGAAGAGGACACTAGATCTCATTATAGATCAATGTGAGCCACCATGGGGTTGCTGGAAATCGAACTCAGGCCCTCTAGGAAGAGCAGCCAGTGCTCTTAACCTCTGAGCCATCTCTCCAGCCCCTACTTTGTACGTTGTTATTACTTACCCCATTGAATACACTTGAATTAGCGCCACACAGGAGTGCTTGTGTGCATGGGTGGGAAACACAGGTTATGTGTTGCTGAAACCTCACATATTTCTTTTGGGGGGGGGTTTGTTTGACTTCTTTTCTTTTTACCCCAGATGACTCAACCATGTATTGTGCACGACTCCTCCAAGCCAAACAGCTGCGATCCTTGGCAGGTCAGCCGAGTCCACACGCAGAGAGTCATCCATATGTGCCGGGCTCCCTGTCTGTTGGCACCCCACCTCACAGAGGTAAAGGTGGGGGAGGGCTCCAGGAGCCTCCCTTGAGTAGCCAGTCACTCCAGAGTAGCTGGGTATGCAATTCTGCCCAATTTGCCGGTGGCCTGTGGGCGGGGCAAGAGTATATAGGCTATAGGAAAACAAGCCGAGGAGAGACTTCCCAGCATGGCCTCTTGGGGTGGTAAATACACACATTCCTGTAAGTAACCCCAACCTACTCTCTGCTATTAAGCCCAATACACTCACTGATGCCCAGTGTGAACTTTGGTGGTTATCTTGGCTTGCCATGGGACCTTAGGGAGGCAGGAACAGTGTTGTTCATGCCTTTCCAGGGAAGGGATCCTAGCAACAACGTGACTAGGTAGCTAGGGCGGCTTGAACTCATTACTGGCAGCTGCTGTGGAGCCAGAGGCTCTAGATCAGCGCTTCCCAACCCGAAGGTCGTGACCCTTTCACAGGGGCTGCCTAAGACCATCAGAAAACACAGATATTTACATTATGACTCATAACTGTAGAAAATTATGGTTATGGTGTGGCAATGAAAATAACTTTATGGTTGGGGGGTCACCACACCATGAGGAACTGTGTGAAAGCGTCGCAGCGTTAGGAAGGTGGAGAACCACTGTTCTGGATGTTTGTTCTTCTCTTTGTTTGCTTTCTTTCTGGTGTTGGGGATGGAATTTGGAGCCTCAGCTGTATTTAGGCAAGTGACCCACACTAAACCCAACTGAACCCACTGAGCCCAACTCAGCCCAGCTGGGTCCAACTGAGTCCATCTGAGCCCAACTGAACCACACTGAGCCCAACTGAGTCCATCTGAACCACACTGAGCCCAACTCAGCCTAGCTGGGTCCAACTGAGTCCATCTGAGCCCAACTGAACCACACTGAGCCCAACTGAGTCCATCTGAACCACACTGAGCCCAACTCAGCCCAACTGAATCACACTGAACCCAACTGAACCTACTGAGCCCAACTCAGCCCAACTGAGTCCAACTCAACCCAACTGAATCACACTGAACCCAACTGAACCCACTGAGTCCAACTCAGCCCAACTAAGTCCAACTCAGCCCAACTGAACTGCACTGAACCCAACTGATCCTACTGAGCCCAACTCAGCCCAACTGAGTCCAATTCAGCCCAACTGAACCACACTGAACCCTATTGAACCCACTGAGTCCAACTCAGTCCAACTCAGTCCAACTGAGTCCAACTGAGCCCACAGAACCATAGTTCGAGTGCCACCTCTGTTTTATTAGGAAAATCTGCTTTTGACACCTTGGTCTACCAATAGTGACCTGAGATCCCCTCAGAAATAACATAGAAAGGCAAAGACCCTGGTGTGGAGGGTATCAATTTGTTGCTCTGGAAAAAAGGAAACAAAGAGTGACCGTGCTTTCTCCCTTCCTTTTTTCCTTTCTCTTTTCCATCTCTGGCCTGACAGAGGTCAGGCCCTACTCCCTACAGGCCCAAAGTCGTCTCTTTAATTTTTTGGTTGCTTGTTTTTGTTTTTGTCTTGCTATGAAGCCCAGGGTGGCCTCAAGCTCATAATCCTCCTGCCTCAGTCTCCAGTGCTAGACTTACAGGCATATGCCACCGTATCTTGCCCATCTATCAATTCTTTTATTTATTTATTTATTTATTTATTTATTTATTTATTTATTTTTGAGACAGGGTTTCTCTGAGTAGCCTTGGCTGTCCTGGACTCACTCTGTAGACTAGGCTAGCCTCGAACTCACAGTGATCCACCTGCCTCTGCCTCCCAAGTGCTGGCATTAAAGGCGTGTACCACCACACCCAGCTTCTATGCAATTTGTGATTCTAAAGCCCACACTGGAATATTAAATTTTTTTTCACAAGATGGTACCAAAGTCAGATTTGCTACAATATCAGACGGATGGTATGGTAGCCATGGTTTTATTGACACCATACTCCACTACATACATGTTATGTGTTTGATCAAAGGCACTGGCTGAAATACACTAATACGAATGTACTGAAACTTGAGGCCATTAGAGAGTTTACGGCCTGATGACCTCTCTAAAAGCCTCTTGAATGAAGATTAGGGGCTGGTATTGGAATCTGACAAGAAGAAATAGCCCCAGCTGAGGTCAGAATAGCAGGGCTTCCATGGTCAAGGGTTAGTTTCCAGGCTTGTATTGGCAGGGAGGGAAAAGGTATAGCGTATACTTCCTGCTCCATGTGGGTTCAGTGAGTAGCTAATGGGGGAACTGCCTCACATCCAGCCTCCTGTGTATTGAGTCTACCAAGAAAAAAAAAAAAAAAACCAGAAAAGAAAAAAGAAAAAGAAAGAAAGAAAAGGCAGGGAGGAGGGGCTCGAGAGATGGCTCAGAGGTTAAGAGCACTGGCTGCTCTTCCTAGAGGTCCTGAGTTCAAGTCCCAGCAACCACATGGTGGCTCACAACCATCTGTAATGAGATATCGTGCCGTCCTGTGGCCTGTAGGCATACATGCAGGCAAAAGACTATACATAATGAATAAATAAATCTTTTTTTTTTTTTTTTTTTAAATTAGGGCCCCTGTAGGAAGTGTGAAAGAAAAGCACACTAGGCCTAGTATTCCTTCCTGGTTTTCATTTTGGTTGGTTTTACTATTAGATGGATTTTTGTTGGTTTCAAAGCTGCATACAAATGTAGTCAAAAGCATGTTTGAAGAGGACCATAAAATCAGAGCAATGCTGATGGAAGCTTGCTCGGCACAGGAGTCTAGCAAGTTCAGGAGCCAAGGGGAAATGTCCTGAGATAGCATTTGCATTGTTTACCTTATTGATTGTTTTTACAATAAAAATATTTTGCAGCTTAAAAAAAAATCAGAATCAGGCCCCCAACCTTTCATATCCTTTGGCAGCCAGAAGCACCTAGTCCTGTTGTCTGTATATATGTACATATATGTAACACATATGCACATGCATGTGGACATAGGTATTCATGATGAGAGAACAGAGCCTCTGGAAATCAAGCCTAGTTAGGGAATGGGTCAAGAGGGCAAATCTAGCAAAAGGAAGCCAGGAAGAAGTAGGAAGAAACCTCAGAGTGTGGGCCAGCAGCCGCAGGAGAGCTTCTTTTGGCTTAGAGCTGGCTCGCCTTATGGAGCGGGAAGCAGGGAGGGTCCAAGGCCCTAAGGCCTTGTCTCACAGAGGGCTGAAGACATGCTGAAGCCTGTTTTGTCTTTTTAAGACAACATTGAAAAGGGAGCATTCACTGTAGGTTCCCAATGAGAGCATTTTCCTTCACTAGATAGGTGGCAGCCATAGAGCATAGAACAGGGCAGGTTGGCTTGTGGGAGGCCTCCATTTGGGACAAAAGGCTGGGAAAGCAACCGAGAGAGCCTGGAAATGAGAAGTGGGAGATTCGCTCGCTGCCATGGCTAGTTGTAAAGAACACGTTACTTCTTGCCATATGGAAGAGTGAGGGCTCTGGGTAATGAGAGATGAGGAGACCACTATGCTCTGCTGAAGAGAGGAAGAGTCATGGCAGATGGGAAACAGATTAATGCAACAGACACTTAGCTTTATAGGTTGGAGCAATGAGAGAAATGAAATCTGTTGTGCTTTTTCAGAAGTAAAGGTAAGAAAGGGAAAACCAACAATGTCAAGAAAATCTCTTCAGAGAAGAGCTCAGTGCTGGCAATGCCGGGACTCACCCCGAGGATCAGTCCCCAGGCTGATGCTGTTTCCACTGTAAGTGTAAAAGTTTGCACCTGGCCTCTTCCTCACTTCCTGTCCATTTCCTTCATTTTATGGGAATGAGATTTGTCAGCTGTCGTCACGTGTGTGAAACCACACACACTGAAACTGAAGCCCTCCCCATGGCCAACAGGGCCTGAAGGAGGTGGGGTCAAAGGTGGGGCTTCCTCATACCCTGAGAAGAAAGAACCAAGTCCAGCAACACTTTTGTTTTTTGTTTTTGTTTTTTTAAATATAGTGATAGAGAGGAAAGCGTACTCTGTTTTCCAAATGGTAATTATTATTTTCACAATCAGCATTCACAGTTGTTTTCAAATGATGGCGTGGGCAGTTGGAAATAATATTTAAAGAGAAACAAGCTCCGTTAAGGTGACCAGAGATCAGCAGGATGTGCCACTGAAAAACTAGGCAAGGCACAGGCAGGGCATGGTGGTGCACGCCTTTAATCCCAGCACTCCGGAGGCAGAGGCAGGCGGATCTCTAAGTTTGAGGCTAGCCTGGTCTACAGAGAGTGTTCTAGGTCAGCTAGGGCTCCACAGAGAAACCCTGTCTCGAAAAATAAAACAAACAAACAAAAAATTAGACACCAGAACATGGTATGCGGGTCCACATTGAGGATGGAGACTCTGGGGACACTTGAGCCACATGGTGAGGATGAGGCCAGTTTACCAGCCAGAGGAAGATCCTGCCTGCAGACAACAGAGAAAAACATCTGAGAATGAGACAAACTACCTTGTTTCAGGGTGTGCAAGACAAGGCAGAATGGTGACGCCTGCCTTTCACACTTCATTGTCTGCTCACAGCCCTGCTCTTCCGCAGCAGGCGCGCTGCCCTGTAAACAGTGAGACGATGGGATGTCCGGTCTTCTGGGACACAGCACATCCTTTCCAGTTGGACAGTTTCCTACACATCCTTTCCTCAGACATTTTTAGATAAATCAGTTTCCATAGGTGTTCTGTGCTCCAAGATGTCACACAGCTCACGGTATGGAAAAGCCACTCTTTTCCCTTTCCTGTAGTCAATGCTGCGAGGCTGGCCGTTACAGAAATGATTGTCTTTCAGGTGGCCAGGCACTGCCAGAAGACCAGACCCTCATGGAGCAGGCAATCTGTCTCAAGTCTGGGAAATCCTCGGGCCTAAAGTTAAACACTCTGCTCTTGACAGAAAGGGACCCCAAACACAGTTCCTCCCTTATTTGGTAGGAAGAGCCTCCCTTGTGTGTTCTGTGGGAAGCAGAAAGCTAAAATACTTTGTTCCCAAAATGAGGCACTTTTAGGTCTCAACAAAGGAGCTTATAATGTTTGCAGCTTGGAGCACACTTCCCAGTAGCTAAAAAAAAAAGTGGGGGAGCTTGGAAATGTCTCAGCTGTTAATTCAAACCCTCCCCTCCCACAAGGGTCAACGCCCACTGTTCCAGGAGAAACCGCCTCGTTGTCCCATTCTGCTAGGTCTCAGTGGGTGAGTCTTCCAAGAACTTGAGATTTGGCTTGGAAAACTGTCACGTTGAAAGTGCTAGGTGTCACACAAGGGAAGCAGTCACTTTCTGTTTCAGAAACTGTAAGGCACAAGTGTGGGGCACCCAGAGGCACTTCTGCCAGAAGCTTTTCCTACAGGCCACAACTCCAGTTCACCTCAAAGGAATTCTACCCGCCCAGGCCCCCTCCCCCAGGAAGAACCTCTGCTGCAAACAGCAGGGACGCGTGCCGCTCACCTTCAGAAAGGCCAGCGTCCCTCTGAGCAGACTCAGAGGTATACACTCCCTCTGTCCAGCATCAGGAAGCTCAGGTTACTGAGTCTCCACAGCACTGTGACCACACGCCACTTGCTCTCTTGCAGGATATTTCTTAGTCTGTGGGTTTGAACCCAACCGTGGTCCAGCCACCAACTGCTGCAAGGCATTTTGGGAAAGCGGAAGCCATTGTGCCCCCACGGGATGCACACCTTGCTAGCCTGCCTCATCAGCCTACCTATGTGTGGATCAACAGCACCCTCAACAAGTGTCAAAGCACTTTATGTTTGGTTTTTCGAGACAGGGTTTCTCTGTGTTAGCCTTGGCTGTTCCTGGACTCGCTTTGTAGACCAGGCTGGCCTCGAACTCACGTCGACCCGCCAGCCTCTGCCTCCCACATGCTGGGATTAAAGGTGAGCGCCACCTCGCCCCGACTGCGCTTTAAATTGTAAAAGATCCTCATGAAGAGTTGGGCCGAGGTATCTAATTGTAATTTAGGAAGCAGCTCATCCAATCTATTCAGTAAGGAGTCCCTGAGTGGCTGGCTTGTATGCAATGGTGCTATCCACTATTAACTATTACCATACTATCAGACCAGAGCCCAGGCAGTGTGGTTATGGGCCCTGCCGTGTCAATATCCTCATTGTCTAGACAGTGACTGTCTGTTTTCCTCTATGTTCCAATCCCTTCTGCTCAACTTTATCAGCAAAATACTTGTCACTTCACAGAGGCAAGTTGGGAAGACATTTTTTTTTTTTCAAACTGGCCTAACAGGAGTTGAGAGGGATGGGGTGGCAGGAGGAAAGGAATCATTTCTTGAAAGCCAGGAATAAAGCCAACACTGTTGTCCACACCCTGAACTCAGGAGTACAGGTTCAAGGCCAACTGGGGCTACCTAGCTGGTTCCAGTCTGCTCATGTTTGCATGCGTGTGGGTATATATACAGGCACACACACGCGCACACACACACACACAATCACATGAACACACATACACACGCACACACACATGCACATGAAAGCACTTGCACACGCACATATGCACACACACATGCACATGAACGCACTTGCACACGCACACCCTTGAGTGTACCTGCTCGTATGTGTGCACACATGAACACACATGAGAGAGAGCACAAGCTCGTGCACACACACACACACCCCAAAAGCCAATACATATGTTGCATAAGAGCTGAGTAAGGAAAGCTTAACTTGAGGACTCTCTTCCTCAGAATGAAGTCCGGTTCCAGCTGCTTTTTGGCAAGGAAGTTTCCCATCCGAAATAAAATTAGTTTCTTTGGATAAAAATGTGTCATTTTCAGTGTCTTTTTTTGTTTTGTTTTGTTTTGTTTTTCAAGACAGGGTTTCTCTGTGTAGCCTTGGCTGTCCTGGACTCACTTTGTAGACCAGGCTGGCCTCGAACTCACAGCAATCCGCCTGCCTCTGCCTCCCAAGTGCTGGGATTAAAGGCATGCGCCACCACGCCCGGCTTCAGTGTCTTATTACATGGTCACAAAATAATGATCTAAAAGTCTCTGTGGGCAGGGAGTCCTTGGCCTGGCGAGTGGTGTGCTGGCCCTGATGTCACCTCTGCAGGGTGGGACAAAGGCTCTTCTTCTCCATCTTCTGTTCTTACCACTGATGAGCTCTCAACCTTGGGGCTGCCGGGCAGAGCACGCTGTGCTCCTGCAGCCTCCGCGTGAGATTAAGGAGTAAGTGGAAGCAGTGGGGTTATTTTTTACAGTAATTTGCACTCTCTGAACACACTAATGGGAAGAAGTACATTTTAGATCCGCTGGGAAGGGCAGGAAGTGGTCTCAGATGATCCCAGGCTGCCTCTTGCCTCTGGGGTAAAATCTTCTCTCATCATTTTGGGCAGTGCCACCTGAGAATCTGCCAGGTGGTAGCAGTCTGAGATAGAGACGTCACATTTCCTACCTAAGATGCAAATGGGAAACCACAAAACCTGAGTTCCCTTGTGCTCGCCTCTCTCCCCCTCCTGGATCTAAATAAAGCCTGTTTGTTTCTGTAGCCCCGGCTTCTGACGGCAACCAGTTAAAAGAAAGAGTCATCCAACAATTATTAATTTTGCATGGGATCAACTCAGCTTTCATTCGAGATGCAGTTACATGAAAACAGCCTGTGTTAATTTCATCCCTCTGGGGTTGCTTGGCAACAAGGCCTTGTTCCAGCCTTCTCTTCTTGGCCTAGAGTGAGCTCTTTAGGGTGTCACTCAAACTAAGGCAATCACCACCCTGTTGCTGCTGCTTTTGACTGTGTCTCTGGTCGGGGTGGTTCAGGGTATTGGAAACTCTACTTCCGCTGTGCTGGCTGGGGTCTGTGGAAGTCCTGGCTGTCAGTACAGAGAATGGGCTGGGCTTGGAGAATTTGGAATTTGTGCAGTCCCCTGTTAAACAGGAAAGAGAGAGAGAGAGAGAGAGAGAGAGAGAGAGAGAGAGAGAGAGAGAGCCTGAGAAATGGCTAAGGGAAATGGGGCTTAGATGGGATAGAATGAAAGTAAAGTAAAATATAGTACTATAGTCTTATTTGAAAGTACTTTAAGCAAGTGTTGGACCACGACGCTATGCCCCCAGCGGGGTATACTTCTAAGTAATCAGGAGAACCAGTATGCACAGGCTGCTGGCTGCCGAATGTGCGCAGAAAGAGAATTAAAACTTTAGCGTCTTTAATCCCAGCACCCGGGAAGCAGAGGCAGGCAGATCTCCATGAATTCGAGGCCAGCCTGGTCTACAAAGTGAGTTCCAGGACAGTCAGGGCTACACACAGAGAAACCCTGTCTTTAAAAAAAAAAAAAAAAACCAAAAAACCAAAACCAAAACCAAAAAACTTCCTTTAATGATAGCACTCAGGAGTCAGAGGCAGGCAGATCCCTGGGAACTCAAACTCAGTCCTGGCTATATAGTGAGGCCCTGAGGCTGGAGAGATCAGTTGAGAGCACTTGTTATTCTGGCTGAGGGCCCTGGTTCAATTCCCAGCACCCATGTGATGGCTCACGACCATCTGTAACTCCAGTTCCAGGGGATCTGATACACACAGGCAAAACATTTCTATGAGCCAGGCGGTGATGGTGCACACCTTTAATCTCAGCACTTGGGAGGCAGAGGCAGGCAGATCTCTGTGAGTTCAAGGCCAGCCTGGTCTACAAAGTGAGTCCAGGACAGCCAAGGATAAACAGAGAAACCCTGTCTTGAAAAACAAAAACCAAACAAAAAAAAATCCAAACAAACAAAAAAATTCCTATGAGTAAAAGTAAAAACTGTTTTAAAATATTTTTAAAAATAAGACAAAAGCATTTTGCTTGTGTTTGCATAAAGCACAGTACAGGTGGCACCACGACTGTGAAGCTCAGTGATGCACAAACGGCAGAGGCTTGAACAAGGCTTGTCACCTGCTCTTCTTAATATTGTTTTGCTTTATATGGCAATAAAAAGTTACTTGATACGAAAACTTTGAAAATAAATATAAAAAAGTTTGCAAGCCAATGCAAGTTCTTAACATTTGGGGTTACAAAGATTACCTAAAGGGCACATGGGATTTCTTTGTACTAGTTTCACTGTTGTTGGTGGTGGTGTTGGTGGTGGTGGTGGTGGTGTGTGTGTGTGTGTGTGTGTGTGTGTGTGAGAGAGAGAGAATTATTTCAAAATTGAAAGTTAAAAAAGATACTTTCACTATTAACCCAGACAGATTTTGTACAGATTCCCTGTGCTGTTGAAACACTCTTGCCGTTGTTGGTGAGGGAAGTCAGTTTGGCTGTTTTGAAGACTTTGAGGGACATGGTAGATAGACATTATGAGCTGCAGAAAAAGCCTTGGGCTGAGGGCGTTAGCTTTATGGACCCAGAGTGTGGTCCCATCCCTGTCCCATATGCCTTCAGCTGTGGTTCCTAAAGATAGCAAGAATAAAGGAAAACCTCCCCAGGGAACACTGGGGGTAGAGCGCTGGTGAAGCATCACTCTTCCACTCACATAAGCCTGCTATGCCTGTCTGCTCGTCTCCCAGCGAGGCCTCCAGTCCTGGCGGCAGCAGCCACCTCCTCTTCTCATCTCTTTCCTTTAATTTTAGCTCCTGGAGGCTCACCACCATCTATGTATGGCCCCTCTGGTACTTAACTTTTTTTTTCTTAGATTTTATTCGAAAATAATTATGTACACACACCTAATTACAAACAAAAGTTCTTTGGTCACATTCCATCCTGGAGTTCTTCAATATCCTCCAAAGACTTTAAATTTGCATCTATTTTAATTTTTCTTGCAAAGTGTAGCGGTGGATGCCTTTCATTTCAGCACTCAGCAGGCAGCGTTAGAGACAGACGTCTGTGGTTCAAGGCTAGCCTGGTCTACATAACAGCTCAAGAACAGTCAGGACTGAATAGAGAGACCTTTGTTGTTGTTGTTTTTCAAGACAGGGTTTCTCTTGTAGACCAGGCTGGCCTGGAACTCGCAGAGATCCACCTGATCTCTGCCTCCTGAGTGCTGGGGTTAAAGGTGTGTACCACCATGCCTAGCCAAGACATTGAGACATTGTTTCAAAAAACAGAAGAGCAAGATTTCCTTAGATTCCCTGGAGCTCACCGAGGCCAGATGAAGCAGGGTGCTGCTGTCTGTAACCCCAGCTTTTCTCCAGCAGTATGTAAAGAAGAGACAAGATACTCCCTAGAAGTTTATTGGCCGCCTAGCTTGATGGTTCGTGTATGCTGTGGGGAGCGAAGAGGCTGCCTCCAGCAACATGGAAAGTGGGACCAACACTTGAGGCTGACCTCTGACTTCCACTTATACACTATCATGAACACACACACACACACACACACACACACACAACTTTTTTTAAAGTGCTTTCAAAAAGAAGGTTTTTTGGATGGGCAGTGGTGGTGCACGCCTTTATTCCCAGCACTTGGGAGGCAGAGGCAGGTGGATCTCGGAGTTTGAGGCTAGCCTGGTCTACAGAGGGAGTTCCAGGATAGCCAGGGCTACCCAGAGAAACTTTGTCTCAAAAGAAGAAGCAAAACCAAACAAACACAAAATTTTAATTATTTGAAAAACAAAAAAAGGAGTTTTCCCTTGTCATCTGGAGTTCCATGAGAATGTTTAATGTCTCATATCCACCATCACGGTGTCACACAGACTAGTTCCCTGCCCTGGAAACATGTGCCAGTGGATTTGCTCGAACCTACGGATCCCCCAGCCTCTGGGAGCTACTACTGTGCTGTGTTTGTCAACAACTTCACCTTTGCAGATTTTTGTGGGGCTCGTGGACCGTACCTCCAGGGGAATTGGCATGGAACTGGCATGATGGAGCGTGTTCAGACCCCGGGAATTTCATCCTGCGAATGGAAGGTGTGGGACAAAGCTCTCTTCTTGTTTACCGGCTGGCCTCAGGAGCATGTGACACAGCCCCCAAGTGACTACAGGTGGTCAGTCCCATGAGCTTGTCACCTGCTGCCTTACCCCCTGTAAAGAGACCATCGCCAGCCTCCTACTTCCAGCCAATGAGAAACATTCATCCCCAAAGACCCTCCCACTGCCCAAGGTTTGTAAGTCCCTCTTCGGCATGAAATAAAGCAGTGAGCACCATCTGCTTCAGCAAAGAACTCTGAGACTGGCTTTTTATTCAGAGCTGTAGCACTGGGGAAAGAAGAGCCTTCCTTCTCTGGACCCTGTGTCTTGCACCACAGAACCACCCGAGTTGCTACTGGAGCTCACCGCTGCAGGCTGATGTGCGGAGCCAGCGGCCAGCTGGTCCTGGAGCAGTTGTCCAGGCTGGACCTCTGTTGCCACTTGACTTGGTCTCAGAGCCCTGAGCTCCTCACTGCCACAGCCTGGTGCCGGCAACCCGGCTAAAAGAGCAGTAACCCTTGTTTTAGGGGGAAAAAAAAATCTCCTTTTCTTGCACCCCTGGCTGGACTGGAGATCTTGTGACCATGAACTTTGTTGGTGCTCACTCAGGACTGACACTTCCTTTTCTGCCCGGAGACTGGAGATCTATGGCGCTGGGACCTGTTGGTTGAGAAGCATACACTTCTGGATCAGTGATGTCCGGCCTCCGGGAAGACACAGAATCATAGATTTTTGTCCTTGTGCCTTATACAAAATTTGGCTTTTGCACACTTTCTGCCCTCACTAAGCTGTATGCATTTAACACTCATTTATCTGTTGAACAGCTCTCTCTTTAAAAAAAAAAAAAAAAAAATTTTTTTTTACTATCAGTTTTTTGTTTTGTTCGTTTTTGTTTTTTGTTTGTTTTGTTTTGTTTTTGTTTTTGAGATGAGGATTCTCTGTGTAGCCTTGGCTGTCCTGGAACTCTCTTTGTAGACCAGACTGGCCTCAACTCACAGAGATCTGCCGGCCTCTGCCTCCAGAGTGCTGGAATTACAGGCGTGCGCCACCACCCCTGGCTTACTATCACGCAAAAGAAGTTGCCTGTTGAAGTTATTTTTATAAAACTGTGTTTGTTTCCCTTATCTTATTTCTTAACCCTGCTAGTGCACAAATAATTGAGACTCTTGTATTTGTAATTATATTTATAATAAACTTCACAACACAATCTGGAGCAGCTTGAGTCTTTTTTTTTTTTTTTTTTTTTTTTTTTTTTTTTTTTTTTTTTTGCTTTTTCGAGACAGGGTCTCTCTGTGTAGCCTTGGCTGTCCTAGACTCACTTTGTAGACCAGGCTGGCCTCGAACTCACAGCGATCCGCCTGCCTCTGCCTCCCGAGTGCTGGGATTAAAGGCGAGCGCCACCACCGCCCAGCCCCTTGAGTCTATTCTTAACCCTCTATGTTATCCTGACTCCGGCTCTGCCACAATCCCCAAGTATGTGCTTTTTAGTTCTTTCTTTGCTTCAGCTGAATCTTCCAGATCTCTCTTAGACGTCTGCCTGTGGCTTAATCCCCTGGCTGAACCTACTTCCTCTTCTAATTCCTACCTACGCCGCACCCTGTCACTCTCCCCCACCCCGTCACCCCCCCCCCCAGCCCCAGCCCCACCCCCGCAGGAAGTCCAGCCCTCTTCTCTGTCCCGCTCATCCACTGGCTGTAAGCTGCTTTATTGACATATCAGGGGCACAATCAGGGAGCAGAGCATATACATTTAGACAGGAAATCAGAATTTAAACTGCGCAATAACCTTATGCCTACAGATGCGACCTCTTTATTAGCAGCCCGTCTGATTTCTAATCAAGCAGAGCATGAGAACCTCATCTCTTCATCGTCCTCGCCACTGTCAAGAGTATCTGGGTCTGAATAGGTTTTCCTAAACTATGGTAAAAAGTGAGTGTACAGCTTAGTCATCTCCACTTACTTTCTAGGTAAACTAACATAAAAAGGCAGTGATTTCTCTCAGAAACTTACAAAGTACAGTCTGCATATCCATATGACTTTGAGAATGGTCTAATATGTTAATCTCAAGTTAAAGCTATATTCTAAGATTATTGTTTTATTCTTTTAAAAATTTTTCTTTTGGTTTTTCTATTTTAAAAAAAAAAGATGTATTTATTTAGTGCATGAGTGCCCTATCTGCATGTACACCTGCTTACCAGAAGAGGGCACCAGATCCAATTACAGATGGTTGTGAGCCACTGTGTGGCTGCTGGGAATTGTGCTCAGATCCTCTGGAAGAGCAGACAGTGCTCTTAACTACTGAGCCATCCCTCCAACCCCATATTATTTTAAATTCAAGGAAACAAATTCTTGTAAGGCCAAAAGAACCTACAAGTTATGAAGTTGGCATTTCTCTTTTTTGTTTAAACAAATCCATACCACAATGTTTCAGTAAGAAATGCAAGCAGCATGAATGTGAGAACTGCCATTTGTATGGCACCATGTCACAACCCAGTGGACCAATTAGACAGAAGTAGCAGTCAGTCATTCTGGTTAAATGGCCAGCTAGAATCTTCACAAATTGGTTTTCAGCCTCAAAAATGGTCTGTTGTTTTGTTTCTGTTTCCTTCCTTCCTTCCTTCAAGACAAGATTGTAGAGGAATGTCTTGAGTGGATGTAGCAGTTGTCAATAAAGTACTGTTTAGCCAATCAGCTGAGCAGAAGGACAGGAAGTGGGAGGACCTCCACAGGAGGTGGGAGGAGCCTGGAGGAGCCGACAGTAAAGAGTGGGGGTAGAGAAGCCTCACGAGGAGGATCAGATTGGCAAGTGCTTAGGATATATGTAGGTTATGAGGATTACAATAGTTTATTTTAGTTTATTGTTAGATTAGTAGCAGTTTAGATTTTGCCCAGCGTAGTGCTTGCAGCTTTAAAAATACAATTCCATCTCTTTGTGTCAGTTATTGGCTTCCTAGGCCAAACAGATACAATCTACTGTAACACAAGTTTGTCTGTGTAGCCTTGGCTGTCCTGGAACTCAATCTGTAGACCAGGCTGGCCTTGAACACAGAGATCTGCCTGCTTCTGCTTCCCGAGTGCTGGGATTAAAGGTGTGTGCCACTGCTGCCACCACGGTCAACTTGCTGTAGGCTCTTCACTTGTGAGGCCTTGCCCTCACTAAGCCCAAATAAGCACCCAAGAAAATGGGACTCACCGTAGGAGAAGCAGCCCAGGGACACCAGCTCTGGGTCGCCGCCTTTCAACTTTTTTCTTTTCTTTTCCTTCCTGTGCAATATATTTTCCTGAGGTTCATTTGAGTTGTTTTCTACCTTGTTCCTTTTTTCCCTTGTTGCTACAGAATTTTTTTCCTTGTTGTTACAGAAATCTATGATGCCCCAGAATTAACGTATCTGTTCTCTTGGTGAAAGACATTCAGGTTCTTTCTACATTTTAGCAACTATGTGAGGAAAAGCTGCTATGAAATGCATATGCATGCCAGGTGCTGGTGGTGCACACGTCTAATCCCAGCACTCGGGAGGCAAAGGCAGGTGGATCACTGTGAGTTCGAGGCCAGCCTGGTCTACAATGTGAGTCCAGGACAGCCAAGGCTACACAGAGAAACCCTGTCTAGGAGGAAAAAAAAAAAAAAAAAGAAAGAAAAGAAAAGAAAGAAAGAAATTCATATGCATGCTTTTGTGTAAGTACGGGTTTTTATTAGGAGTGCCATGGCTTGGTCATTTATGGTAGTGAATGTTTCGATTTGTAAGAAGTTACAATTGCTTTGCAGAGCAGCCATAGCACCATGTGTTACACTCAGCTTAAATTATACAGTTTTTCTTTATCCTTGCTAGTACTTGGGATCACCACCAAGTCTGCTTTTACTTCAGTTTGGAAAGCTATACACGTTTAAAAAGCAATGGCGACCTGCTAAGACACTTTGAGTTTTGTTTTGTTTAAGTAAATCTGCTTCAACAAGCAAGGCAGATGCCCAGAATAAAGGTGCCTGAGACAATTGTCTTAGAAAGTGCGGGCATCGGGTTGCCTCACCATTTTAGAGGGGTCACTCCACCACCTGGTGGCCCAATGGCACTACCCCGGAGCAGAAACCACTCACCTAGAGGCTAGAAACCAAAAGAGAGGGAGAGGGGGCCACCCCCACCTAGAGATTCCCAATAGGCTCTGCTGCTTTCAACACCCTCCTCAGGAGAAGGAAACACATGTAAAGTCCAAATTACAGAAAACCAGTAACAGCTAGCGTCTACTGTGCACCTGCTCTTAGGATGTGGAAGAGCCCTCTCCTGCTTGTGAAGGGCTGGGGAGGCCAGCACGTGACCGGAAGCCAGTTCCTCCGGTGTCAGCCCTGAACCCCTAACAGGTGCTTATCCTGGGCACAGTTTTGGCGTGGACCACCCCGCTCAGGGGAAGAGACCCAGACCTCCGAAAGGGTAAGGGAAGGAAACAGTTGCCCGAATCAGCGGAGGCTCAGTCGGCTGTTTTGAGAGAAAACAACATTTATTTCCTGTTTGCGTCTCCAGTAAATTCAGATTAGGCCGGTGGTTCACAAAGATGTAGGATGGCTGGCGGATTTCTGCCCATGGGGAGCAAAACCGGGCCAATGTTGAACCTTACAAAGCAGCCTCCCCTTTCCCGCTGGAGTATTCTAAACGCAGACGCCTGCGTCACTGGCCGCAACCAGCTATAGGTGCGAGTTTTAATCTCGCTCTGTTTTTAGTTCAGGGTGGAAAGTTTCATTGGCCGACAGTTGTGACTATGGACAAAATTGTGTTTCTGTGAAGTTAATGGGAACGGGTTTTCATCTCCAAGGAGCAGAAAGGCTTATGTCAAAAGAACTCAGCTGGAGAGATGGCTCAGCGGTTAAGAGTACTGACTGCTCTTCCAGAGGTCCTGAGTTCGATTCCCAGCAACCATGTATAATGTGATCTGATGCCCTGTTCTGGCCTGCAGGGGTACATGCAGACAGAACATTGTATACATAATAAATAAATAAACCTGTAAAACAAAACAAAAACAAACAACAACAAAACTCAGTTTAAAAAACAAAAGCCATGGTGGTGCACACCCTTAATCCCTGCACTGCAGAGGCAGAGGCAGGTGTATCTCTGTGAGTTCGAGGCCAGCCTGGTCTGTAAAGCAAGTCTAGAACAGCCAATGCTACACAGGGAAACCCTGTCCCACAAAACAAAACAAGCCAGCTCTTTTTGTCTGGAACAGCACAGAACGCGGTGCTCAGGACTTCCGCAGAGGGGGTCATAGTCACGCTCTCGGGGAACTTTCCATCCTCCAGATCCCCTTCTCCACCCAGCCCTTCCTGCCGCTCATCCCAGGGGAGAACTATTGTCCTTAGTCCAGCTGGACTTTTAAAAAGGATTTATTATACCACACCGTACTTCAGAAAAAAGCTTTGAAGAAATTTAAAAACTAAAATATCTTCCTCATTAAGCAAGACACAAAAACAAAAAGTAGCTGAAAGGAACAGAAAAATAAATGGGAGCAAATAAGCATTCGATTTAAGGAGAACACTCAGCATCCACTATGGGAAGACCACAACAGTGTGCAGGCTGCATTTGACTGCTCCCGTGTGGTGCTGACAAAGGTCAGTGCGTGCTCCCACGTTTCCATTTCGCTATGTTGCTTTCCAATTACCGAGCCCTGGCTGGCTTATCCACCTAATAAACATTTGAAAAGGTCTTTTCCAGGCATCTGGCTCCATGTGGGCTGGACTTTTATCAAGAATCTAAGGTGAGGCTCTAATCTCCAGTGCCATGATGTTTGAGGGTGGGCCCATGGGGGGTAAAGGTGAGAAGAGGGTGAGACAGCATATGTGAGGAGCCCCTCCTCCTCCTGAGTGAGGATCATGAAAAAAACCAGCACCTGCCAACCAGAAAGAGGGAGAGCCTTTTCCCAGAATTGAGAAGCTGGTACCTTCTAGATATCAAAACTGTGGGAAATAAAAAGTTATTGTGCAAGCTACTTAGTTTATGGCGTGTTGTTCCAGCATCTGCAGCTAAGATAGCAGAACCAAGCAAGGAGTACACATACCTTGGATCACTCTTGTTAACATATGCTGTCCGAGGTCCTCGTCTCTCTCGTGCACTGCCATGTGGAATGAAGTGGAGGCTGAAATGTTGGCCTACATTTGTCACGTGCTGTGGTGGTTTGCCCCATAGGCTCATCTATCTGAATGCTTAGTCACCAGGGAGTGGTACTCTTTGATAGCATTAGAAGGATTAGGACGTGTGGCCTTGCTAGAGGCAGTGTGTCCTCAGTTAGCAGGGTGCTTTGAGGTTTCAAAAGCTCATGCCAGGCCCAGCCTGCCTCCCTTCTCTCTCTCTCTCTCTCTCTCTCTCTCTCCCCCTCTCTCTCTCTCTCTCTCTCCTCTTTCCCTCCCTCCCTCTCAACCTAAAGGTCTCTGGATTGAGGTCTCAGCTCCTGTTTCATCACCATGTATGCTGCCATGTTCCTGTCCATAACTCTAAATGGACTAAACTTCTGAAACTATATGCAAGTCCACAGTTTAGAAAAAAAAAATTAAATAAGAATTTCCAGGCATGGTAGTGCATGCCTTTAATCCCAGCACTTGGGAGGTAGAGGCAGGAGGATCACTGTGAGTTCGAGGCCAGCGTGGTCTACAAAGCGAGTCTAGAACAGCCAAGGCTACACAGAGAAACCCTGTCTTGGAAAAAAAATATTGAAATGCCTTAGCAGGGTATGGTGGCACACGCCTTTAATCCCAGCACTTGGGTGGCAGAGGCAGATGGATCTCTCTGAGTTCAAGGCCAGCCTGGTCTACAAAGCAAGTCCAGGACAGCCAAGGCTAACACAAAGAAACCCTGTCTTGAAAAACAAAAACAAAACAACAACAACAACAACAAAAAGAATTGCCTTGGTCATGGCGCCTCCTCATATAATAGAGCAGGGACTAAGACAGAAGTTGGTACCAGGAGTGGGGTATTGCTGTCACAGGTCGGACCATACTACTTGTTGGCAGAATGTAGATTTGGGGGCTTTGGGCTAGAAAAGCGGTTCAACTCCTTAAGTGGGGTGTAACAGGCTCTCCTAGCAGAACTGTGGAAGGCGGGAGTGCTGAGAGTGACGTAGACTACAGCTGCCTGGCTTGAGAGTCTGATGCTGAATGGAATAAAGGGGGCGGTGACCTCAGGGAAAGACCCCACCCACTCCAACTTGTGAAAAAGATTCAAAGAAAGGTTTAAGCTGTGAAGGAAACCATGAACAACAGAAAGATGATGCAAATGTAATTGAAAGAAGCCCCTGCCCACCCCACCCCCCCAGCCTGATAATTAGGAGACAGCAAATGTCTACTGTGTCAAGGTGCCAATTTGTGGTTGTTTGTTACAACAGCTCAGGTGAGCTAGAATATTAAATGAGAGACGCCAGACACAAAAGTCTGTAAGCCCCTCACAGGGTGGGATGGCAACAGAAACGGAGAACAGCCAGTGGCGTGTGGGGCAGGAGGAGGGAACGAGTGCAAGGAGAAAGGAGATTTGGGTCCTGATGGCGCGTGCTGGGGCTGGGTGAGGCAATGCTACTACACGAGATGACTGTGCATAAGACCAGCCTGGGGCTGGCGCTCACACAAGTGAGGCCCTGGGTTCAATCTCTCATACTAGCAAAAGTTAGCAAATGAGCCTTTAAACTGACAAGAGGTAGATTTTTATCCTATACAGCTTATACTTCTGACCCTTCCTCCAAATACCAAAACCAAAACCAAAGAAATACTCTTGCGCTTTACACCCAGTTGCAAAGGAGCTGACTTCTTCCTGTTTGCTTCATATACACTATACATAAGGGATTATGGCTGAGTCCTTTGAAATAAGTTGCAGACATCAGGGCAGATTATGTCTATGCATTTCAACATACATCTCTCAAGAATAATATTTTAGAGCCTGGCACAGTGGTGAAGCCTGTGGTCCCAGCACTCGGGAGGCAGAGGCAGGCGGATCTCTGTGAGTTCGAGGACAGCCTGGTCTACAAAGTGAATCCAGGACAGCCAAGGCTACACAGAGAAACCCTGTCTTGAAAAGCTAAAGAAGAAGAAGGAAGAGATGGAGATGGAAGAAGAAGAATAAGAAGAAGAAGAAGAAGAAGAAGAAGAAGAAGAAGAAGAAGAAGAGGAGGAGGAGGAGGAGGAGGAGGAGGAGGAGGAGGAGGAGGAGGAGGAGGAGAAAAGCCAAAATGATGATGATGATAAAGTAAAATAAAATAATATTTTTCAGGATGAAGAGATGGCTTAGCACTTGGAAGCACTGGCTGCTCTTCCAGAGGTCCTGGGTTTGGTTCCCAGCAACCACATGGTGGCCCACAACCATCTATACTGGTACTGATGCCCTTTTTGGCATGCAGGTGTACATGTGCAGACAGAACACTCACGCACAAAATACATAAAACATATTTTTCTTCATCTCTAAGAAAAGCAACAATAGCATTCAATTACTAATCCCACTTTCTCAATTAAACTCAAAATGTCTTGGTTTTGACTATTTATTTTCTTTTGTACTTGCCTCTTTCTAACCAGGTTTTAATCAAGGATCATAAGATGCATTTTAAGCTGGGGCCAATGCCTATCTGCAACCCCGGCACCTGAACAGCAATAATCATGCATTCAAGGCCAGTATGTCTGTGTAGGGAGATGTTACCTCAAAGCCCCCAAAGCAAGTAAACATATATTTGGTTGTTAGGTCTCGTCAGTCTCTTATTCTAGACACGGCTCTCAGCCTTCCTTTACTACAGTTCCTCATGTTGTGGTGACCCCAGCCATAACATTATTTTTGCTGCTACTTCATAACTGTAAGGTTGCTGCTGTTATGAATCATAATGTAAGTATCTGTGGGTTTTGCTGGCCTCAGGCAAGCCCTGTGAAAGGGTGGCGGCGACCCACAGGTTGAGAACTGCTGCTGACCTAGACTGATCTTTGTATCTTTTTCTTTCCATCATCGTTGGTCTAAATGTCCAGCAGTCTCCATTTGTCTGAGGTTCTCTGTGGTGTTAGCAGATGTTTTCCTCTACCCGTGGGTTCCTATAAGATAGGAGTTAGGACTAAAGGCTTGATTACATGCAAGGTACACACTTTGGGCAAGAATCACTCACAAGCACTAAACACTTTTTTGTAGTCTAGTGTCATCACCATCACCACCATCACCATCATCACCATCATCACCATCATCACCATCTTTCGCTTTCCTAAGAACCAGTTTCCTACCCTTTCCCCTCTCGTTGCAGAAAGGCCTTGTTTATCTGTGCTGATAAACCTTGCAGACAGCCTGATGTGTCAGCTAGACACAGTGACCTCAAACATCAATAAGACAGTTCCTGCCCTGGAGAAGAGGGATGGATAAAATGGCGCCCTTTTATCACCCAATAAATACCTAGTAGCTTCTATAAGGAATCAATCAAGACAAACACGGTCCTTGCCTCCAGTGGATTTAGACAGACATTCATTAGAATAAGAATATATAGAAGTAGCCTGTGATACACTGCCCTGGCTAGTTTGATACCAACTTGACACAAGCTACAGTCACCTGAGAGGAGGAAACCTCACTTGAGAAATTGTCTCAGTAAGACCCAGTATAGACAAGCCTGAAGGCCATTTTCTTAAATACTGATTAATGTGGGAAGGCCCAGCCTATTGTGGGTGGGGACACCTCTGAGTTCTGGGTTCTGTAAGAGAGTGGCTGAGCAAGTCATGGGAGCAAGCCAGTAAGCAGCACCCTTCCATGGTCGCTGCAGCAGCTCCTGCCCTGGCTTTGTCCCTCAGTGTATGTGAGGCAAACAAATCCTTTCCTCCCCAAGTTGGTTTTGGTCATGATGTTTCATGGCAGTGAAACAGTAACCTGAACTAAGACATACATCTTATTAAAAAAAATAGCTTAGCCAGGCGGTGGTGGCACACGCCTTTAATCCCAGCACTGGGGAGGCAGAGGCATGCAGATCGCTGTGAGTTCGAGGCCAGCCTGGTCTACAAAGGGAGTCTAGGACAGCCAAGGCTACACAGAGAAACCCTGTGTTGAAAAACCAAAAAAAAAAAAGAAAGAAAAGAAAAAAAAAAAAATAGCTTGTCTGATTGCATCACAGGAATTGAACCGAAGGCTTTGCCATGAGGACCGAGGGGTGGGCAGGGGTCACGGAGGTGACAGAAAGTTGAGTGGGAACCAGAGCAGCTAGAGGGGAGTTAAAGAAGCTCAGTGGAGGGCAGAGCCCAGGAGGAAGCAGTCTACATGCTGGGCCTGGAGAGTGAGCGAGGCTGCTTCCCCCAGGAACCATGGCTAAGCTCAAGCTTAAAGAGTGACTGAAGGAGAAAGGGGAGGGGGAGTCCAGGGAAGATGGGGACACCCACAGGCAGGGAAAGAGCTGCCAGAATTAAATCTGTGTAGGAACTATGTCTGAGAAAATGATGGCATATTCTTGACAATTTTAATCGCACATCGAACTTCTGGTTTACTGAGGATTGAGGACTTTTAAATCATACTATTTGATGAAAAGTCACCGCCACCAGAGTCACAACCCAGTGCCAAGTTTCTGACTCTGTCGGCACCACTCTGGCAGTTGCAGAGGGGCAGTGCCGGGCAAAGGAACAAACAGATACTCTTTAATCTCACTAAGGCCCAGGAGAGATGTCACCAGGAGGCTAACTTGCATGTATGAATGGAATGGTTACTTTTAGATATGTCCAGGAGGCCTTAGTGGCAGAATGTCTCATCTCCATTTTTCTTACCTTCCACCAGGAAAACAATTGTGCTAGAGGCAGGGAACCAACCTGTCTAGGACCTCTGGGAGAAGGGGTGGGGATGGGGGACAAAAGAGGCCAACAGGATAGGGAACTTGAGAGGATGCAGAAGAGGTTTGTGGGGTGTTGTTGGACAGAGGTCGGTGATAGTGCCGTGGGCCCCATCCTGGTTGCACGTGACCTTCATGCTGAAGTGCCTAGAGGTCTCTCAAATCTCTGGGGTGCTCAGAATGAGATTAGGAAGTCTGAGTCACCCCCTTCCGAGGTTCTGATTTTCTAGGCAGTTGGAAGCTAGGGTGTTCAGCATTGTTCCCTGGTCGGCTTCCAGCACCTTCTGCTAACACAAGGATGTTACCAGCGGCCCAGATAACACAGTATCTCTAATCCTCTCAACAACCCTGGAGCGAGGTCACTAAGGCCTAAGGAGGTGTCCACTGGGATCCCAGAGCTAAGGAACCAAGGCTAAAAGATAAACTATAGCATCCGGGCGGTGGTGGCGCACGCCTTTAATCCCAGTACTCGGGAGGCAGAGGCAGGTAGATTGATGTGAGTTCAAGGCCGGCCTGGTCTGTCTACAAAGTGAGTCCTAGACAGCCAGGACTATTACACAGAGAAACCCTGTCTTGAAAAACCTAAATAAATAAATAAATAAATTAAATTAAATAAACTGTAGGTACCCTGACATTTTAAAGGGTTCACACAAGCAGTGATTCTCAAAACACGCAGTGCCAAACTCACAGGGGGACAACTTCATAAAATGGCTGCAGAAGCAAGACAAAATGTTGGCTGAGTGGATGGAGCACCCTCGTTGATGGTTCACTGGCAGGGTCTGGCCACTGAGCCTCTAGGTAGGGCCAACTACTGGGTTCTAAGTGTGGTTTTTTTCTAGGCTATGAAGAGTGAGGTCTCTCCCTTTTACCTCAGCCGAACTGCCTTTTGGTTATTTTAAAGATGGTTTTGAGTTGTGCCCTGATTCTGGTGCAGCGAAGTCAACAACAGTGAGTGTCAGGCTGTCTGTGTGGAGGGGTGCTTTTCTCATTTCCATTTTATCACAGATTGATAACTTTGGAAAGTACATATTGCAACAGAAGACACAGGAAATACAAGTTAACATTCTAAGTTATTCAACAGACTGTGTGGTGATGTTTCTAAACATGGCTGTTTGTATGAATCTTCTATACAGAACTAGAACTGATGTGCCAGGAAGGAAGGCACATTTGACTCACTTCCAGAACTTTCCTCCAAGCATATGTACCTGCTTTCTACCCAGATGATTCAGCAGGATTAGCATGTCCAGTAGACACTCCTCAGGGGATTCTGATATCTGCCCATGGTTAAGAACTGCTCACTGGGTCCTGAAGAGATAGCTCAGCGGTTAGGAACATGTGGGTCCCCCCTCCCTCACCCAAGCCCCCCCAAGCTCCTCTCCCCCAACCACTTTGGGCGGCTCCCATCCATTTGTAACTCCAGCTCAGAGGGATCTGACCTCTGTGGGTACTGCACTCACCTACACGTATGTAGAGACTCCATAGAGACACACAGACACATGCACACATAATTGAAGTCCTTAAAAAGAACTATTCACAAGCCGGGCGTGGTGGCACACGGCTTTAATTCCAGCACTTGGGAGGCAGAGGCAGGCAGATCTCTGTGAGTTCAAGGCCAGCCTGGTCTACAAAGCGAGTCCAGGATGGCCAGGGCTATATAACTATTCAGTGTCCTAACACATTTCCAAAGCCACTGTTTCCATCTTGGTGTCCTGACACCAGTCGTGGACAAAGGATGGGAATTGGGGGTTGGGGCAGAAATACTTGGGAATTTAAGGCTTTCCAAGCCACCCTCCCCAGCCCCCATATTATCACCTGCTGTCATTTTGATATCTTTTTGGCTTAAAGTTTTTGATGTCTGGAGCCACAAGGTGACTCTGCGGGTAAAGGCACCAGGTCTAATGGCCTGAGTCAGATTCCTAGGACTCACAGAAAGGAAGCCAAACACAAACTCCTGCAAGCTTCCTCTGACTTCCACATATGCACGTAAGTGCACACACGAACACAAGCGGTGTCTGGAAAGGTTCTAGGAAGAGTCGAAGCCACAGGGAGGGGAACAATACCCATAACGCATCCTAAAATGACAGGTGGACTGAGCCCTAGCCGTGTTCAAGAAGCAACAGCGTGGGTAGAGGAGGCAACCCAGCACTTCAGACCAGGGCCGGCGACGCAAGGGACACTTCCTGAAGCTCGCAGGGGAAATGAGCTGGGCCTACCAACCTGAGAGCCTGATGTATTCCCCAAGAAAAAAAACACCAGGTGACCCGATCACCCCAACAGATCAAAAGGGTACTACTGAGACAAAACAAAACAAATCAGACAAATAGATGGTCCCCTCACTGTGCCCAGTAATCACCTCTTCCCTGGCGTCGCTGGCACCTGTGTCCAACTCACTCTATCAGGTTTTAGACAAGTGCTGTGCACACATTGGGTCCTTTTCTCTTTCTTTACCAGGGCTTTTGGTCTTTTTAAAACTGTTCCTTTTGTTTTGGGATGGGGTCTTATGTGGCTCAGGCTACATCAAACTCTGGAGCAAATGATGATCTTAAAGTTAGGATCCTCTAAAGATGCCGGTGAGCCTGGGCCACCACAGCTGACTTAGGCATCCCCTCTGCCCCCTTCCTCTATTTCCTCTCTTCACTTTGTCAGACTAACGTTTTGGCTTGTTTGTTTGTTTGTTTGGGGTCGCGGGGGGGAGAGAGGTAGATGGATTCTGTGAGTTCGAGGCCAGCCTGGTCTACAAAGCAAATGCAGGCTAGCTAAGCCTACTCAAAGAAACCCTGTCTGAAAAACCAACCAACCAACCAGCCAACCAATCAATAAAACAAAATGACTTCTTTATTTATTATTTTATATATATGGGTGTTTTGCCTGAATTTATGTTTATGCACCAGGAGCATGCCTGATGTATACAGAGGCAGAAGAGGGTTGTCAGATGCCCTGAAACTGGAGTTATTATCTGGGTGCAAGGAATTGAACCAGGGGCCCTAGACTAAAGACTTCTTGATGAACAGTTCTTTCCAGGCTACATTGAGGGCTCCTGCAAATTAATAAAAGACATTAAAAGGAGAAAGAGAAGGAGAAAGAGGAGGAGGAGGAGGAGAAAAAGGCAACTCTGCAAAGAAAAAATAGTAATGATATGAAAAGCTGTCAACATCAGTGACTGGAAAAACAAAAAGAAACTTTTGCCTCAAATTGGTAAAAATGCATATTATTGAGCATTGTCAAGAGGAAAGAGGAAAGTCCTTGTAAACTATTTCTGAAAGTATGAATTGATTTAGATTATCTTCTAGTGCTTTCTGCTGGTGTCGGTCAGCATCCCAGGTTACAGCGCCCCTCTGTACTAGTTTCTGATTGCTGACTGTGCATTAATGTGTAGCTTGTATTCAGCATGGTGGAAGAATTTCTCACCAAGGCAATCAGCAAGGGCTACAGGTTTCCCCACTGATTTTGGGAAGACAGTTGTTAACATGTATCAATATCCCAGCTGAAGAAGTACACAACTGTACTCTAGTGTGTCTCTGAAATGTTCTCTAACGTTCCATGTATCAAACTTGGTCCACAGCTGGTGGGCACCACAGGAAGTGGGTAGCGCCTTTAAGGGGACATAGGCAAAGTGTTCTTAAAGGGGACAGTGGAACTCCACTATATCGGTCAGCTTTCGGGCACTGTGACAAAATGCCCAAGGCAATCGACACATGAGGAAAGGCTTGTCTTAGCTTATGGCTCCAGAAGTCAACGGCTCCTTGGTTCTGTTGCCTTTGGGCCTGTTGTGAGGAAAACTTGGATGAGATGATTCGCTTCATAGAAAGAGAGGAAGGGGCCTGGGGCCAGGGGCCAGCAGCCCCTTCACAGGCATAGTCTCACACCCCAGCTTTCTCTCACAATTAGCCTCCACAAGCAGCACTTTCAAACCACGCACCACACCGTTAATTGGCTAGACTTCCAGGTGCAAAGTAGGTGCAGCATCTGAGCCACAAAGAATGGCACGGCTGGCTGTAGTTTGCGTGGTAACCATGTCCTCTGAGGGCTTTCTCACGGCAACGGGGACCTGCTGGGTCTTGCCCATCCACAGGTTCTTGTGCTTTGCCCAAAGGGGTTGAAAAGTTGATTCTCCAAAGATTTGGGGGTGAGGCTTCTCCAGCTCTTGAGGGAGCCTCAGAACCAAATCCCTTAGCCTTCTGTTCGGTTCTTCTCAGCATATACAGGGAAAGTGGGGGGGGGGGCTATTTATTAAAGCTTGTGTTATCTTTCCTCATGTTTGAAATGATACCCATGGGCATTGCTGAAAGGGCAGCATCCCTGTGTCTCCGAGAGGCAGGGAGTGGCCCTAGGAACTCTCTTACTAGATCCCCCAGACTAGCTGACTGTTTTCAAACTCCTGATGCTGAAAATGGTTTTGCCCTAAATTTCCTCTTCATCTCAGGAGGTGGCACATGTTCAGAGGATGGCTGTGTTTATGGTTTCAATTGATCATAGGTGAGCCTGCAAAATGGTTGGCTTCTAGGGGGCCAAAGGGTATTCAAGAAAGGCACTCCCCCCACCTTTCCCTCTATCCACTGAGCTAAAGCCACAACCCCCATAGGTACTTTCAGTCTGTGTGGGCCTCAGCTCTGGGACTATTTGGAGCCTCAGTTGGCCCAACGGCCTGGGTCAGCGGCTCTGGGGAAAGGGACAGGGTCACACAGCTGGCTGTCCTTTTCGTGCTATTACTGCTACTGTTGGTTAATATCAACGCACTGAACAAAGTTCAGTTTTGCACAGAGTAGCTACCTCCAGCCCTAATTCCACAACTAAATTCTACTTTGAGGGGAGGATCAGGGAGGAGTTTTGTCTTTGGAGATAGGGTCTCCCATGTGCCCAGGGTGGCCTGGAACTCAACCAAATAACTGAAGAATACTTGAATTTCATACCCTCTCCCTCTCCCTCCCAGGTGCTGGGGTTACAGGTGTGGGCCACCATGACTCACTTAGTTTTGTTTTGTTTTGTTTTTTAAGAACTCTTACTCCTTTGGGAGCCATAGACATGAATCTCTCAGCAGCTGGCAATGGCTCCTTCTTGTAGGATCCGTTCTTTTGGGGATGGGCTTTGGCAGTTCTCGTCAAGGTAAGGGATTGCTGGAAGGACACCTTCCTTGCCAGTCCTCCTGAGAAGGCCATACCCTGCCATAAATGCTGCCACACAGTTGCTTCTGGTCTCCTCCCCAGGGAGGACACAAGCCCTGTGGGTTCACTTACCTGCGTAGCTCCACTGTTAGCAGCTGTGTGCTCTCTCAGCCAGGTATGTTTGGCTTTGTTTGGCTTCCATGGGAACTCAACTCTTCCTTTTCTCACGTCTCCGCTTATAACAGCTTGTCATTGAGACCCTGAGCCTCATATCTTGAGCTGGATAGGATGAATGCACACAGATCTGTAAACACCCACCAGGAAAAAAGAAGCCCCTTCCAAGAAGACAGGGACCCGACTCACTCTCAGGAGTGCACTCTTTCTCACCCGGAGACCCAAAGACGTTATTTCCACTTTACTGTTTTGTTTTGTTTTTTGTTTTTTGTTTTTTGTTTTTTTTTTTGAGACAGGGTTTCTCCGTGTAACAGCTCTGGCTGTCCTGGAACTCACTCTGTAACCCAGGCTGGCCTCAAACTCACGGAGATCCACCTGCCTCTGCCTCCCAAGTGTTGGGATTAAAGGTGTATGCCATCACCGCCTGGCTATTTCCACTTTAATTTGGCTTCTTTACCCCAGCTATCTTCAGATACGTCTTATTTTTAAACCTTTGGCTTAAAGTCTTTGCTGAAGGTCCACGCTGTCTACTAGAGCACCTAACTTAGGCTGTGCAAGGTCCTGGATTTGATTCCCAGAACAGAAACCCAATCAAACCATCAGGCAACCATCAAACAACGGGCCTACCTTCCTACTTTCTAAATCGAGCATGGCAGCACGTGCTTGTTACCCTAGACCTGGGAGGTAGGTTGCTAGCTCAAGACCTGGCTTTAAAGAGGCCCTTTCAAAATCAGTTAAAGCCTCTTCTGGCATCTGAGATCCCTGAAGCTCTCACAGCTGTAGCGTTCAGCATGTCAGTGGCTCCGACTCCTGTTAGCTCTGAGCACTTCGTGGCACTGCTTTGGCTGCCTGAAGATGACCCCTGCCTGACCTAGCAGCAGCAAACACTCATATGCACTGACTCCAGAATGGAAGCATGTTCACTCATGAAGACCCCAATATACATGAGGTGGGTACCGCTGTGTTATCACTTGGTTTTTTTTTTTTAAACAAATGGAGAAAGGGAGTCACATAGCTGTTGAGCTGACCAAAGTCAGGTAATAGTAAGTAAAAAGGCCAGAATTTGACCCAATTAGTTAGCCTTTAAGTTTCTATGTGATGTGTCTTTTTAGTTGTTACTGTTTTCCTTTTTGGGGGATGGGGTCCCACAAATCCCATTGTTGGCATAATGTTCTTGTGGACTGTGTACAGTTTACCCTTGTTCATTCAAATATCGATTTCTCTACCTCATTACCTGGTTTCAATCGGACATTGCATTGGACTCGAAGGAATAAAGCTTCACCTGTCTCAAGTTTGTGTGAACATGTCACCATTTGTTCCTTATATTGCCAATAAAAACCAACTAGGCAATGCTGAATAATAACAGAGAATGGCGTGGGGGGGGGGGCGGACATCCTGGTCCAGTGAGGGGAGGAGAAGAGCAGGAAGGACAGGAGGGATGCACATGGAGAGGACCAGGAAGCACCAGAAGGAATGAACTGGACGCAGGATATGAGTAGAAAGCAAATATGATGTGGGCAACCTGAATGGGAGGACGCTATACTAGCGTGGAGATTTAGGATGCAGTAATTATGATACAGCATTGTGCTATAGGCTAATTAAGTAGATCCTAGTCTCTCTGTGTGGTTACTTGGGTTTATTCCTGGTCAAGGAGTAACCGCTGATTATATTAAAATTATTATCAATATTAAACATTAATAATCATTCAGCATCCTACTCATACATAACATTGCCCAATCTTGTAAATCAGACTCATCAACTGTCTGCAGATGAGCCAGGTGCACTTGTCTGAGGAGCCCTTGCGGTGCTGGGATGCAGAGCTAAGTCTATTGGACTCTGGCGCTTTCATCGCCTTACCAAATGCTCGCCTCAATTCCCCTTGCTCCTGGTGTGTATCCTTTACAGATCCTCCCAGGAACATGTGCATTTGTAAAGAGAGTTCTGGTGCTCAGTGCACAGGGAGAAGGTGTGGTAAGTGTTCCCCTGCCCTTATGAAGCTCACAGCGTTAGGGAAGGCACGTGACAAAAAAAGATGCATTGCTGTTGGGCAAGTTCAGCAAGCATAGAGTTGAGGTTGGTGTGCTTCAAAGTGCTTCACACCGTCCACATACAAACTTCACACAGAGACTCGAGTGTCACTTATGGGCTGGGGAGCTGGCTCAGTGTGAGCACTGGTCTTCCAGAACCAACCACGTATAATCCAGCTCTAGAGGAATCCAGTGCCCCTGGCCTCTTCAGGAACCAGCACATACATACACATACCCACACATGGATACACACATAATTAAAAATAATAAAGGTTTTACACATTTAGATTGGGGGGGTGCACGTGAACTGTATGACGGGGGAACTGGCCTAGAGCCAAGAGTGAGGTCAACATGCCCAAACCCCCAGTCTCATCTTGAGATTGACAAGCGTGAGGACCGCTCCCTCCCTGTTCTGGGCCTGTTGTCCCGGCACAGGCAGTCTTTTGAGCCCCACCTCTGCCATTCCTTGAGGCAGTCGCACAGCCTGGTGACTGGGTTTCAGGTTTCTTTATAAGGACACGTCCAGCTAGCACCTAGAATTCCTCTCCATGCAAATGAAGCGTTCCCGGCACCTCAGCCCCAGCCAATGATGTACACTCACCCCCCAAACCCCTACCACTCCCCCAAGGTTTATATAGTCCTTATCCCCCCCCCCAATAAAAAGAACTGTATCACTGGAAGAGCTGTGTCAGAGAAGGCTCTCCACCCCTGCACCCCTGCAGCCCCCAACCCCCACCCCTGCATTCACTGTTGCACTGAGATCCTGCTAACCTACTCGCCAGGCAAAGCTTTATTCCTTCAAGTCCAGCATCTGTAAGAATCAGTGCCTGAATTCCCTGAAGGGAAGACGCTGAACAAGAGCTTCTGAACGTTAATACCTGGGGGGTTTCCAGAGAAGAGAATTTGTGGCTTTCACTAGTTTTTCTTTTTAACTTTAAACTTAATTTATTTAGTGTTTGTGTGTGGAGGCTGGAGGACAAGTGTTGGGAGTCGGTGCTCTCTCCTTCCATCCTGTGGGTCCTGCAGATGGAACTTACGTCATCAGACTTGGCAGCAAGCACCCTCCCTTTAAAAAAAAATTTATGTGCATGTATGTGCCTGCAGGTATACATGTGTACTATGTACATGCCTGGTGCCGACTGAGGACAGAAGAGGGCGTTAACAGTTGAGAGCTGCATGTGGGTGCTTGGAACTGAACCCAGGTCCTCTGGAAGAGCAGCCAGTGCTCTTAGCTGGTCAACTATCTCTACAGCACCCACCGCACATGTTTCTGTTTGCTCCCTACAATCCTGTGCTGACTTACATTGTAAAATCCTTGTTGTTTCATGAGGATGTGCACCTTGGTAACTAAAGCTTCAGAAAGCTTGGTCACCTTTCTGCTGTGTCGCAGATAAGCTCTGCTGGGAGATAAGGTCACAGATGCCACAGAGCTCACCATGATGCTGCTAGAACTCTTTAACAGCCAAGAGGTAAACTGTATCCAGGAAGCCTGGGAGGGTAAGGACAATCCACCTCCCTGGGGACTGTGGACAGCCAGGAAGCCCCATTCATGTTGTACATTGCCCTCAGAGACGTGTGACACTGAGTGGGAAAGCAAGACCAAGGCCATCATAAATAGAACCAGGTTGTATAAAAATCAATAGCAGCTACAAGCACAGACACACGTGATATGGACACAGACTAAAAATGACAATGGGCTTACATCAGGGCCACATGTGTCAATGCACACCCTCACTGCAACGCAAATCTAGACACAATGAGCAAGGACTTGGGTTAGCTTGCTTGTCTTTTTTTATAATCACATTTTTTTGTTCTTGTTTTTGTTTTGTTTTTGTTTTTTGTGAAGGCGCTGACCGGCAGAAAAGAAGTGGAGGACAGCAGTCCTGAAACGTCTTCCTGGCTGTCCTGACTGCGCCCTTGTATAAGTCTGCTGCCCTGCCCTGCCTATCCAGATGTTTCCTCATTCTCGACAAGATGCTAACATAGATTCTGCCAGTTTCAACATCACTCATTCTGAGATCTGTCCCAATTCATAGCCATGGTTCTGGATAGAATAAAAACTATATAAAACCTTCACAGTTCTTTAATATAAAAGCAGTTGCCAGGTGGTGGTGGCGCACACCTTTAGTCCTACCACTCAGGAGACAGAGGCAGGCAAATCTGAGTTTGAGGCTAGCCTGATCTACAGAGTGAGTTCCAGGATAGACAGGCCCACACAGAGAAACCCTGTCTCAAACAAACAAACAAACAAACAACAAGCCAAAACAACAACAAAACAGTACAGTGGCATGAAAAAGAAGTTTACTTTTTAAACCTGCCTTCAGAATCCTTTAAACTAAGTTTGACCTCATTCTGCCTGAGCCATCAGTGGGACTCCTGTCCCCTCCCCCAGGCGTCCCCACCTACATCTTGTAAGTCAGCAGGATTGAGTCCACAATACTCACAGGAAGTAGGAAACCAGCTGAAGCAGGTCAAGAGAGCAGTTTCAGGCTAGCCCCAGCTATATGAGTTCCAGGCCAGCCAGAGCAACATGGTGAGGCCCTGCCTCAAAAGAAGAGAAAAAGAAAAAGGCTGGTGGTAGCACACGCCTTCGATCCCAGCCCTTGGGACGCAGAGGCAAGAGGATTTCTGTGAGGCCAGCCTCGCCTAGAGAGCTAGTTCCAGGACAGCCAAGGCTACATAAAGAAACCCTGTCTCAAAAAATCAAAACAAATGAACAAAACCCAAAAATGAACTTTACAGGGTGAGCACCGGAGAAATGGTTCCGTGCGCAGAGCGCTTGCTGTGCAAGCACAAGGACCCGAGTTCAGTTCCCAGCAACTGCATAAAAAGCTGAGTACAGCCACTAATGCCTGGAGGGTAGGTAGCGGCAAGAGTCAGTGGAGCTCGCTGGCTCCCAGCTTAGCTCCAGAGGCAGTGAGGAACCCCTTCGGGAAAAAGTACAGCTAAGGGAGAAGAGTCATAGACCACTCAGACCACCCTGAGTTCTGGTCTTTGTATAAATGCACAGGTGTGCACACCTACGCACATGGACCCATACACCACACACACACTAAATTATGAAAGATTCATCATTTTAAAATATGTGTGACTTTCCTATTTAATCATCTGGTCATCACTGCTTTGTAGTTTACTCTGATACTTCTACACCGAGCTTGTAAAAGATGACCACACAAGGGGAACCAATGACACTGTGATGAAACGTGCTGTTTCTCAAATTTGGGGGTCAACTAGAGTCTAACTTAAGCCAACCGTTGGTTCTGTTAGAGTTACACTATTGTGGCAAGATCCCTTCTAAACCATCTTGTCTGGAGCGGCGGAAGATAAGACTTTAGGCAGCACGCACCCTGCGCTTAGGCACAGCACCTTCTGAGGGAGGTGACCAGCCACTTCTCAGCTAACCCTAAGGTCCCTTCTGTGTCATCACCCCCTCACTGGTCTGGCTATTAACTGTGCACACTACAAGACATTTTTCTGTCAACATTCATTTTTCCTTTCACTTCTATTTATATTCTGTTCCCCAAGCTTCCAGCCAGTTCTAAAGAAAGCACTTCAATCATGAATAGCTCGACGCGATGGCAGCTATTTAAGATTTCAGGTGCTCACGTCAGCCTCTGCTCTCTTCCGCCTTCTTGCTGTAGTTTTTTAAAAAATGCGGTGGTTCTTTAAAGAGATTACATAAAGGGAAGGTAACAGTGGTGGAATTAGCCCATGAAGCAGGATGAGCCTGAGATTCCAAGAACAGCAGACCTGAGAGCAAAGCCAGAGCCTTCAGTCATATTGATAAGAAACCACCAAAGCCTACATGGGGGCCTCCCACCCTGACTCTGGAAGCTACCCTTTGGCTGGGATTCGAATAGATTGATCTTAGGATGACTATTGCCCAAGTGGGAGTGATTCCCATGAGGCCTGGCTCAGGCTGACAGCCATCTTTATTTTATATGCTGGTTCCTAACTTCAAGAAGGTCCTAGTGGGCTGAGACCTTCCAGACAGTGTTCGTGGCCTGTTCCTCGTTGAGAATGAGAGTCCCTTACAAAACTTTACAAGAACAACCATTCTCGGAAAAACACAAAAAGGACCCAGTCGCCAGGGGTCGGGGGTTGGGTGTTGGGGGGGGGGGGTGGGAGGAGGGGTCCCTTGTGCTGTGGGGGGGAGGGGCGGCAGACTGCACTTCAGAAAGCTTCTGGCAACACTTTCCAAGCCCTAAAACCACATACTCTGCTTCTGAACACACAACGAAGAATCACACTTCTCTGGTTTCTTCTTGCTGTCTTGGTATGTCTGGCTGATAGGTCATTCAACTGTTTTTCTTACTGTGTTTCTACATTTTTATAATGTACTTTGTTCTTCCTTGAATTTAAGACATGTTTTAAAAAGCAGTAAATATAAAATACACCTTGTCCAAATCAACTTTTATTCAGAAATGTGTAATATGAAAGGTGGAGACCATCTTCACAAAACAGTTTTGTTTCCTAAACAGGGATTTTAGAAAACTCAATATAAACAAACAGCAGTTTTTCTAATGGTGCAGGGTTACTCGGGTGGCTATTGTGATGGCGTGACTCAACCCAGCAGTGTGTGGGCATGTGAGGCCATTCGTGGGGCTGCTGGGGTCCCACTGTCTGATGAAATGCTCTCTCCCTCCATTTTACAGCAGGGACACACTATCTACAATCTAGTCCCTGTGGGAGTACCCTGGGACCAGAACAATTCTTGTACAGCTTTTTGTTCCAAACCACAACCTTTTTCTGGATGCACTCCAAGTACATTTCAAGATGTTTTCTGAAGGGCTCTCAGGGGTTACATCCACAGCCTTTTGGCCAATGTTTCCTAAATTCTTCCCTTCAATGATGGAAGGAGCCAGTGCTTTCAGCTGGGATGTCGGAGACTGACTTAGAAGAAGTTACAGAAGACCTGAGGTAGACTCGTTAGAGCTGAAACACTGTCACCACAGGCCAAGAACAGCTTTTTTGTTTGTTTGGGTTTGTGTTGTTGTTGTTTTGGTTTGGTTTGGTTTGGTTTTTTGGAGACAGAGTTTCTCTGTGCAGCCTTGACTATGTTGGACTTGCTTTGTAGACTAGGCTGGCCTCGAACTCAGTGATCCGCCTGCTTGTGCCTCCCAAGTGCTGGGATTAAAGGCGTGCGCCACCACCCAGTGAGAACAGCTTTCTTAAAAGCATAACTCAAAGGTGACTAAGGCTTCCAAGTGTCAGTGTCAGATGACAAACATGTTCAATGGGGACTAAGCCTCCTTCCATTGGAAAATTCTTGGTGTTTGGTAGCTGCTTGCTGTGGTGGTCCTGGGTATCTTCCAAAAGGCTGTGTGAGTTGAAGGTTTGGTCTTGTGCCTGTGGGCTATGGAGACAGAGCTGTTAGGAGGTGGGAGCCATGAGCCTGTGGGCTATGGAGACTGAGCTGTTAGGAGGTGGGAGCCATGAGCCTGTGGGCTATGGAGCCAGAGCTCTTAGGAGGTGGGAGCCATGAGCCTGTGGGCTATGGAGCCAGAGCTGTTAGGAGGTGGGAGCCATGAGCCTGTGGGCTATGGAGCCAGAGCTGTTAGGAGGTGGGAGCCATGAGCCTGTGGGCTATGGAGCCAGAGCTGTTAGGAGGTGGGAGCCATGTGCCTGTGGGCTATGGAGACAGAGCTGTTAGGAGGTGGGAGCCATGAGCCTGTGGGCTATGGAGCCAGAGCTGTTAGGAGGTGGGAGCCATGAGCCTGTGGGCTATGGAGCCAGAGCTGTTAGGAGGTGGGAGCCATGGGCCTGTGGGCTATGGAGACAGAGCTGTTAGGAGGTGGGAGCCATGGGCCTGTGGGCTATGGAGACAGAGCTGTTAGGAGGTGGGAGCCATGAGCCTGTGGGCTATGGAGACAGAGCTGTTAGGAGGTGGGAGCCATGGGCCTGTGGGCTATGGAGACAGAGCTGTTAGGAGGTGGGAGCCATGAGCCTGTGGGCTATGGAGACTGAGCTGTTAGGAGGTGGGAGCCATGAGCCTGTGGGCTATGGAGACAGAGCTGTTAGGAGGTGGGAGCCATGAGCCTGTGGGCTATGGAGACAGAGCTGTTAGGAGGTGGGAGCCATGAGCCTGTGGGCTATGGAGCCAGAGCTGTTAGGAGGTGGGAGCCATGAGCCTGTGGGCTATGGAGCCAGAGCTGTTAGGAGGTGGGAGCCATGAGCCTGTGGGCTATGGAGCCAGAGCTGTTAGGAGGTGGGAGCCATGAGCCTGTGGGCTATGGAGCCAGAGCTGTTAGGAGGTGGGAGCCATGAGCCTGTGGGCTATGGAGACAGAGCTGTTAGGAGGTGGGAGCCATGTGCCTGTGGGCTATGGAGACAGAGCGGTTAGGAGGTGGGAGCCATGAGCCTGTGGGCTATTGAGACAGAGCGGTTAGGAGGTGGGAGCCATGAGCCTGTGGGCTATGGGAGACAGAGCGGTTAGGAGGTGGGAGCCATGAGCCTGTGGGCTATGGAGCCAGAGCTGTTAGGAGGTGGGAGCCATGAGCCTGTGGGCTATGGAGCCAGAGCTGTTAGGAGGTGGGAGCCATGAGCCTGTGGGCTATGGAGACAGAGCTGTTAGGAGGTGGGAGCCATGAGCCTGTGGGCTATGGAGATTGTGCTGTTAGGAAGTGGGAGCCATGAGCCTGTGGGCTATGGAGACTGAGCTGTTAGGAGGTGGGAGCCATGAGCCTGTGGGCTATGGGAGACCGAGCTGTTAGGAAGTGGGAGCCATGAGCCTGTGGGCTATGGAGCCAGAGCTGTTAGGAAGTGGGAACCATGTGCCTGTGGGCTATGGAGACTGAGCTGTTAGGAGGTGGGAGCCATGAGCCTGTGGGCTATGGGAGACTGAGCTGTTAGGAGGTGGGAGCCATGAGCCTGTGGGCTATGGAGCCAGAGCTGTTAGGAGGTGGGAGCCATGAGCCTGTGGGCTATGGAGCCAGAGCTGTTAGGAGGTGGGAGCCATGAGCCTGTGGGCTATGGAGCCAGAGCTGTTAGGAGGTGGGAGCCATGAGCCTGTGGGCTATGGAGACAGAGCTGTTAGGAGGTGGGAGCCATGTGCCTGTGGGCTATGGAGACAGAGCGGTTAGGAGGTGGGAGCCATGAGCCTGTGGGCTATTGAGACAGAGCGGTTAGGAGGTGGGAGCCATGAGCCTGTGGGCTATGGGAGACAGAGCGGTTAGGAGGTGGGAGCCATGAGCCTGTGGGCTATGGAGCCAGAGCTGTTAGGAGGTGGGAGCCATGAGCCTGTGGGCTATGGAGCCAGAGCTGTTAGGAGGTGGGAGCCATGAGCCTGTGGGCTATGGAGCCAGAGCTGTTAGGAGGTGGGAGCCATGAGCCTGTGGGCTATGGAGATTGTGCTGTTAGGAAGTGGGAGCCATGAGCCTGTGGGCTATGGAGACTGAGCTGTTAGGAGGTGGGAGCCATGAGCCTGTGGGCTATGGGAGACCGAGCTGTTAGGAAGTGGGAGCCATGAGCCTGTGGGCTATGGAGCCAGAGCTGTTAGGAAGTGGGAACCATGTGCCTGTGGGCTATGGAGACTGAGCTGTTAGGAGGTGGGAGCCATGAGCCTGTGGGCTATGGGAGACTGAGCTGTTAGGAGGTGGGAGCCATGAGCCTGTGGGCTATGGAGCCAGAGCTGTTAGGAAGTGGAAGCCATGTGCCTGTGGGCTATGGAGACAGAGCTGTTAGGAGGTGGGAGCCATGAGCCTGTGGGCTATGGAGCCAGAGCTGTTAGGAAGTGGAAGCCATGTGCCTGTGGGCTATGGAGACAGAGCTGTTAGGAGGTGGGAGCCATGAGCCTGTGGGCTATGGGAGACTGAGTTGTTAGGAAGTGGGAGCCATGTGCCTGTGGGCTATGGGAGACTGAGTTGTTAAGAAGTGGGAGCCATGTGCCTGTGGGCTATGGGAGACTGAGCTGTTAGGAAGTGGGCGCCAGCGGAGGGAATATGGAGCCATGCTTCTTTCCACTCTCTCTGAGCTTCCTGCCTGCATTCTGCCTCATTACATGCTTTCTGTCATGGTGCTATGCCTCACCTCAGACCCAAAGCAAGAAAGCCAAGTGACCATGGATTGAGACCACCAAAACTGTGAGCCAAAATAAACTTTTCCGCTTCTGAAATGAGGACTGCCCCAAGCCTTTGCCTCAGTAATGGAAAGTCCATTAACATACTTCCTACAGGAACAGTTCTCACTAGAGCAGTTACTTTCTTTTCTTCTTTTTTTCTTTCTTTCTTTCTTTTTTTTTTTTCAAGACAGGGTTTCTCTATGCAGCCTTGGCTGTCCTGGACTCGCTTTGTAGACCAGGCTGACCTCGAACTCACAGCGATCCTTCTGCCTCTGCCTCCCGAGAGCTGGGATTAAAGGCATGTGCCACCACGCCCCGCTTAACAGTTCCTTTCTCTTTGTATAAGAGCATGTTTGCATGTCTGTGGGTGTACTGTAGTCTGGTGTGTGTGCACATGTATGCACACACATGTGGAGGCCAGATGTTGACGTTGGGACACTCTCCCTCCCTCCCTCCCTTCCTCCCTCCCTCCCTCTCTTTCCCTCCCTCCCTCCCTCTCTTTCCCTCCCTCCCTCCCTCTCTCTCTCTCTCTCTCTCTCTCTCTCTCTCTCTCTCTCTCTCTCTCTCTCTCTCTCTCTTTCTCTCTCTTTCTCTCTCTCTCATCCTGCCAGATCGGTGCATGCTGCCACACAGGACAACCAGCACTCAAGCCCGAGAACCTGCATTAAGGAAGGAGATAACGAACTCTCCTTGTCTTCTGCCCTCTACAGGAATTCTGTGGCACACACATACATACACACAATATAAATGTAATTTTGAAAAAGCTCCAGTGTCCGTACTCAGATCAAACCCATTCGCTAGATTTACACAACACCAGTCGACTCACTGACGTCAGTGAGACTCTCCCTAGGGTAGGCAGGGCGCACCGCTTAGAACACAGGGTGCTGGTGAGCACTGCCTGCGTGGCTACAGAGCCTCCCTCATTTTCTGAGGAGGAAACAGCATGAATAGAATGTGATACACAGCACAGCATGTATGAGCTACTGACAGCTCTCCCAGGAAAAACAACAGTTGGGAAGAATTCCAAGGCGTCGGTTCTACTGAATCTGAGGCTCTGAGGTTGGGAGCCCAGAAACCTGGCCCCCCTCCACCATGCTGAATGAGGGCTTTACCCAGCTATGTACCCAGCAGGCTCCTTTTTAATTTCCATGTTCTGTTTTGTTTTTCGAGACAGAGTTTCTTTGTGTATCCTGGCTGTCCTGGAACTAGCTCTGTAGACCAAACTGGCTTGGAACTTACAGAGATCTGGCTGCCTCTGCCTCCTGAGTGCTGGGATTAAAGGCATGCGCCACCATGCCTGGCAAATTTCAGTATTTTTTTGGAAGCCTCTCTCATAATCTTTATGCATGCTAAAATATGGGAACCTCTCCAATGGAACAGATGTGAAAGTAAAACAACACAGCCAGCAGAGACAGACAAGATTTGAATTTGAGGGTTTTTCTTTTTTTTTTTTTTTTTTTTTTTTTTTGCCACATTTTAAAATATATTTTTATTTATTCTTTGACTTTCATACATGTATACAATGTCTTTTGGTAACATCAATGGGGAAACAGGAGTTTTAAAAGGTCAGTGGAGAAAGTCCTTGAAAACCTTCATTTCTTTTTATTTTTTTCAAGACAGGGTCTCTCTGTGTATCTTTGACTGTCCTGGACTCGCTTTGTAGACCAGGCTGGCCTGGAACTCACAGCGATCCGCCTGCCTCTGCCTCCCAAGTGCTGGGATTAAAGGCATGCGCCACCACCGCCGCTGAACACCTTCATTTCAACTCTCCTTCCTACATCACCTTAGTTAGGCTGCCTGCATCAGCGTGTTGATACTCTCTTCTACCTCCGACAGCTTCTTCAGGATTTGTTTGACCTTAACTTCATCAAATTCCAAACACAGAAATTCAGATTCCTGTAAAACACAAAAGGATGTGTCAGAAGAAACCTGCAAGACCGCTGTGGTGGTTTGAATGAGCATGGCCCACGGGCTCGTATGTCTGCGTGCTTCTGCTCCAGGTGAGGAACTGTTTGGGAGGGATTCGGAGGTGTGGCCTTGTTGGAGGAGGTGTGTTGTCACTGGGAGTGGATTTGAGGTTTCAAAAGCCCATGCCAGGACCAGTCTCAATCTATCTCTCTCCCTCCCCCACCCCTCCTCTCTCTCTTCCTCCTCCTCCTCTTCTTCCTCCTCTCTCCCTCCCTCACTCTCCCTGCCTGTTGCATGCAGATCAGGAGGAAAAGCTCCCAGCTACTGCTCCAGCACTATGCCTGCCTGCTTCCCGCCATGTTGATCATGAACTGACCCCCTAAAACTGTAATTAAGCCCCAGAACTACATACTTTCTTTCATAAGTTGCCTTGGTCATGGTGCCCCCTCACAGTGACAGAACAGTGACTAAGCCTACAGCTAAGCGTCTTCCTCTGGCATGAGCAAGCTGCAGAGGTCCAGGACCCCAGTGCAGCAAACCAGACTCTGGCCTTTAAACCTATGTGATGTTTTACCATACAAAGCTAATCCACACAGTGTCCTCAACAAAACACAAGTGTAAACGGAGACAGATGTCTGTTGTTCTTGTTATGAAAGGCTCCTCTGTTTAGCAGCTTGATTGACACTGGTATAAATTTAAAGTAAGTACTTAGGTATTTCCATGTGGACAAGAACTCTGAGGACAGGAAAGGCTAACCTCCATCTGAAAAAATTTTAAACGACACATTGATATTGAACTCCCATCTCTGGCTGACTTCATAGTCAGAGCCGTCTCCACCTCATATAATAAATGAAAGAATCATGATTTGTCCTGAGTTAGCCAACTGTGACTCTGTCTAAAAAGAAATTAGAATAGGTTCACTGGAAAGCCTTAGCTAGACAACTAAAAATGACAACCAGACCTTGAAATAGTAAGAGCTATTTCTCAGGTTCTTCTTGCAGTGAGACCTCCCTCACAAGATCTCTTCCCTCCAGTCACTCAGGATTGGTGAGCGGTCTTTGAAGTGTGTGGCAGAAATCTTACATGCCCCAATAAACCCTCACTCTAAACTGTCTTGAAAGAGAAGGGCAAATTATAGGTACCCAAGAGTGTCGGTCCTTCCTGACTTTAGAACCGTTATCAAGTAACTTCGGATTAGTATAAATGCTTGGAGGCTCTACAATCTAACCGTCTTGCTTTCTAGAAAATGATATTAAGGCTCTAGTTTTTCCAAGTGACATGTTTAATGGCCCTTTGTCTGTTAAGAGCAGAATCACAGGATTAATGCTCTTATCTATGCATTTTCCTCTCTAAATATTGAAAGAGATCAAAACATCCTAGCCCAAGAATCTACTCTGAGACTGCAGTTGTTTTAAATTGAAGGCAACTGAGAATCATCAGATGCCCTCTTGCCGTTTCTTCTAACTGATCAAAGCAAAAGCCTTCCGAGAAATGAGGATGGACAGAGTTTTATGGTAGTGAAGATAAGAAGCTGGCATAACCTGTGTCTATCATAGCTTTTCTTCCTGTGACTCACTGCTCCTAGTGACGTCATTTATTACCTTTCATTAAAAAGGAATACACATTTTCCATACCTGTGAGTCTCAGTTTTAGCTTACAAGTTTTTGTTCGTTTGTTTGTGTGTGTGTGTGTGTGTGTGTGTGTGTGTGTGTGTGTGTGTGTGTGCACAGCCCTTCTTTAATACAATATTTAAAATATCAAGTCAATGCAATTTGTAAACATATTTCTCCTATTACTACTTTCTCAGTTGAAGCCACAGGAGTCCACCAAGAACATCCTGTCAGGGCAGACAACTGCTCTTACGGTGCTATGACGGCATGTTCCAACCCTGATCCAACGTGGCAAGAAAAGCAGTGTCAACAGCATCTTTACAGGGCATCTCATTGCTGCCTGCCAGAAGAATGTGCAGGCCTTGATGCTGAAGACTGCCTCTGCCATTGCTAAACTAGCACACAAACTCCACACTGCTGGCACTGACCCGGAGAAAGAATCACGGGGCCAGAAAGGCCTCTTGGATGAAAAGGTTCCACCACAGAAAAGGAGTTTTCCTGACTATTAGAATCCTGTCCTCAAACATGTATTTAGAGAGGAAAGGAGCTTAGGAATTCTGTCAAGTTTTCATTTAGTCTAAGAAAACAAAAACCAGTTTAGACAAGAAAAGAATACAGGGGCTGGTAACACTCAGTTGGTAGATGCCTGCTAAGCATGCATAAAGCCAGCAGGTCTATCCCCAGCAGGTATAAAGCCCAGGATGGTGGTGTGCGTCTATAGCCCCAGGGTTAAAGGCTTACTACCAGCTACATAGCAAGCTTGAGGCCAGCCTATGCAAATGAGATCCTTTCTCAAAACAAACAAACAAACGAATGAATAATAAACAGAGGCCGAAGAGATGGCTTAAGGGTTAAGAGCTCTTGTTTAGCAACCATGAAGACCAGGGTTTGGATCCCGCCACCTACCAAATGCTATAAGCTCTGTCTCTGGGCAAGTATATGGCCAGGGTCAGGGGAAGACAGGATTGCTAGAGCCTACTGGCCTCCAGCTTAGCTGAGAGAGCCTCAGATGCAGGGACAGTGACAGAGGACACTCATATGCTTACACTCATAAACACACTTAAATAAACATACAAAATAAAGAGTATTAATAATGAAACTCTACATGTTTCATTACATGTACAAAAAAGAATTACTTTTTTGTAAACAAGGATAAATTTATGGAAAACTGGGCAGCTGGCAGTTTAGTTGGCAAATTATGAATAGGTTTCAGGTTTGCAAGCCTTTTATCAGTTTTACTGAGATCATTAGTTTAAAACATGTTTAATGTTTAGCCTTGGAAATAGCTGCCCAGAAACTAAAAATTACTAATGAATAAACATCTATTTAGGAAATAGGTAAAAGAGACGATGGTGCACATTTTACCTCAGCGAAGGTCAGCTGCAGGGTCACATCACCACGGTCTGTGCTTACATGTGACGAGGTGAGGGCTTGGCTCTTAAGGGGTCATTAGCTGTAGCTTTAGGTGCTCGATCTTTGGAGATACATATATATCCTTTATATATTTTTATTTAATACGTGTGTATTTAGGGGTGTGTGCGTGTGTACACGTGCACATGCATGTGGAAGGCAGAACTCAACCTATGCTGCTGTTTCTCAATCATTCACCTTGTTTTGTGAGACAAATCTCTCAACTGCCTGGAGCTCCTGGAGTAGGCAGGGCTGGCCGGCCACCTGTCTCTCCTGCACGGTACCTCACTTGGCTTTCTTATGTGGGTTCTGGGAATTGAACTTGGCTCCTCCTGTGCCCTTTACTGAATAAACGATCTCCCAATCCCATAACTGTGACTTCTTTTTTTCCTGGAGGCAGGGCTTCTCTGTATAGTCCTGGCTGACCTGGAACTCACTCTGTAGACCAGGCTGGCCTTGGACTCACAGATCCACATTCCTCTGCCTCCCAGGTGCTGGGATTAAAGGCGTGCGCCACCACCGCTCAGCTGAGATGAATGTTTTATACGCAGTTCCTTGGTTCACTTAACATTATGTACCCGCCCCCTACCCCCATCGCAGACGACAGCCATTTGCTCTTTTCTGATTTACACTGCATGGCATGTACTTCCCTTATCCGTTCATCTGTCAGCAGACACTTAGATTGTTTCCATTTTGGGGGCACTGTGAGTGATACTGCAACAAGCACAGAAGTCTCTTTGACATAGTGATTTCATTTCCTTTGGACAGGAGCCGGACAGTGGCACTGCAGGACAGCTGTTAGGACAGCTGTGAGCCACCGTGTGGGTGCTGGCAACTAAACCCCAGTCCTCCAGAAGAGCAGCCTCTGTTCCTAAGTGCCAAGCCACTGCCACAGACATACTTTTTTGCTTTGTTTCTTTCTTTTTAAATTTAAAGACAGGGTTTCTCTGTGTAGCCTTGGCTGGCCTGGACTCACTTTGTAGACCTGGCTGGCCTCAAACTCACAGAGATCCGCCTGCCTCTGCCTCCCGAGTGCTGGGATTAAAAGCATGCACCACCACGCCCGGCTCCCTAAAGCCATTCTTGACAAGCATTTAGCCATCTTCTTACTGGTCTTTTCTCTGTGAGCAAGCATCTGTGATGTCTCTATACTCTCACATGGACACCAGGTACGCTGGCTTTCAGCCCCGCCTGTTAACTTCCTTTTAACATTTTTCTTCAAGATAGAGTTATTTTGGGGGGCTGGAGAGATGGCTCAGAGGTTAAGAGCACTGGCTGTTCTTCCAGAAGTCCCAAGTTCAATTCCCTGCAACCACATGGTGGCTCATGACTATCTAATATTGAGATCTGGTGCCCTCTTCTGGTGTGCAGGCATACATGCACTCAGAGCACTGTATACATGTATAGCAAATAAATAAATCTTTAAAAATATAGTTATTCTTGAGGTGAAGAATGGCCTTAAATATAGAATTGGGGGGGGCACAGGTTAGTTAGTAACAATCTCCAGTGCTATGAGGTATTGTGTTTCCCAGGAGTCTTTTATTTGTAGATGATATGATAAGGTCAATGATCTCATATTTAATTCTTAGTTTCCTGAACATACACAAATAAGAATTTCTAGTAGCTAATCCAAAAGAAGAAAACAAACTCAAAACAAAGCAGCCCCCCAAAACCCCAAACACACACACACACACAACTACCACATTCTTACTTTTATTTTGAAATGTTAGTTTTTTTCTGTGAGTGAATATTGCCAGAATAAAAGCAGCCAGGAAGATTAGAAAACAGCACAAAAGCGGTCTCTATTCCCTACTCTTAGCTCTTGTTAAATGCCTTGCATGCATGTTGTGTCTATAAGTCCAGACTCTTGGTCTTGCATGCTGTTCTGTGAGAGAAAACGCGAGCCTGAGGGAAGGAGCGGGCTTGTGCCCATTCATGTGCCAGCCAGGGCCTCTCTAGAGCAGGCGGCTTGTACAAGCTTTTGGAGCCAATGGGTAGAAGGTGGGCAGATAGGAAATTGTATCTCTGTTTGGAGGGTGTGTCCTGCTACCAGTTGGTTCTGGGTTACAGGCTGGAAACCCTTTCATGCACATAATCTCACCTGGTAACTGGAAGAGATGAAGCCAAAGTAAGCTATTTGAACAAGTGTAGAGTTAGCGGAATTTGCCCATCTGACCCAAAGCAGACTGTTTGAGCCAAATCTAGCAAGCTTTATCAGAAAATACAATGGATTTTATGAGCTTTGATCTATTCTAATTCCACTGGTAGAAAACTAAGACCTTGTTTACTTAACACTGTCCACAATTCTACAAACTAGAGTTCAAAGTCCAGATCTGTGTGAAAGACAGAGGCAGCCAGCTCCTGCCTAGGCAAGAACTAAGCCTCTTTGCTGGTCACCACCATTCGAGTAAGACTGTCTCAAAACCAACCAACCAACCAAGCAAACCCAGGTCTGTCTGGCTTCAGAACCCGAACCCCTGGTCATTTCACGATCTCGGCGTATGTTTATACATTTATATATAATGTAAATTCCACCGTTGATAGTTAGTAATGTACCCACAGCTGGATGTTACTCTCTGATTTGGTGAACCTGAATAAAGATGTTCTTAGTACGATGCTCCAGCTGGGTCATGCCCACCCTCCACCAGTCACTTAATAGGGAGCTGAGGATTTAGCTCGGTGGTAGAGCAAGTACAAGGCCCTGGGCTTGGTTCCCAGCACAGAGAGAGGAAGAAGAAAGGGTAGGAATTGAGAAAGGAAGGGAGAAGGGGAGGGAGGGAAGGAGGCTGTCGATGAACCCATGCTGGCTGTGTCTGTGCAACTCTGAGCATGACAGTAGTCCTTTGATGGGGAGAAAGCACAGCAGCCTTAGTATGGGCATGGACCCAGGCTGCAAGTAAATAAACTCAGTTTCTACGGCTGTTATTTGGACTCCTTCTGCAGGTACGAAGGGTGGGAGGGCTGGGGAGGATTTGCTATACAGATGCCTGTTGTCCCCATCAGAAGGGCGAGAAGCAAGACTTCCTTTGTTGTTCTATGAGCAATGTTTCAAACTTCCCAAGTGAGATCCCTTCTCGTCTCGTCCAACTCTTATGTCAGGAGAACCAAAGCGCCAGCTTGACCCTGGGGTCTTTCCATCAGTGTCACAAGGAATTACCCATTTTGTCTTCAAGACTGTCTTTTAAAAAAAATATGTATTTATTATGTATACAGTGCTCTGCCTACATGCACACCAGAAGAGGGCACCAGATTTCATTATAGATTGTTGGGAGCCACCATGTGGTTGCTGGGAACTGAACTCAGGACCTTTGGAAGAGCAGTCAGTACTCTTAACCTCTGAGCCATCTCTCCAGCCCCTCAATATTATCTTTTATCTGAGGAAATAAACTAATTTCAAAAAAAAAAAAAAATCAGATCAGGTATTTTTGGATTGTGAGAAGATAAATACATTAAATTCTGAACTTAAATTTTTAATAGCCTTTATCTTTGACCCACATCTATCCTCCAACTAAGCCAAGGGTAAAGATGACTGGATAGGATAAAAGGAGAGAGAGAGCCTTTGGTAATGTCTTGATCACAGAATCAAGGCTTGACTGACAACCACATGAAACATGGGACAGGCAGCAATGTGCTATTATGAATAAAAATAAACAGTTGTCACTATCTATCTATCTATCTATCTATGCATCCATCTTTCTTTAATGCTATGTACCTACCCACCCACCCACCTTTCTTTAATGCTAGGGAGCAATCCCAGGTCCTTGTGCATGTGCTCTAGCTCTGAACTCCATGCCCAGCCCAATTGTTACAACTTTAAGACCTTTCCTAATCCTTCCCGCCAAGCAAGCTGTCCCTCCTCTGAATGTCTAGAGAACTTAATGATCTTGTGAAGGAGACAACCGCCACACGCTCTGACAGTGTGTGACTCTGTATGTGTACACACCTACTTGCTAGCACTAGTGAGCACAGACTCTGAACCCACATGAATAAACCAAGATTCTACCATTTTTACAGCTGTCTTACGGTTAAATGGATTGTGGATTCTGAGTTTGTAAATTCATCGGGGTTTTTTTTTTTTTTTTTTTTCCTTTCTTTTTTTGGTTTTTTGAGACAGGGTTCCTCTGTGTAGCCTTGGCTGTCCTGAACTCACTCTGTAGACCAGGCTGGCCTCGAACTCACAGCGATCCACCTGCCTCTGCCTCCCGAGTGCTGAGATTAAAGGTGTGTGCCACCACGCCTGGCTAAATTCATGGTTTTAAATAGGCTTAACTGCTAACATTTCTGAGGATTTTACAACAATGCTCCTAAAGTGACTCAACATTCTTAAGAAGTAAGCCTATGCCCTACACCTGTTTTATTTACATAGTATCTCATACTCAACAATATAAAAATTATATCGGTTAGTTACACACTCTTTATGATTTTCCAAAGGAAACAGCTAAGCACTTCATGCTGACACACACTAGGCCTCTATGTATAGTCAGCCAAGGTACTTCGCTGGCCCTGTCTGGCCCACGTCAGCCCTATCTGGCTACCTCTGACACTGTATTCTGAGGAAGCACACATCCACCCCTCAGCCAGTGGAAGAACACCAGAGGTGCAGCAGCTGGCCCCAACAGCGGCCAGGGCAGCACAGGAGAGTCTTGACAGGGCAGAAACAAGCAAGGCCCCAGGCTAGAGCTGCCGATGACCTCTTGTCCGTGTCTGCCCATCACTGCCAATCCTCAGAAAGGGAAGAACATCCAGTGCAAGCGTTTTTCTTACAATCAAATCGAGAAATAATTGTAATAGTCAACAATACACAGAGAGAACAGGACCGCCAGTCTAGCCGCCAGCCCACCTCTTCACCTGGGCTGGTACCCGCTGCTTGATGTGATAATCTCATCCTCTCCATCCTCAGAAAATACCAGGGCAGCTATTCAGTTCCTGCTAAATCAGTCCTCTGTGTCAGAGCCTGGAGTGCACACAAAACAGGCGAGAGGGCAGCTGCAGAATTCCTCAGTGTGGAAATACCACCCTTGAGGCACAGGATCAAACTTATTTATTTTTATGTTATTAACTCAAATATTCCGTCATTTGTCTCCCTGCCCGCGCCCACCCCCCCCCCCCATCATCTAATGAAAGTCAAATACTGCCTGGGAGCCTAAAAAACAAAAAGAAACAAAAAAATCCTCTTGTATTGCTCATTTCAAGCTGTGAGGAAAGCCTCCAGCAAAGCTATTTTAGGTAATCTACAGAGAGAAAAAATTCAAATGCAAAGTCTTTCTTTTATCTTCACCAGTGAAGAGAAAATACTAAATACAAACTTTACAAGGGAATTTCTAGGGGTGGGAGGGGCAGCTCAGAGGTGAAGAGCACTGGCTGCTCTTCCAGAGGACTCGAGTTCAATTCCCAGCACCCACATGGCCATTCCCAATTGTCTCTAACTCTAGTTCAGAGGAGCCAGCACCCTCACACAGACACGCATGCAAGTAAAACACTAAAATAAAAACAAATAAGTAAAAATTAAAGAAAAAAGAGCACGTGCTGTTCTTGCAGAAGATCCACACAATGGCTCACAACCATCCCTAAGTCCAGTTTCAGGGGGTCGGGTGCCCTCTTTTGAACGTTGCAGACACCAGGCACACACGAGGTACACGTACACACATGCAGACAAAACACTCAAATACAAAAAAATAAAATAGTAACCCTAAAAAAACATTTTTACAATAATGTCTATACTTCTGTCACTTACAGGCAGGCAAGGACCAGGGCTGAGACAGGTACTGATACTTTACGGTAGTTGTACTGTGTTGAATTTAACTTCTGCCAGAGGCTGCTGGGGTGTGTTCTGTGCTTTGTATTTGCTAATTGCTTGCCCCCCCCCAGAATCTCACAGTAGACTGTCATGTACCCCAACTATTGCCAGTTAACCTTGCCTCCCAGTTTGACTAATAAAGCTGATACCTGGGCAGGGCCGGAGGAAGGCAGGCACGGAGAAGGTTCTCAGGCTTTGGGGGCAGAGAGGATCTTGGGAAGGAGCAGACATACCGGAGAAGGAAGGAGGAGGAGAATCCCCATGGGATAGGAAAGGGCCAGGAGGCCCAGAGGAGGAACTCTGAAGCTCCACATAAAAGAAACGGCCCAGATGAAAAACCTTAGCAAGTATATTGGGACTATGCATGGGAGGTAGTGTAACTAGAAATTATGGGATGGAGGCTGGCATGTAACAGTAGGTAGCTTGGAAGGTAATATCTGCCCTGCCCCAGGTGAATTAAGGCTATTCTAAAACATATCAGGTGTTCGTGTCTTTATTGATTGCAACTGGGTAAATAATACCACCATAATAAGTACAGGCCTAATAATAAACATTTACAGGCCATACCATTAGCCTAACAGCAACAAGAGGTTAAATCTAAGCATATAACAATGAAGATGCTAAACACAAAGGTATTCCTACCCTCTGTTCCACAGACTGTAATAACTCAATGGAAATTACCAAAAATACATATATGCACAAAAATACATAATATGGGGGAGAACAGCTCTTCTCAGCTGTCTGTGCTGGGGTGGGGTGGGCTGCAATCAGGATGTAAAGTGAATAAATAATTAAATTTATGTACCTGTTACAACGACTGCTGCCATGTCTGTCCAGCTTTCGTGTGGGACAAGCAAATACCCAAGCCTCAGTCTTGTATCTTGTATGCAAGTGTCTCAATGTTATTCTGCCACTGTGTCCTGCCCCGAGCTACACACTTCCTCCGCCTCTTTCCAGCAACAACAAACGCCAAACAGCAAATCCCTCTTTGCTTGTTTTTGCTGATTTAATTCCCCAAAGCATTTTGAGCTTCTGAGAGTCTTTCTCCTTGCAAGGATCAAACACACTGTGTGTGTGCTCTCTTTTCCTTTCTTAATAGAGGTCTTTATTGAACAAGACCACCCACTGGATTAAAATATTACCAACTGGGAAAGGCCAAGCCTTTTCCATAAGGAAACTGGCGAGGTCTTAGGACTAAACAGTCAGCCTTCTCACCCTTGAGAGCCTGTACTGTCATGCTTTCTATTCTCAGAAGTAGCAAAATGTGATAGTTTGAACAAAAATGGCCCCCATCGGTCTATAAGGAGTGGCAGGGTTAGGAGGTGCGGCCTTGCTGCGGGGAGTGTGTTTCAGTTCTTCCTGCCACTGGCCCATGCGCACGTAGATCTCTCAGCTCTCTCCCTAGCCCCATGTCTGCCTCCATGCTGCCGTGCTCCCTGCCATGATGACAAAGCACTAAACCTCTGAACTGTGACCCAAATGCTTTCCTTTATAAGAGCTGCCATGCTAATAGTGTCTCTTCACAGCAATAAAACTTTAACTAAGACACAGAGTTTCTATTTACAACTTATTTCCCTTACACGTCAAAGAACTCTTAGCATGTAGAAGAGGAGGCAGAAGTCTAAAGTCTCAGACTGTAACTATAAGCTTAGAACGCAGTGCTAGCAATCACTCCCACTTGTAGCATAGCCAGACCCCAGCACCTCTGTAAAGCTGAACTAAAGGACTGGTAGGCAAAGGCACTAGTGCTGGTGGCGTGGAATATGCACCCCAAATCAGTGACAAGGCCCAGTGTATGCCATTCTAAAATATGTCTCTTTCACATTAGAATTATTTTGACAGACTCCAAATTCAGAAGCCCTGAAAAACCATATGTTGGGCTTCTAACTAAGCAATCTGCATGTATGTGGCCGTTCAGAAGGCAGAGAGCAATCAGTGGACAGCAGGTCTCTCCCTCTGTGGGGGTCCTGGGACTCAAACGCAGGTTGTCAGGCACCTTTACCCGCCAGCCCTGGACAGATGACGCTTTTGTAAGAAAAGTTTACATTTACAAAGGAAATCTATTTTTGTATGGTTAGATCAAATCACTAAAGATTTTTATTTAAATCTGCATAATAAATCGAACATTTATTTTATGTACTTTTTTTCCCTTGGCTGTTTTACACAGACCTTTTCCTACTTCCTCCTTTGTTTCTGAGAATAAAGGCTTTAAGACCTTGTTGAGAGCAAGCTGTGCCCTGCCCTAAGTCACTGCATATTCTATAAAACTGGGGGGGGGGGGGTTGTTTTTGTTTTTTAGATTGCGCCTTGCCCTGAGACTCCATTTTATAAGCAGCATTTGAATCAATTTAGGATGCTAAAGCCCCTGATGAACAGGTGTCCAGGACCACCCAAGACTGATAATAACTCGCTCCTAATGGTAGCAGGATGTGTCCCTCACTGATGATGGTGTGTCCCTCGCTGATGATGGTGTGTCCCTCACTGATGATGGTGTGTCCCTCACTGATGATGGTGTGTCCCTCGCTGATGATGGTGTGTCCCTCACTGATGATGGTGTGTCCCTCACTGATGATGGTGTGTCCCTTGCTGATGATGGTGTGTCCCTCGCTGATGATGGTGTGTCCCTCGCTGATGATGGTGTGTCCCTCACTGATGGTGTGTCCCTCACTGATGATGGTGTGTCCCTCGCTGATGATGGTGTGTCCCTCGCTGATGATGGTGTGTCCCTCACTGATGATGGTGTGTCCCTCACTGATGGTGTGTCCCTCACTGATGATGGTGTGTCCCTCGCTGATGATGGTGTGTCCCTTGCTGATGATGGTGTGTCCCTCGCTGATGATGGTGTGTCCCTCACTGATGATGGTGTGTCCCTTGCTGATGATGGTGTGTCCCTCGCTGATGATGGTGTGTCCCTCACTGATGATGGTGTGTCCCTTGCTGATGATGGTGTGTCCCTCGCTGATGATGGTGTGTCCCTCACTGATGATGGTGTGTCCCTCACTGATGATGGTGTGTCCCTTGCTGATGATGGTGTGTCCCTCGCTGATGATGGTGTGTCCCTCACTGATGATGGTGTGTCCCTTGCTGATGATGGTGTGTCCCTCACTGATGATGGTGTGTCCCTCGCTGATGATGGTGTGTCCCTCACTGATGATGGTGTGTCCCTTGCTGATGATGGTGTGTCCCTCGCTGATGATGGTGTGTCCCTCACTGATGATGGTGTGTCCCTTGCTGATGATGGTGTGTCCCTCACTGATGGTGTGTCCCTCACTGATGGTGTGTCCCTCACTGATGATGGTGTGTCCCTTGCTGATGATGGTGTGTCCCTCACTGATGATGGTGTGTCCCTCACTGATGATGGTGTGTCCCTCACTGATGATGGTGTGTCCCTCACTGATGATGGTGTGTCCCTCACTGATGATGGTGTGTCCCTTGCTGATGATGGTGTGTCCCTCACTGATGATGGTGTGTCCCTCACTGATGATGGTGTGTCCCTCACTGATGATGGTGTGTCCCTCACTGATGATGGTGTGTCCCTCGCTGATGATGGTGTGTCCCTCGCTGATGATGGTGTGTCCCTCACTGATGGTGTGTCCCTCACTGATGATGGTGTGTCCCTTGCTGATGATGGTGTGTCCCTCGCTGATGATGGTGTGTCCCTCACTGATGATGGTGTGTCCCTTGCTGATGATGGTGTGTCCCTCACTGATGGTGTGTCCCTCACTGATGGTGTGTCCCTCACTGATGATGGTGTGTCCCTCACTGATGATGGTGTGTCCCTCACTGATGATGGTGTGTCCCTCACTGATGGTGTGTCCCTCGCTGATGATGGTGTGTCCCTCGCTGATGATGGTGTGTCCCTCGCTGATGATGGTGTGTCCCTCACTGATGATGGTGTGTCCCTCACTGATGATGGTGTGTCCCTCGCTGATGATGGTGTGTCCCTCACTGATGATGGTGTGTCCCTCGCTGATGATGGTGTGTCCCTCGCTGATGATGGTGTGTCCCTCACTGATGGTGTGTCCCTCACTGATGATGGTGTGTCCCTTGCTGATGATGGTGTGTCCCTCGCTGATGATGGTGTGTCCCTCACTGATGATGGTGTGTCCCTTGCTGATGATGGTGTGTCCCTCACTGATGGTGTGTCCCTCACTGATGATGGTGTGTCCCTCACTGATGATGGTGTGTCCCTCACTGATGATGGTGTGTCCCTCACTGATGGTGTGTCCCTCGCTGATGATGGTGTGTCCCTCGCTGATGATGGTGTGTCCCTCACTGATGATGGTGTGTCCCTCGCTGATGACTGGTGTGTCCCTCGCTGATGATGGTGTGTCCCTCGCTGATGATGGTGTGTCCCTCGCTGATGATGGTGTGTCCCTCGCTGATGATGGTGTGTCCCTCGCTGATGATGGTGTGTCCCTCACTGATGGTGTGTCCCTCACTGATGATGGTGTGTCCCTCGCTGATGACTGGTGTGTCCCTCGCTGTTGATTGGTGTGTCCCTTGCTCTTGTCCCTCGCTGATGGTGTGTCCCTCGCTCTTGTCCCTCGCTGATGGTGTGTCCCTCGCTGATGATTGGTGTGTTCCTCGCTGTTGATTGGTGTGTCCCTTGCTGATGATTGGTGTGTCCCTCACTGATGGTGTGTCCCTCGCTGACAGTGTGGCCTGCTTGAAAGCTGTTTATCCATCCACCCAGTTAACCGTTTGAACCTGGCCAGCCCTGCTTGCTGGGGCAAGCCCTCGGTTTATACATGCTAACAAGCATTCTACCAGCTGAGCTACATTCCTAGCCCAAACATGGGTGGTTTATAGATTTATTTTTTATAATATTCTTCTTTAATTCCTTAAAAATATTTTAAATGTGTGTGCTTTGTGGCCATGGAGGTCAGATCCCTGGAATTGGAGTTACAGAGGGTTCCATGCTGTCATATGTGTGCAGGCAACTGAATCCAGGCCCTCTGCTGGCACAAACACAGAACTTAGCGGCCTAGCCCCCTTTTACTTCTTCTTAGTCCGTTCTGTTACATGATTTTATTTTATTTTATTGGTTGAAATAATGACCAAAGTAATACTTCTGACCGTCGGTGGAGACATGGTATTCTAAACTGCCCCCTAAGACAAATAACTACCCCTTCCTGTAAGTTAATCCAATGGGTCTGTCAATCACTTGGATGGGAAACCGATCCACAGAAAGTTGTCCCAGAAACTTTAAGAAGTATCATGCCTTAAAACAAAAACAAAAACCATACCCACGTAAATCAGGCCAACATTCTCTTTGGTCATTGCTCACTCTCACCCTTAAGAGTGTCTCAGGTTTTACTCTGTCTTCTACACAGCACACTCTGTGTCTCCTTTGAATTCACTTCACAGAGATCACAAGGACTAGGGGGCCAAGAGAAGAGCCTAGAACAGATCAGAAAGAAAAACAACCTTGTAGAAGGGCTGAGAGAGGGAGACAGTGTGACTGGGCAGAGCCTCTCCCTCAGAAGAGCAGCCGCTGCTGCAGAAGTCCCAGCAGCACTGAGAGATTAGGTCCACACAAGGCAAGCCCGCGTGCCAAGCAACACAGGGACTTCTGTCCCATCAGCTCTTCCAACTCCTAACAGCTCAGGGTCACTGACCATAGGCCCTTGCAAGGCTGCTTACTCCTACAGACCTCAGGCAGGTCGCTCGCATGTAACCTGGGGTAGTCATTTTGAATGTAAGGGTCACAAACCCCCAAGTCGCTAAAGGAGGTATAACACACCACCATCCGGTCTAGACACCGGAGGCTCGGCGTCACACAAGGCAGTCTCTGTCCTCTTCCCATTTTAATGGGGGGAAGACAACAAATTAAATGACTTAAAAAGCAATTTGAATGGATCGTGTTCAAAACTGTTCAAAAGTAGATGCGTAGAACACTTGTTTACTTTGTGAGAAAACTGCTGGCCACCCAGTAGTTTATTAAGGCAGTAAAGGAGATGAACTGAAGTTCAGCTAGAAGCTGACCCAGATACAAAATTCATATTATTGCCTATCTTCCACTGTCAGGACACTGCTACCCTTTGATAACACACAAAAGCAAGATGACATCATTTGTTGGGAGATAAGGAAGACCTAGTATAAAATTACAGAACACAAGACGAGAAACCAGAGATGTGGGCCCCGCGTCTGATTCTCTCACTTGACACTCATGGGACCTGCAGTGGGTCACTTAGACTTGTTGGAGCCTGACACTCTTCACGTATCACATTTCAAAGATTTAGACGGTTTTAATGACACAATAAAAGGACATGAAAATATTTACAACACCAAACAAAGGTAACTCTATCTAACTCCGTAATCAAATGTTGGCAGGAAAACTCCAGCGAGCACAGGCACAGGCATAACCACATTTTTGGACCAGAATAAGTCACCACAATCACACCCCATCTCCCAAGGCTTACCTTTTGGAGGAAATAAACCCTCTAAAGAGCCTTTTTAGTGATTACCCTCTACCTTGCTTGCTGGGCCCCAAACCCCACTTTTTTTAAATTTTGGTTTTTTTTTTTTTTTTTTGAGACAGGGTTTCTCTGTGTTAGTCTTGACTATCCTGGACTTGCTTTGTAAAACAGGCTGGCCTCGAACTCACAGCGATCCACCTGCCTCTGCCTCTCGAGTGCTGGGACTAAAGGCGTGCACCTCACGCTCAGCTGCAAACCCCACTTTTTAACAAGGATATTTTTGGGGTTGGGGAGATTGCTCGGCCAGTAAAGGGGCTTTAATGCTCAAGCATGAAGACCTTCAACCCCCAGCAGCCATGTAAAAGCCAGGTGTGGGAGGGTGTGGTGGCAGAGGCAGGCAGATCTCTGTAAGTTCAAGGCTAGCTTGGTCTATAAAGTGAGTTCAAGGTCAGCCAGGACTACAGAGAAACCCTGTCTCAAAAAAGCAAAAACAAACAAAAGTCAGGTTTGGTGCCAGCCTCTCTATACACAGACATATACATCCATACAACCTATAAAACAAAATGATTCCTAAGCAACCTAGGCAGCCTCTCTTCTTAGAAGTCTGTCCTTCTGTTTTCTTCTTCTTTTTTTTTTTAAGGTATTATTTATTTATTTTTATATATGAGTGCTCAATCTGCATATATACCTATATGCCAGAAGAGGGCATCAGATCCCAGTATAGATGGCTGTGAGCCACCATGTGGTTGCTGGGGATTGAACTCAGGACCTCTGAAGGCTATCTCTCTAGCCCCCTGTTTTCTTCTTTAATTAAAGTGCCCGTGGGGCAGGAAGGCCTGGGGGTGTCCAAGTTAGGGGGACAGGGAGAGAGCAAGGAAGAGCTGGGGTAAGTAGTGAACAGACGGATTAAAAATGTCTCACTTTATCCAACTATTTATGCAGACACGAGCTTGATGGAGAATGTGAGGCAGGGAGGGTTAGTTGAAACTAGCTGTTTCCCATGACACTTTAGGACACAGGAACACCATGATCCATGGCCAGTGACATCCCTTCTGAGTTAGGCAGTGGGTGCCTCTTGTGTCACAGATCCCTTAGGAGTGCATGAACATGATATGGTGACATTCTCTGGCACAAAGTGTGTGGCTGATGGTCTTGATCACACTGCTTGATCAGTGGCTTTGATGTAGACAGAAGGAGCTCATCTGGCACAGCTAAGTCCCAGGCCTTCCTGGGTTTTACAAACCCAGATCAGCCTGAAGCCAAAAGGAAGAAAGGAGCACACACATGTCCTTGTAAAGAAAGACAAGTAAGAATGGGAGGGAGTCCCAGCACTTGGCAGGCAGAAGCAGGCGATCACTGAGTTCGAGGTTAGCCCAGTCTACAGAGTTTCAGGACAGCCGGAGCTATACAGAGAAACCCTGTCTCAAAAAACAAAAAAAGAGGGGAGGAAGAAATTACCCTTTAATGAGACAAGTACTCAAATGCTCCCTGAAAGGACTTCTCCTGCCAAGCCTGTCAGAAGGCATAACGTCTCCCTCCATCCCATGCCCTTCTGCCTTTCCGGGAAGAGAGAGGCCAGACTCCTCAGCCCATTGGCCCCGACACTCCTGTGTTACAGTAAATTGTATCGGTTTGGCGAAGAAGCCAATAACTGATACAGGAAGCCTGAAATGTACTTTAAACTGATACAAATCTACTCGTAAACTAACATAAACTACTCTAAACCTCGTAACATATATATCTATCCCAAGCACTTGCCACTGTGATCCTCGGAGGCGTCTCCCCTCCTTCTCCGCCAACTCTAAACTGCACATGCTTCAGCCTCAGAGTCATTTTCATTTTCCTCTGCGACACAGGATTCCAAAGCTATCAGACTAGTCGATAAGAGAAAAGTTCCTGGAGACAAACAGCATGGGGAATGGAGGTCGGGACTGCTCATGAAGGCCAGCCATATCTAATTACTAAATTAAATAGGTTTTGCTCTTCAGACAAAATATCCTAGAGGACAAAGCTAATGAGCGGTGCATGCATTGCTAAAAAAATGTACAGTTCCTTACAAGGTAATGAGGTCACCATTAAGTAGCTAAGTAAAGAACACGACCACAGTGGACTTCAGGGAGCAATAACTCGATGGTGATACTCCGATGGTTCAAAGTGAAGGGAGAACATCAGGGAGAGGATAACTGAAGCACACGCAGGGCTGGGGTGAGCGTAAGTCTGCGGGCAAGAGCCTGGGGCTCCACAACCCAGGAAGCCATCGGGAGCTGTCGCTAGGCTTAGGCGCGTCTTTCTCACACACCACCAGCACATGTGCCATGTGCTTCCCAGAGCATCTGCTCGCTGCCCTTCAAAATATGTCTGTAACACACAAATGGCTCATAATTACTACCTGACCCGAACTCTGTGGGGCCTCTCAGTTACAATTCTCTTCACCAGCTTACAGCTTCTCTATACCAGTAGGCCAAAAATCTAAACCAGTTATTTCACTGAAAAACTGCAGCTGTGGGCTGGAGAGGTGGCTCAGCGGTTAAGAGCACTGGCTGTTCACCCAAAGGTCCTGAGTTCAATTCCCAGCAACCACATGGTGGCTCGCAGCCATCTGTAATGAGATCTGGCCTGCTGGCATATATGCAGGCAGGATATTGTATAAGTAATAAATAAGTAAATCTTTTTTTAAAGGGGGGAATCACGCCTATGAAGCCAGCACTTGGGAGGCAGAGGCAGGAAGATCAAAAGTCGAAGGTCAGTTCCAGCTACATAGTGAGTTTCAGGCCAAACAGGATTACATGGGACCCTGTCCAAAAACCAAACAACCCAAAATTCAAAATACAAGTTATTATCTCTAAGCAGTGCTCACTATACCAAACTGTGTCATAAACACCTGTTTGGCCTGTGGCTAGGTTTTCCTAATTCAAGTTTCTGTTCATGTTACAAGCAAGCTGAGTTGAAAAGATGGCACAGTTTGCTATTCACACAGCAGGAATGCAGGGAAAATAGCTTCTTTTAGGTCAGAGAGAGTAGGTTTTAGGTTACTATAACAAAATACCACAGACTCGGTAATTTATACACAAGAGAAATTCACCTCTTACAGTTGTGCAGACTAGCAAGTGTGACACCGGGGTCTACATCTGGTACCATCTCGTGGCAGAAAGTGGGAAGGCAAGAGAGCATTTCTGCGGAGGCAAAGGGAGCTCAAATCCTTTTTAACAGTGCCTAATCTCTTCCAGAGAGCAGAGCTCTCGTGACCTATAACATCTTCAGATGATGTTACATTGGAGAGGAAGTTTCCATACATGACCTGGACTCCCATTCACATCCAAAGCATAGCAGGAGGGCAGGCCATGCTACGTCTGCAATAGCTGAGAGCAGAAAATAAAGCTACCTTGAGAGCTAGTAGAGATGGTGGCCATTCACAATTAACGAACACATATGACTAATTGGTGCCAATCAAATTACAGTGAATATTTGCCAAAATGCTATGCACCCCTTGATGTAAGAAAACTGCCTTGATTTGACACTCGTGGGAAACTTGACTGTGTTTTTTTCTAAGGGAGTTCGTGTTCTCTTAAATACAATCTCATCAGAGTTGGCAGAATATTTGTGTAGCAGGCTGGGGCCTCTGTTTGATTCCTAGCACAAGAAAAGAGAAACTAAAATTTCAGAGGCTTGATGCTTGATTTTCCTAGGAACTCATGCTTTTAGAATAATGTTCATTCAATAAGTCATATTTAAATTGAATAAATTCTGTTTAGGTTTAATACTTTATATATAATGTATGATATAAGACACACACACACGCACATTTTTTTCTTTTTAAACTGGAGCCTAATGTAGGTGCTACTTTTTACTCTCTAGTTTATTTGGAGTTCCTTAATGTCTCTTACCTCCCTTCCAACCCACCGACCCTAGGTAGGAGAGAAAGAAGGTTAGAAGGGACAGGGGACATAGACCTCTTTAGATTTAGTTCCGGTTGGTTAGGGTCATTGGGGTTTTTTGGAAAAATACCAATCTCAGTGGTCAGAACATCTAGTAGTCCAGCAATAGCAAATGGCAAACGTAGCAGGACAAACAAGCAGCTACCTTCCTCTGCCATCAGTTTCCTTGAAGGCCTCCCCTCTCTCTGGGGTCTCTTATTTATACTCTTCCAGAGTCCTCAGAATTCCACTAACTCGGGTTGGCCAAGTTCACACCCCTCTCTGAGCCGCACAAGGCTGTTGTCAGATATGGACAAAGTAAAAGCAACTCCAGATCTCACACTTAGGATTAAAACAGAAACCTGTTTATATAATGTAACTGAGTCTTTAAAGAAACCAAACTTGCATTAGAGTCTAAAACTGGCAAAAGGAAGGAAGGTGAAAGAGAGGCAAGGATTTCAGTTTTGACTTAAATTTGAGCGAGCACTTGGGAGGCAGAGGCAGGTGGATCTCTGTGAGTTCAAGACAGACCAGCCTGGTCTACAAAGCAAGTAGACAGCTTAGGCTACACAGAGAAACCCTGTCTCAAACAAACAAACAAACAAACAAAAAACCTTGAGCTAGCAATTCAGCCTAGACTGTGAGAATCAAGTATTTTCTTGGTTTGTAAAAGTCATACTGCCTTATGGTCTGTATGGCTGCTTTCTTCTCCTGACCTCCCTACAGGACTTGGAGACAGATCAGTCTCCTGCAGGCAGTGTCTGACCTGTCCAGGCAGCGATGGGCTTTCTAGTGATGCAGCTGCCTTGGAGTCATCCAAGCTCCCGTGGGAAACCCCAATAAACACATCAGTTCACTGAATAGCACTTCACTGGTATTGTTACTTTGGTCTGCTGGTAGTTTCCTATTTGGGGTGAGTAAAGTTTGCTAGTGTTTCCTAGGAATTTTTTTTTTTTCATTTTTTTTCGTTTTTTGAGACAGGGTTTCTCTGTGTAGCCTTGGCTGTCCTGGACTCCCTTTGTAGATCAGGCTGGCCTCGAACTCACAGCGATCTGCCTGCCTCTGCCTCTGCCTCTTGAGTGCTGGGATTACGGGTGTGTACTACCGAGTCTAGCATTTTCTAGGAAATTTGAACACGATTACCAAACTTTAATAAGATTGGGACTTGGAGGGTATATTTTGCTATTTGTAGACCATGACTTAAGAAAACACTCCCATATTAGATTGTTGGTTACATGCAGAAATAACTCTTTATCAAAAAGTCAGCACTATAAACAACCAGAATCTCAACATGTTTTGGCTCCTAGGTGCACTGTCTAGACCAAGGAATGTTTATGAAGAAGGTGCTATTTGCAGCGAGGGCACTTGGAGGACTATAAACAACAGGTGTCCCATGGTTCTGAAGTGCCACCGCTGATTAAACACCCACTGGAAATGATTAGTTGGGCATGAAGTGCACAGAATTCCGCTTAGAACATTTCAGGCTCTGTGCAGCCACAGTGTCATAGCCAAAGAAGTCCACTCACGCACAGCAATTGCTAATTGAAAACTTTTCCCAACAGGAAAGAAAATGTCATGTTTTTAATCTTTTGACTTGAAAAAGGGTGTGGCCACAGCATAATAAATTCATGGGTCTACTAAAAACACCTGGACCTGGAAAGATCTAAAAACATACAGACATACTTTTCACAAATCCATCCCCACCTTGCTTTTAACGCTGTGTGAAGTTCATCTCTCCTCTCCTAAAGACCACAACTGCTTCTGTAAATTGGGGTAATGGCATCTGCCTCATTACTTCAGAGGCAATTTGGGAATTGTGAAACAATATTCTCGAAACTCTTTTGAAAGGCACAGATGAAAGGTCTTAATTATCACTGATCGGTGCAATTATTCTGACATCGTTTTTCCTACTTATAATTTTCTAAAGTTTATGCTTAGAAAAGGCAACCAAAGCAAACAAAAATTAAAATACAAACCAGCTTATCTAACCTAGATACCAGCCAAATACAGCAATCTCCAAGCACTGGAAAAACGCTAGTGAGATAAGAATTCTGTAAAAATAATGGTTCCCATGTAGGCAACAGGAACCACTGAAAATGGATCTGAAGACGGCATAATTTCATAAAATTATTTTTCAAAAATCAAGTGAATCATTCTGTTTTGAGGCAAAAGTCTCAAGCTTATCGTCATCCTGCCTCAACCTCCTCAGCACTGGGACTGTACATGTAGGAACGAGCCACCATGCCTGAAAAAAAGAGTCAGTCTTTGCGGGGGAGAACAGGACGGTGGTTGAGACAGGATCTTTCTGTGTAACCCTGGTTGTCCTGAAACTCACTATGTAGGCCAGGCTGGCTTCGAACTCAGGAAGATCCATCTACCTCTGCCTCTCAAGGGCTGAGACTAAAGGTGTGCACCACCTCACCCAGCCAAGAGACTTTTCTTTTTCAGAAGTAAAAAAAAAAAGGGGGGGGGGTTCCAATTATTTTAATTTTATGAATATGAATATTTTGTCTGAATGCATGTCTGTGTACCACTAGTGTGGCCTGGTGCCCATAAAGGCCAGCAGAGGCCTTTGTATTCCCTGAGATTGAAAGTATAGATGGTTGTGAGCCACCATGTGGGTGCTGGGAACTGAACTCAGGGCCTCTGGAAGAGCAGCTGTTGCTCCTAACTGTTTAACCATATCTCCAGCCCCTGAATATCTTTAAATAAATTGAGGCATCGCTGTGCAAGTCCTCTACTTTCCTAACTTATGACAATGGAAATGTGGTTACCAAGAAATAAAAATCAAAATAACCTAGAAGCCAAAGTTTTATTTGTTTACATTTAAATTTTTATCTTTATTTATTTTTATTGTATGAAGGTATATCTCTGTTCACTATGTGTGACCTGGTCTCTTGGAGGTCAGAAGAGGGCCTCAGATCCCCTGGAACAGGAGTTACAGGCAGCTGTAAGCCACTATTTGGGTGCTGGGAATTGAACGTAGGTCAGCCAGTGCTCTTAACCTCTGGGCCATCCCTCCAGCCCCAGAAGCCAAAATGTACATTTTGCTGTACTCAGGAGAAAATAGAACACACTCCAGGAGCTAATCAGACTGTGCCATGAATTGGTTCTGAGAAAGACTCAAGTGTCTCAATCTCCTGCTGGGGAATATTTCCTGTTACACTCCTGGTTTGGCCCCCTCTCTCAGCTCTCAGAGGCTATGCCCTTTAAAAGCCCATGTAGCTGTCAGACTATACACAACCACCTACAACGAGTTCTGGTGCCCTCTTCTGGCCTGATGGCATACACGCAGGTAGGATATTGTATAAATAATAAATAAATAAATCTTTTTAAAAAATGTTCTCGCCAAAACTGTTCAAAGTTATGTTTCACCTCATAGGACGTGGAGCAAAAGGAACACGCTCAACGGCTGTGCTGCTTTGCCGTACGTCGCAGTGATAAAACCCTAATCAAAAGCAACTTGAGAAACAAAGGATCTTTTAATTGGCAGGGAAGGAAGCCAGGGCTGGAGCGGAGACCATGGAGGAATGCTGCTTGCTGGCTTGCTACCTCAGGCTTGCTGAGCTAGCTTTTCCTTACAGCTCAGGCCCCGCTTGTAGGGATGGTACCTCTCACAGTGGAGAGAGTCCTCCTACATCAATTAGCAATGCAGAAAATGTTCCACAGACATGCCCATGGGCCAGTCGGATGCACGTACTTCTTTGAAGTAGGTTAAATTATCCAAAACATAAGACAACTGTAAGAACACTGGCTTAGAGACAGAGACAGGAGGAAGAAAGGAAGGAAGAAGAGGAGATGGAAGGGAGGAGGAGGTGGAGGAGGAAAAGGAAGAGGAGCAGGAAGAGAAGGAGGCGGTGGAGGAACGGGGAAGGTGGAGGTGATGGAGGAAGAGGCAGCAAGGATGTCCTTCCCTACTAAAAAGAGAAAAGAAAGACATTGGCAGCAAACTTCAACCCCTGGATCAAATTTGGCTTACACCTGCTTTCTTTATCAAAGTTTGATTGGAATACAGTCAGGCAGATTCATTTTTATATTGCTTATGACTTCTATCAGTCTAAGGATATTGTGGCCCACTAAGTTTATATTATTTACAGCTCTTTATAGGAAAACTCTATTATTCAAAATTGCCAACCCTCCAAGAAAATTGAGTTTTTTATTTCTCTGTGATGTGAAAAAGAAAATGAGACACAGGTTTATTTGTTTGTTTTAGAGCACTGGCTGCTCTTGCAGAGGACCTGGGTTCGATTCCCAGCACCCAAGTGGCAGCTCACAACTACCTGTAACTCCCACTCCAGGGGCTCTGACAGCCTCTTCTGGATTCCACAGGCACCAGGCACAGTGGACAAGCAGATATGTAGGCAAAACACCCATACATAGAAAAATTTAAAAACAAAATAAAATCCCCCCAATTTTTCAAAGTACTAAAAGCTTTTTGTTTTGTTTTGTGGTTTTCGAGACAGGGTTTCTCTGTGTGGCCTTGGCTGTCCTGGACTCACTTTGTAGACCAGGCTGACCTCAAACTCACTGAGATCCACTTGCCTCTGCCTCCTGAGTGCTGGGATTAAAGGCGTCTGCCACCACACCTTGCTCAGTATAAAAGCTTTTGGAATTTTTTCTTTTGTGCAGGGAATCCTATATCCAATTCTCAACTTTCATCCTAGTGACAACTTATGAAAGTGGTGAAAACAAGGCCCCTTGATGACTAGTGGCTATAATGGACTAAGCCTCTGAACTGTAAGGCCCCATTAAGTGTCTCCTTGTAAGACTTGCTGTGGTATTCATTCACTTCTGGACCTATGGTAGAAACTTTTGGTTACTTTACCTTGATGCTTTGAGTCACCTCACAATCAGTAATTTCAGTAAAGTTAACTATGGAGCAAAAGATCTGCATTCCAAAAAGAAAAAAAGGAAAGCAATCCTGTGATCATGGTGTCTCTTCACAACAACAGAAACCGTAACTAAGACAGAACTTGGCACCAGGGACGGGGTACTGCTAGGACAGGCCTGACCATGTTTTCATTTGGAGGAATGTGGACTTTGGGACTTTGGACTGGGAAAGCAGTGACATGCTTTAAGCGAGGCTTTCTCTACCCCAGCTAGTTCCCAAATAATCGAGACAGAGACTTCTGAGATCTATCCCAGCTAGTTCCCAAATAATCGAGACAGAGACTTCTGAGATCTATAAAAGCTTTAAGGCACCGTAACTGGGCAGGATCAACCCGCTAAGCTGTTCTGCTATTTGCCAGCTACACATCCCAAGCTACTTGCCCTAACTGTTCCTGCCTGGGCTGCTTCTGTCCCATCAGGCCAGCCCTCATGACTTCTTTCTCTCTGGCTTCCTCGCTAGCTTTTCTCTTCACTTTACAGTCCTCATCCGACAGGAAGCCTACTTCTCTTCTGCCCAGCTATAGGTTGTCAGCAACTTTATTGGTGACCAGGGTTACACAACATTGATTGCTGAGAATGCTCTTCTGGGCTGTAACCAGATCTTGGGGGCCAGTATTTAACAGCTGAATGCACAGCACCATACCAGTCTCCAGCAGGGGAGCGTCGGATCAACAGTGTGGGCAGAGGACACTTCCAAACAACCTGGCATTGACTGTGCAGTGTGACTATTTGTGGCCAGTCTTTCGCAGATCTATACAGAAAAGGAGCAAGTTGGGGAAGGAAAAACACAAAATGTACAGTTAGAGGAGAAAAGGAGCACCAGGAAGTTTAAAGGGATGAAAGAAAAGCCTGATGCTAAGTGAATAAAGGGAGTGGTGACCCCACCCAGCTAAGCTTCCAGCTCGTGGAAAGAAATTAAAGAAAAGCTTAGGGGCAGTTGTGATGGCACATACCTTTAATCCCAGCACTCAGGAGGCAGAGGCAGGCAGCTACAGAGCATGTTCCAGGACAACTAAGCTTCGACAGTGAAGGAAACCATCAGCAACAGAAAGCTGGTGAAGACGTATCTGAACAAAGGGGCCATGTTCCAGGCCCAGCAAGCAGCAGAATTTGGCAGCTTCAATCGCATGGTTCTAAATTGACAGTATACAATTACAGATACAAGAAAGGGGTTCTGGAATCTCCCTCTGCAACTAAGGAAACTGCTGAGGCATATGCCAAGGGTGGGCATTGTGTGGAGCTATAAAGGTGAAGCCTGGGTTGCCTTGGAGACCCCAAGATATTGGAGATGCCAGTCATGGGATGCCTGCCAAGGAAAAAGCTGCTAACAGGAAGTGGAACCAGCCCAAGAGAGAGAAGTGTGTTGCAGTCTACAACGCTGAAAGGAGCTGGAGATCTGAAGAGCACCTTGACATCAGACATGGAGGTGCAGAGTCTGGAGTTTGTCCAGCTGCTTTTTTGTCTTGCTTTGGTCCAGTATTTCCTCACTGTGCTCCCTTTCGAAATGGCACAATCCTGTGCCATTATATATTGGAAGTATGTGACCTGCCTTTTCATTTTGACTTTGAAAGGACTTACAGTTCAGAGATTGCATGAGTGAACGCTGGACACTTAAGCAGTGCTGATACTGTGGTAGACTTTTGCATTATGATATAGTTATAAGCCTATGGGGGCCAGGGAGGGTAGACTGTTAGTTTAAATGAAAATGGCCCCATCAGTACTGGCACTACTAGGAGGTGAGTTGTTACTGGAGTCGGTGTGGCTTTATTGGAGGGAGTGTGTCACTGGGGCATGGGGTTTGAAGCTTTAGAAGCTTAAGCCAGGCTAGTGGCTCACTCTTTCTTCCTATTGCCTCTGGGTCCAGATGTAAAACTTGGCTACCTCTCCAGCCGCACATCTGCCTGTGTGCCACCACGCTTCCCACCATGACCGTAACGGACGAAGCTTCTAAACTGTAAGCCGGCTGCATGCTCATGGTGTCTTTTCACAGCAATAGGAACCCTAGTTGAAACAGTGTCCATCAGAACAGGGAACTATACCTTCCTATTGTGATAAGTACCATGACCAAAAACAACATGAAGAGAAGGAAAGGGATTATCTCAACTTATAGCTTCAAGTTACCATCCATTACCAAGGGAGGTCAGAGGAGGAACTCAAAGCAGGAGCTTGAAGCACAAACCGCAGAGGAACACACTGCTTACTGGCTTGCTCCCTCTGGCTTCTACTCAGCCAGTTTTCTTATACAGCCCAAGACTATCTGCCCAGGGGCGGACTTAACCCACATGGGTTAGGCTTTTACTAACATCAAGAGATGGCTCAGAGGTTAAGAGCACTGGTTACTCTTCCAAAGGTCCTGAGTTCAATTCCCAGCAACCACATGATGGCTCCCAACCATCTATAATGAGATCTGGTGCCCTCTTCTGGTATGCAGGTGTCACACGTAGGCAGAACACTGTATACATAATAAATAAATAACTCTTAAAAAGAAAAAAGAAAATGCCTCACAGACATGCCCACAAACCAATCTGAGAGATGCAATTCTTCTACTGATGTTTCCAGTCTCAAGGAATAGCAACGTGGCAACCAAGAGCGACCATGACAGAAGTCAAGGGGGGCAAAAGTGAAGCAGCAGGGCGCAGCACCCCACAATGAAGGAACAGAGAGAACGCTTGCTGCTCAGCTCCCTTCCTCCCTTATACAGTCCAGTACTCCAGCCAGGGAATGGTGTGACCCATAATGAGGGAACCTTCTCATCTCAATTAAGTAAATCAAGATAATCCCAGAGGCCCGTCTCCCAAGTGAGTCTTGATTCTGCCAAGTCGACAATTAGCACCAACCATTACAGCTACCTCCGAACCCTTATCTTGGCGTTCTTGTTGGACATTCCTTGGAAGTATATTATTATATCTAAGGGTTCATTACTCAATTAACACATTAAAAGCATTTGTAGCATGGTCCTTCCAAACACCATTTCAATTAAATACATTATTTTGCTATAATACATCCACTGAGGAAAAAGATACTGTTTATGTATTAAGTCTGGTCTCCCTTGGTCTAAGTTTGAATACTGTTGGGTCCACAGCAGGCCCCCAAATGGCAGTGCTGCTGACAATATCGTGAATGACAGTCTGGCCTCTGCTAAGGCTGGACTCTGCTGGGTAAACAGGATTGTTGTTGGGGGTAAACAAAGTCTAAACTCAGAATTCCTCACAGACCTTGTGAAGCAGGTTTCTGTTTGTCAGGAAAAGCCATTATTTTCCTTATCCAAGCCCTACAGTCAACTTCCTCCAGCAAACAAGGCTGTAACAGATAAAAGTCCCCATGCTGGTTCCCAGGCTATTTGCTATTCTGGCTTACACCCCCCTCCCAGTTCCCCCACCACCACCGCTGCCCTCCCTCTACAATGCTACCCGTCTCCTTAACCTGGCATGGTTTCTCCTGCTTTTTTGCTCTTCTCTGCCTGTGAGAAACAGCCTGGCAGTATGAATTCCCCCAATCTTTCTTTCTACCCTCAGAGTGGTCTAGTTTGGTGGTTTCCTTGTACCCTTGCTTACAAATCTGAAATTCCAGGTAAATCAAGTAAGCCATGACAACAAACAATAAGTATAAACATTATTTAAATGTACGAACTATTCTTCTTCCTAATTTGAATATTTTTTCTCTGACATTTTACAAAGAAATGAAAACTAGGCACAGTAGTACTACTAAATGGGAGGCCAGGACAGAAGGACTGACTGAGCCAAAGGGGTGGGTGTAGTAGCGCAACCCTCTGGTCCCAGGACTCAGAAGGCAGAGGCAGGCAGATCTCTGGGAGTCCAAAGCTGGCCTGGTCTACAGAGCAAGTTCTTGGCCAACAGGGGCTACAAAAATGAGACACTTTCTTGAAGCAGATCAAACAACAACAGAAAGACAAAATCAAATGTTCAAAATTAGCCTAGGCTACAAAGTGAGACCCAGACTTGAAAAATGATAGAGAGAATGAAAGGAAGGAAGGATGGATGGGCGGACAGACAGACTGACGTTTTCACTAATTCATTTGTTCCACTTATTGCTTTTCTTCCCTGAAATGGCGTCCTTGGCTTCTAGTCAAGCATGTACGATTTCATGGTCTTATAGAGCAGTAAAGTGACTCTTCACCCATGCCCATGACATACGTGCACATATAAACAAACATAAATGTGAGACACAGCTAGATGCTCCTGCCTGGAGGCCTGGGCAGAAACTGCATTGCGTTTCTTTCGCTGCCAGCTCTAGCTGCTTTCACCACTCAGCAAATCCCGGTGTCTGAGCTTCCTGAAGCTGAAAGCGCTCTCCAACGTCAAAGCCCGGGATCTTCTCCTGAGGCTTGATTTTGTCATAAAAGAAACTGCCATTAAGCAAGAGACTATAGGACTTTTGATTAAATGGTGTCAGTTATGACACCAATTCTAAAGAATCACTGTTCCTTAATGAGAGAGAAAAAAAAAACCTCAGTTTTCAGTGTAGTGTTAAGAGGACTTGATGTATTGGATGATCTAAGTTTTCACTCTTTGTCTATGGTCCCCCCTGGGGGGTTGGGGAGAGCATCCACAGCACTTCCTGTTGCATGGTTTAGCTTCATATGAGTTATATAACCCTGATAGGTACCACAGCAGAGAACAGTTTTTTGGTTTTTTTCAAGACAAGGTTTCTCTATGTGGCCTTGGCTGTCCAGGACTCCATTTGTAGACCAGGCTGGCCTTGAACTCACAGAGATCTGCCTGCCTGCCTCTGCCTCCCTGAGTGCTGGGATTAAAGATGTGTGCCACCACACCTGGCTAGGAAAGGAATTCTTGGGGGGTTTTGTTGTGGTGGTGGTGGTTTTGGTTTTGTTTTGTTTTGTTTTTCTGAGACAGGGTTTCTCTGCGTAGCCTTGGCTGTCCTGGATTCCATTTGTAGACCAGGCTGGCCTCGAACTCACAGTGATCAGCCTGCCTCTGCCTCTTGAGTGCTGGGATTATAGGCGTGCACCACTACACCCGACTCAGTATTTTGCACACATGTATGCGTACAGGCCACAAGACGGGACCAGATCTCACTATAGATGGTTGTGAGCCACCATGTGGTTGCTGGGAGTTGAACTCGGGACCTTTGGAAGAGCAGTCAGTTTCCTTATCCTCTGAGCCATCTCTCCAGCCCAAGAAAGGAATTCTTAATACATTTTTATATTATGTGCATCAGTAGTTTGCCTGCATGTATATATGTACACCATGTTTATGCCTGATGCCTGCAGAAGCCAGAAGAGGTCCTTGTATCCCCTGGAACCGGAGTTACAGACTATTGTGAGCCACCATGTGGGTGCTGGGGATCAAGCTTGAGTCCTGCACGAGCAGCCAATGTTCTTAGCCACCAAGTCTTCTCTCCTGCCCTGGGAAATAGAATTCTTGGGAGTGCTTTCTTAAGGTCTTTTGGAAAGATTATATCATATAAGAAGCGTTATGCTTTAATTGAACTCTTAGAGCAATGACTAAGATGGAAGAAAACACACAAGAGCTAAGTATACTGTGCAGCAGTTTCCTCTGACATTTCTTCCATCTTAGAGGAAAACTTCTCAAGACAGGATGTCTTCAGGAAGGGGAAACAGCAGGGAGTTGTAAGTGTAAGCAAGGGCACAGTGAAACCAGCCAACTGGAACATTCCATGAGTAGAAAGAAAGGCCTGTTGGGGATGAAACTGCCAAGGCTGACTCCAGGGAGGCAGAGAGAAACAAAACAGTGAACAAGCAAGCGGATTTTATATTAAAGTCAGCAGGGTGGGGGTCTTTGGGCTGACATGCTGTTTGGATTGAGTGTGTAGGGGTTAAGGGTGGTTCCTAAGGAATGCTGGATTTAGACTTCTGTTTAGGACACTAACAGTGGCACTGCCATTTTGGGGGCCTATTTTGGATCAATACTGAGGATCTAACATGTAAGGGAAGCTCCTTGTGAGTTCGAGGCCAGCCTGGTCTACAAAGCGAGTCCAGGACAGCCAAGGCTAACACAGAGAGACCCTGTCTCCAAAAACCAAAAAAAAAAAAAAAAAGAAGAGCTCCAGGAAGTCCTTGAAACTGACTGGATTTACTAGACCCCTCCCTCCCAAAGAATATGCAAACAGTAAAAACTGCAAGAATCGCTCTTAGATAAGCCCAGCTGCTCAAACGAATCAGACAAAAGCAGCAGAGCAGCCAGAGGAAGCAGAGAGGAGCCAAATCACCTGCCAGGAACAAAGACCAATGGAGCCACCTGGAAAGAACACGCCACAAAGTGCCAGGTGGCCTACGGGCTGTGCAGTGTGCTTGCGGTCTAACTTTCATACACTCGTACAGGGTGGGCTTTGGTGACACAGCTGTCTTTGGTTCAGTTCTGCTTTTTTTTTTTTTTTTTTTTTTTTTTTTTCCGGTTTTTCGAGACAGGGTCTTTTTTTTTTTTTTTTTTTTTTTTTTTTTTGGTTTTTTGAGACAGGGTTTCTCTGTGTAGCCATGGCCATCCTGGACTCACTTTGTGGACCAGGCTGGCCTCGAACTCACAGCGATCCGCCTGCCTCTGCCTCCCGAGTGCTGGGATTAAAGGCATGCGCCACCACGCCCGGCCTCTCTGTGTAGCCTTGACTGTCTTGGACTCGCTTTGTAGACCAGGCTGGCCTCAAACTCACAGCAATCCACCTGCCTCTGCCTCCCAAGTGCTGGGATTAAAGGTGTGCACCACCACCGCCCGGCGCATTTCTGCTCTTATAAGTAACTCCTCACCTAGATTTCTGTAAGTTACCCCAATAAAACTCATTAGTCAGCTGGGGATGGTAGTGCACGCCTGTATTCCCAGCACTCGGGAGGCAGAGACAGGCGGATCTTTGTGAGTTCGAGGCCACAAACTGGCCTACAAAGTGAGTCCAGGACAGCCAGGGATACACAGAGAAACCTTGTCTGGGAAAAAACAAAAAACAAAAAACCACAAACAGGCAAACAACCTCACTAGATGACTTTGATGGCATTCATGCTCCATGTTTTCTGCAGGGCTTCCTATCTGGGACATTTGTTTATGGCCCACAAACAACCTCACTAGATGACTTTGATGGCATTCATGCTCCATGTTTTCTGCAGGGCTTCCTATCTGGGACATTTGTTTATGGCCCCCAGGAAAATCTGTCATACAGGTAGAAACTTATGCAACTGTTTAAAATGTTGGAAAAGGGCTGGGATGTGGCTCAGTTTGTAGAGTTGTTGCAGGATATTTGATCACATTGTGAACCCTGAGATGTGTGTTTCTTCCTGGAAAAACCTGTTCCACTTGTGGTGTGGCTCAGCCCTAGCACACACCTTTAATCCAAGAGCTTCCTGCTTGAGCACTGTAAACAGGATTAAATAAAGTCAACTTTTATTGGTGCAGCAAGTAACCAGTTGTCTCCTGACAAATGCCACCTCAGCCCTGACCCAGGAACTGTTGTCCCCACAAATGCAACCTTATTCCTGACTCGGGAACGTCCTGGGGCCTTTAAGCATCCACTTCAGTCAGAAATATAAACAAACATTATGTCCCTAAGTCTGCTTGGGTGGTATCAATAACATTGGCCCATCTCCTACTGGCACATACCCACCATCTTACTCTCTCACTAGGGGCCTTAAAGAACAAATCCTGCTCTTCCTGCGCAGGCTGAGCTTTCCTGGAGACCTTGCTGTTTGTTTTGCCAACTCTAATAAACCTTTTGTGTGATGGTCAATCTAACTCCATGTCTCGCTCTCAGATGGGTCTGTCTCTCTAACCCTAGCATCTAAGCACATGGTATGTGACACTGACAAACTAATCTAGCTCAGAACTGGAACCCCAAAGTGCGGCACCTGCACATTATAAGACAGAAAAGCTTGACACTCTCGGCAGGTGTCCTGCCCTACAGCCAGGGGGAAGGAGGCCCCACAGAGGCCAAGGCAGTCTGGAAGAAAGGCAGGCCTTGCCGAGTTCTCTTTTTACCTCCACTGTTGTCTAACCGTGCTTGTACAAATTCCTTCCTCACCAACTGTACATAAAAGCATACAGTTTTCTCTCGGTTTTAGGCCTTCACTTCTGAAATATATATATTTTTTATGGTTTTCTGTTGCTAATTTGTCTTCTTTTTATTGGCGTATCAGCTGTGAACTTTGCAACGGGTGAGGAGAACATTCTGCCTCTTCTACTCAGAAATCACCTCCTTTCCAAGGTTCTTTGGGAAATAGAATGTCGCTAATTTTTAGTTCAGTTTAGAAATAAAGTAGTGTTATTTAGTACACTGCTAAGAGAGCAGTGGGCACGGCAGGGGCAGATGTGCCTGCCCAGCAGACTGATTCTAAGCTCACCTTTCTCTACACCTGATGATACTACAGGAATAGACTGCAGCAGTAACAACCCCTCATCACATCTGTAGCGTCCACCTTGATTTGCATCCCTGATCAGTCATTACGTAAGCAAAGCAGCTGTAGTCAAACTGCTCCTCAGCATGGGGGTGGGGTGGCTAGGCATTTTCATAAATCACTTCCATGAAGAGGTTTTGCCCTTTCCTTCTTCCTCAATGTCCTGCTTAGATATTTAAATGTAAACAAAGCTCTTAGTAAGTGTTAGAGCAAAGACAACTGGGCAGAGTGTGGGGCAGGGTTCTTACAAGTCATTTTAGGAAATAATTGTGAGATCAGAAATGATAAATCAAGAATCTGCTGTCTTCTCTCTAATTTTATCTTTCAAAAGAAATGAGGACAAGTGCCCTGAGTCAGTTCAAACTAAGCCTAAATATGTCTGTTTCATCACCTATAATTAGGCACAGTGAGTGGGAAATTCTGCTGTGGCCCCGGAGTGGGTGGTAAGTGCATACATCTGGCCATGCCACGGGCTCCTTACGTCACAGCTAGCTACTCCTGTTCTTATCTCTCTTTCTCTTATTTTCTTTTGCAGCTTTTAAATTGTACACTAGTAATTAAAGTGCACAGCAGAATCCAAATCAGAGTTGTTTAGTTAAATGGCTGTGTTTCTCCTAAATCATTCTGCCACAGTGGGTTAATTGTTGCCTTGAGTTATTCTCTATCACAAGCTTTACCCAGAAGACTTTTATTAAAAAAAAAAAAAAAAAAAGAACAATTATACTAAATATCATTCCATCATTTAAATATTGTTCCCCAAAGGACATCTGGAATAAAAAGTAATGAAACTCAGGCTCCCTTTCACGTGAATGCACTTGGAATGTCACTGCTGCACTTTTCTAGGGTGCAGTGACTGAGGAGTAATTAGTCTTAATTCATATATTTCAATCTTGGTGTTCTATTAATTAAATCAAGATTCATCATATACTTGCCAGGTAAAAACAGTAAATATGTTTCCAAAGGGGAGCACTTCAAAAATAAAGAAAGAAAGAAGAAGCAGGAACGATGGCAGGCCTGTGACCACAGCTGGCAAGCAGAGGTTCATCAGGAGCTACATCAGAAGGCCATCCTGGAATACACAGCCCCATCTTAAAAATAAAAGCATTTAGCCAGGTGTGGCGACGTACACCTGTAGTCCCAGCACTTGGGAGGCAGAGGCAGGTGGATCTCTGCGAGTTCGAGGCCAGCCTGGTCTACAAATATGAGTCCAGGATGGCCAAGGCTACACAGAGAAACCTTGTCTTTAAAAAAAAAAAAAAAAAAAAAGTATGCACTCTGTACTATACTCTGGGCAGACAAATTTTTATCATCTGTCAATATTAAATTGAGTTGGTACTACTTGGTTGAAAGGAACAATTCAATTTTTTTGTGTCAAGCTTCAAATAGATCAAATGACTGAAAAACATTTTTATTTACTTATTTATTTATTTTTATTATTATGTATACAGTGCTCTGCCTGCATGTACACCTGCAGCCTAGACGAGGGCATCAGATCACATCATAGATGGTTGTGAGCCACCATGTGATTGCTGGGAATTGAACTCAGGACCTCTGGAAGAGCAGTCAGTGCTCTAAACCACTGAGCCATCTCCGCAGCCTGAAAAATATTTTTTAAAATGACAATTTTATTAGTTCTACAAAAAGCTAAGTGTAAATCAGAGTATTTACTCGGCTAAGGAACTATGTCTCAATTCTCCTGTTAAATGATAACACACTTTTCTCTTTTCACTTCATATAAATTATAAGGGTAATACCAAGAAAACCAAACACCAAAACCCAACAACAACAAAACCATAAATTTAAATGTGGGAGATATAAGAAATTAGCCAAGTAACATTTTTTAAAGAAAACAACACAAATATAAACCAAAAAGAAAATGATAAATTCATGTGATCTGTCTTGGGCCTGTTGGTTATGTAAAACTATGTTTTAAAAAAATCATACTGCAGCTGGGTGGGGTGGCGTTCGCCTTTAATCCCAATAGAAGCAGGTGGATGTTTGTAAGTTTGAGGCCAACATGGCTTACAAAGTGAGTCCAGGACAGCCAGGACTTTGTTACACAGAGAAACTCTGTCTCGAAAAACCAAAAACCATACTGCACAGCAGCACAGAGAGCTAAGTCTGCCCGTGCACTGTCTTTTTGCAGTGCTGTGGACGGGCTGGTCAGCTGCCAGACCATCCTTTAGAGACGCTAGCACAGTGAACAGCTTTGGGAGACAGAGGGGTCAGCCCTCAGGGCAGAGGTCAGCTCTCTTCTGTTTAGTGCAATGCTGTCTGTGCTAGGGCTCGGAGCTCCTCCCCTGTACTGCCCCACTGTGGGCCAAACCTTTGTTCTATCACTCTAGTAGAAATGGGCTTGGCCAAACGGTGCAGATGCAAATACCACAGCTGCTGCTACCACCACTGATAAAGTCATGTTGTTATTGTTATTATCATCATCATCCTCATCATCCTCATCATCGCAACAGGATTTCTCTGTGTAGCTCTGGCTGTTCTGGAACTTGCTTTGTAGAGCAGGCTGGCCTTGAACTCACAGAGATCTGACCGCCTTTGCCTCTTGAGTGCTGGGACTAAAGGTGTGTGCTGCTGCCACCACCACTGGCTAAAGTCACTCATTTCATTTTACTTCTAAATGGTCTCTACTGCATCCCAACTCTATGTACCTGATGAAAGCCCATCAAGTTCAACTCTGCAGCCAACATAAAATCACAAAAATTACATCTCAGATTTAAGTTTATACAAGATGATTTGCAATAACAGAGAAGAAAACCACCACATGACGCACATAAGATGTGCCAAATTCTGAAACATTTGGGTGTGTAGGTACATCTTCGTAAAGACATACTACAAGAGACTACAGTCTAGGCATGTAGAGGGGTGTTTCCCATGTTGGAAAAACAAGTCAAAAGCGAGATTCTCATGCAAATCAAAACGGCTCTGAGATTCCATCTTACACCCATCAGAATGGCTAAGATCAAAAACTCAAGTGACACCACATGCTGGCGAGGATGTGGGGAGAGAGGGACACTCCTTCATTGCTGGTGGGAGTGCAAACTAGTACAGCCACTTGGGAAATCTATCTGGCGCTATCTCAGAGAACTGGGAATAGGGCTTCCTCAAGACCCAGCTATTCCACTCCTTGGAATATACCCAGAAGATGCTCCAGCACACAACAAGGACATGTGCTCAACCATGTTTGTAGCAGCCTTATTCATAATAGCCAGAACATGGAAACAGCCTAAGTGTCCCTCAGTAGAAGAATGGATAAAGAAACTGTGGTACATTTACACTATGGAATACTACTCAGCTATTAAACACAAGGAATTTCTGAAATTTGTGGACAAATGGATTGAACTAGAAATGATCATGAGTGAGTTAACCCAGAAGCAGAAAGACTCAAATGGTATATACTCACTTATATCTGGACACTAGCCCAAGGGACATGTCCCATGAAAGTCTTCACTTATCATGAAAGTGGGACAGAGGGGAACACATGTTATTGGGACTCTTGGTGAGAGAAGCATAGGAGAATGGGGAAATAGAAGGATCCAGAGGGTCCTAGAAACCTACAAGAACATTATGATGGGCGGATTTGGGCCCAGAGGCCCTGCTCAAACTATGGCACCAACCAACGACAATATGTGCAATAAACTTTGAACCCCTGAACCAGATCTAACCAATGGACAGGACAGTCTCCACAGCTGAGTGCAGAGTGGAGAGTGGGGTCTGACTTTCACATGAACTCTGGTGCCCCATAATTGACCACGTCCTCTTGATGGGGAGACCCGGTGGCCCTCAGAGGAAGGATTACAGGCTACCAAGAAGACACTTGATACCCTATGAGCACATACAGGGGGAGGAGGTCCCCCTCAGTCACAGTCATAGGGGAGGGGAGTAAGGGGGTAAGTGGGAGGGAGGGAGGGAGGGAGGACACAAGGGATGGGATAACAATTGAAATGTAATATGAATGAATTGATAAAAAACATTAATTAAAAAAAAAAAGCGAGGCTCTCATTTAGTGAAGCCTATACCTAGGGGCAGTCCAGGTGGGATGTGCCTCACCTTGACTCAACAGCTGTCCAAACAGGTGTGTCTGCTACGGTCCGCTGCTTCCTTATATGGGAGTGTAGTTGGGGCCCAATGCTCTATGGGACTAGTAGGTAAAAGGGACACAACAGTACAAGAAGCAGCTGTCCACTGGCCAGAACAACGCTGGAAACCTTAACAAACCTCACAAACTCATGGGCTCAGCCACCTCTCCTGTCCTTGCCCTCTGAAACAAGCTCTAAGTTTTTGCCGTAATTTACCTTTGAGGAAACCCAAGGGACTTAGGCCTAAAAGCTGAGTGGACTATACAGAAACAAACTGTAGTGGCATTAACATAAATGTGTTGTTTCTTCTGTCAGGGAGTGGGTACTGCTTCTCATTTTTCACTGAGCTGTTTGGGTTTTTTCCCTATAATTATAACTAAAATTATATGGATTTATCAAAAGGGTGCTTCAACATTGCCACCAAAGGCCACAAGAGGCTCACTAATACAGTTCCAGCACCATAAACCAAGTGAAAATTGATTAACATTGATGTAATCGAACACTCTGAAGAGACACTGTAATACTAGCAGAGACGTAGGTAAAAGCCGTATAAGGAGACTGCTAAAACACACAGTTCAAGTGGACGCGTACATTTGTGGGGTTTGGAATGAAAATAAAAAGTCAAATTGACCTAGAAATTATGAAAAGCATTTGGTAGGTCTAAGAACCCAGACTTATGCACAGGTTCCATGGCGTACGCTGACATCTAACTCTTCTTTTTAATAGTGGATATAAACACCCATGTTATCTATGTGTAGATTTAGCCAAAAGAAATGGTGACGTGGTATATATTTAACTTACCTCCCACAAAGGAAAGTTGTAAAGCTACGAATTCAGTATGGACTGCATCTATTGTCCAACTTCATCTAATTGACAGTTGTTAAATATAAGCCCCACAAGGCCACAAAATCTGTCAAAGCTGTTCCTTACCATCCTTGGGAGATTGGTTCAGGGACCCAGACACCAACCCATAGATGTTCCAAGTCCCCACAAAATGGCACTGTATTTGCACATGCTCTATGCACACCTCTGGTACAGGATGTTTTAAATAATCTGCAAATTAAAAAAAAAAGATTTATATATTTATGTATTTTTTATATGGGTGTTTTCTATATATATATACACCTGCACACCAGAAACGGGTATTGGACTACAGTTGTAGATGATTGTGAGACATCATGCGGTTGCTGGGAATTGAACTCAGGACCTCTGGAAGAGCAGCCAATGCTCTTAACCACTGAGCCATCTTTCTAGCCCTCAAAGATTTTTTTTTTTTCCATGACAGAGTTTCTCTGTATAGCCTTGGCTGTCTTGGACTAACTAAAGATTTTTTTAAAGTCAGAAAAAGAGAGAAGGGAGGAGAAGGGAGGGGAAGGGAGGGGAAGGGAGGGGAGGGGGAGAGGCAGAGAGAGAAGATACATGAGAATACACATGTGAGTGTAGATGCCCATGATATTTCAGTAATGAGGTCGCTGGAGCTGAAGCTACTGACAGTTGAAAGCAGCCTGATGTGGGTGCTGGGTATTAGTAGGTACATGATCTCAACCATTTTCCAGTCTCTCTTGAGATTTCGTACAAAACCTAAGATGATGCATATGATTTGTATATAGTTGTTGCTTATTGCTTAGGGAATAATAAGTGGGAAGGGAAAGCCTAGCTATATTTAACACTTTTTAAAAAAAGATTTATTTTTGTTTTATATATGTGAATGTTTTGCCTGTACGTGTGCATCTGCCTGGTGACTGCAGAGGTCAGAAGAGGACATTGGATCCCCTGCAATCATATCTACAACCAGATGGTTGTGAGTTGCCACATGGGTGCTGGGACTCAAACCCAGACCCTCAGCAAGAGGAGCCAGAGCTTTACTGCATGAGCCATCTCTAGCCGCTGGTCTCAAGCTCTTGATGCTGCCTCTGCCCCCCAATTATGAGGTCTACAGGTGTACACCAACATGCCAGCATTCACGTACACTGAAGCTGGCTTTATGAACTGCGCACTGACTTAAGAGTCTGGTCTGCGGTCCAGAGCGGCAGCCGTTCATGCAGTGGAGTCCCCAGCAACCTTACAACAGCGACTGTGTATGCTCCTTTATCCGGAATTGTTTCTGGAGTCTCAGTTACCCACAACCCCCAAACAGAGAAAACTCCAGGAGAGCAATCCATATGGTCTTCAGAGTAAGCAGCATGGTATCTTCTGCTACCCCACTCCTCCTGCCAGGGACATAAATTATGCTTCTGATCAGTGTACGCGCACGCACGCAGGCGCACGGGAATGAAATGTTAGCCACTTAGCCTTCTTGGCTGTCAAAATCAACCATTCAACGCTGCAGCAGTTTTATTCAGTAGCTCTTACTTTGCTTAACACTGGTCCAAAAGTGAGAAAGCAGTGACATTGGCAATTCTAATACAGTAGATTGTTTAATTGTTCTATAGTTATTGTTACTGTTCTTTTGATTGTTTGTTTGCTTTGTTTTTTGAGACAGGGTTTTTCTGTGTAGCCCTGGCTTTGTAGACCAGGCTGGTCTCAAACTCACAGAGACCTGCTGCCTCTGCCTCCCAAATGCTGGGATTAAAAGAGTAAGCCCCCATATCGACCTGTTACTGATCTCTCACTGTCCCCTAGTTTATTATAGGTTTTTATGTATAGAGAAACATATTATGCATATGGTATAGTATTAACTATAGTTTTAGGATGGGGTTCATGGAATATATTACTTTTTGGCTTTGTTGTTTGTTTTGCTTTGTTTTGTTTTTTCAGTTACAGGGTCTCTCTGTGTAGTCCTGGCTATCCTAGACTCACTGTGTAGACCAGGCCTGCCTTGAACTCACAGATATACGCCTGCCTCTGCCTCCCAGAGAGCTGAGGATTACAAGCATATGTCACCATGCCCACTTGGAATATACTCTTAATAGATAACACTGTACTGATACACACAATGTACTTGAACTTCAAAACATGCTGAGATAAACGTTTTGCAAAACAACAAATATTGTATAAATTTCCTAAGGTAATGAAATGTTCTATACCTTGTAAATGTAAAGGTATGGCCAGTATATACATTTTCTAAAACTTTTGAAAGGCTTCATCTAAGATTTGAGTATTTAGCTGGGCATAGTGGTACACACCTTTAATCCTAGCACTCGGGAGGCAGAGGGAGGTGGATCACTGTGAGTTCGAGGCCAGCCTGGTCTACAAAGTGAGTCAAGGACAGTCTAAGCTACACACAGAAACCCTGTCTCGAAAAACCAAAAAAAAAAAAAAAAAAAAAAAAAAAAAAAAAGAAAGAAAGAAAGAAAAAGAAAAACCCATAAGACAAGACAAAACAAACAAACAAGAGCTGAGCTCTTTATTGCGTACAAATTTTACCTTTCAAATCATAAAGAAATATGGTTCTAAAATATATGTCAGGCTGGCACACAGCTCTGCAGTGGTGTGCTTCCTACCGTGAGAAAGATCTGTATCTCCAGCACCATAAAAGAAAGGAAAACCAATCAATCAGTCAATAAATAAATAAACAATGAGATGGGGTCAGAGAGAGGAATAGGAGAGGAGGTGGAGGAAAAACGTAATCATGTCTGAAAATTACTTTTAAAATATAAGAAAATAGTACTAAATGTTGTCAGAGAAATAGACAGATGGGGAGGCAGTGATAAAAATAACAGAAGTGAGCAACTATAGTCATATACATGCCAGGAATATAATACTTACAGTATAATACTTTCCTGTATTTAAATTTTTTCATAATAATATATAGTGTGGAGACTCCTGGTTATGTCGCTGCTGCTGCTGCTGCTGCTGTTGTTGTTAATCAAGACAAGGGGCTGGAGAGAGGGCTCAATGACTAGGAGCACTGGCTGCTCTTCCTGAGGACATAGATTCTATTCCCAGCCCCCACATGGCAGCTCGCACCCTTCTGTCACTCTAGTGCCGGGAGATCTGATGCCCCCTGCTGGCCTCTGCAGGCATCTGCAGGCGCCGGCGCACACGTGGCATAGGCAAAAAGCCGTCCACTCACTCACTCTTCAACCGTGGAAATCCTTACAGGACTACTTTCAGTCAGCGCAGGAGGCCTGGGAACTGGTGTCTACACATACAAGAACAACAAGCCGTGCGCTCAATGCCCAATAACACAAAACTTAATTAATTAATGACTAGCTAATTCATCAGCAGCTGCTTTTGCCTACGAGAAGCTGGCTCTGGAAGCGAGGCTGTGCTACCCCCAGCCCACCATTTCAACCCCAAATACGTGTGTCTCCTGCTCTTAAAGGCCCCTCTCTAGGATGGGCTGCCCCTCATAACTCTGAGACAGGGAGGATAAAACAGTCCAAGAATGAAAACACTGTGTCTTTGAAAACAGCTGGAAGTAAACCATTTCCGTGATGCAGGGAAGCTGGCAGCTCAGCCGTGGAGAGCAGGCTCAGCCGGGCACGCAGGTGGCACAGCTCCCTGGGCAGCTCTGTGGGTGCTCGCAGGGCCTGCCTTCATGCTGTTGTCTCTACCTCTTACTATTTGGTCTCCTTGGGAGCCTGACCCGGGGAATATAACACACTGCTCTGCCTAGGACGCTACTGGAAACTCCACCTGCCTGTCTCCACTGTGTTTCCTCAGTTCAAAGCCAAACTTAAAAATATTATGATGATGATGATGCAGGTGAAGAAAAGAAATTTTTCTTCCTTTTTTTTTCTTTTTTTTTTTCTTTTTATTTTTTTTTTTTTATTTTTTTTCTTCCTTTTTTTTTTCATCCCAACAAAAACGAATACAAAATTGTATAACATCTCCCATGTTCTGAGAGGTTTATTTTCTGTGATAAAAATCACCAAAATGGCATACATAAAGTACTAGACTTCACTGGGTTGCCAGATGTTAGTATACAGGTTTCTCTGTTACATCTTTTGACGTTTTCTCCAACATTCGGTTTTTTTTCACTTTTACATTTTATAATTATTTTATCTCTTTTTGTTTTTGTTTCAAGACAGGGTTCTCTGTGTAGGCCTGGCTATCACATGAGTGCTTGGTGCCCACAGAGGCCAGAAGAAGGCGCTGGGTCCTCTGGAGCTGGAATTACAGGAGGCTGTGAGCTGCCATGTGAGAACTGAACCCAGGCAGTCTCTAAGACAGCCAGTGTCTTTAACCCCTGAGCTCCACTCCCCAGTTTTATAATTTAGAGAATAAAGTTATAAGTAAGATGGTAGAAAATGGCTTAAAATTGTCTTTGGTTTAAAAGGGAGCAACACTTAAATTATACCTATTTTGTGCAATGATTTAATTTGTCATTAAGACTTGCTATTCTTTGGGTTTTTTTGTTTGTTTGTTTGTTTGTTTTTGTTTCTTTTTGATTTTTCAAGACATGGTTTCCCTGTGTAGCCTTGGCTGTACTGGACCTTGCTTTGTAGACCAAGCTTGGCTTTGAACTCAGAGATCTTCCTGTCTCTGCTGCTTCCCAAGTGCTGAGATTAGAGGCGTGTGCCACCACCCCTGCTTAGAATTGCTGTTCTTAAATGTATTTAACTGTATTAAATGCAGCCTTGGGCTTGAGTCTCTCCCCAGCATCACAACACCTGACATTACTGTGCATTCCTGTGACCCAGCACTATAATAGGGAGTGAAGGCAGGAGGTCAGACAGCCTTGATCATGACTGACTGTACAGTGAGTTCAAGGCCAGGCTGATATATGTGAGACTTTGTAGACCAGGCTGGCCTCGAACTCACAGCGATCCACCTGTCTCTGTCTCCTGAGTGCTGGCATTAAAGGCATGAGCCACCACGCCTGGCGCTACAAACACATTTTTTTAAATGGAGGGGGGAAAAATTTCTAATGAGAGCTTTACATTTTCTTCCTAGAAAATAGCACGTATTTGCCAAAGGGATCCCACAGGGATCCCCAAACAACCAGGATGATGTCAAGAGCATAGGCTGCTCTCCACAGACTGACAGCACGGCCCCCACTGCTGAAGACAACACCCACACAGGGCACTGAACATGGGGACGCTGAGCTGGCGCCCGCACAGAGCCCTCACCACTGTGCTCCAGCGTCTTTGGAAGCATGCTACTGAAAGGGGAACACATTGGATGCATGCTACTGAAAGGGGAACACATTGGATGCATGCTACTGAAAGGGGAACACATTGGATGCATGCTACTGAAAGGGGAACACATTGGATGCATGCTACTGAAAGGGGAACACATTGGATGCATGCTACTGAAAGGGGAACACATTGGATGCATGCTACTGAAAGGGGAACACATTGGATGCATGCTACTGAAAGGGGAACACATTGGATGCATGCTACTGAAAGGGGAACACATTGGATGCATGCTACTGAAAGGGGAACACATTGGATGCATGCTACTGAAAGGGGAACACATTGGATGCATGCTACTGAAAGGGGAACACATTGGATGCATGCTACTGAAAGGGGAACACATTGGATGCATGCTACTGAAAGGGGAACACATTGGATGCATGCTACTGAAAGGGGAACACAAACACCAAGTCAGACATAAAGCCCTATCTAGAGTGGTGTGCTGTCTGCAAAATACGCCAGGGCTATGGAGGAACAACGCTTGTAAGAGTAAGCAAGTAGGGGGCTGGAGAGATGGCTCAGTGGTCAAGACCATTGTCTGCTCTTCCAAAGGACCTGGGTTCAATTCCCAGCACCCACATGGCAGCTCACAACTGTCTGTAACTCCAGTTCCAAGGGATTTGACACATTCACACTAATGCACATAAAATAAAATAAATTATTTTTTTTAAAAAAAGAGTAAGCAGCTGATAACTGCTTGGCTAAGGGCCCACTCCACAAGACGGAACTCATGCCCAACATTGCTTGAGTAACCAAGAGCTGGAGCTTAGACAGCCCAGTGACACAGGGCAATATTGGTCTTAAAAAAAAAAAAAAAAAAAAAAGAGGGAGATCTCACTACTGCACTTGACTAGTAAAAAAAAAAAAAAAAAAAAAAAAAAAAAAAAAAAGGACCGCCCTCCAAAAAAAGGAGGGGGGATGTAGTGATAAAATGACTCATAGTGATATTCTGCTATTCTCATGGATCAGTGCCTTGTTCGGGCATCATCTGAGAAGGGAAAAAATAGAGACCCACAACCAGACATTACACACAGACAGAATCAGATGTCTCCATCAAGTCCCTTCTCTCGGGCTCAGGGAGCCCCACAGAGGGAAAGAGCCAGGGGGGATGGAGGACACTAAGAAAACAAGACATCTAAATCAACCTAAGAGATGCTCACATGAAGTCGCCCTGTGCCACTCCTCTGTGCTTACACCACGGCTGCCAGGCCAGTGTTTTTATGGGATTCCTGAGTGTGTGGGCGAGTGGGTCTCTGATTCTTGTGCCTTCTCTTGGGCTCTGCCTTCTGTTGGTTTGTCTTGTCCAATGTTGATTGATAGTTTTGTTTTATCTTATATAAGAGAAGAGGAAGGGGAAACTGTGGTCGGGATGTAATATATGAGAAAAAAATTTTTTTTCTTAAAGAATTAATTATTGGAAGCCGGGCATGGTGGCGCACGCCTTTAATCCCAGCACTCGGGAGCCAGAGATAGGCGGATCACTGTGAGTTCGAGGCCAGCCTGGTCTACAAAGCAAGTCTAGGACAACCAAGGCTACACAGAGAAACCTTGTCTCAAAAAAAAAAAAAAAAAAAAAAAAAAAAAAAAAAAAAAAAAACCAAAAATAAAAAAATAAAAAAGAATTAAGTATTGGGCTGGAGAGATGGCTCAGTGGTTAAGAGCACCGTCTGCTCTGGTCCTAAGTTCAATTCCCAGCAACCACATGGTGGCTCACAACCATCTATAATGTGATCTGATGCCCTCTTCTGGCCTGCAGGTGTACATGCAGGCAGAGTATTGTATACATGATTTATTATTGCATACATATTTATTATTATGTATTTCTCCAACTCTGAGAAATAATTTTTTTTAACATTTAAAAAAAACTGAATGGGGCTGGAGAGATGGCTCAGTGCTTAAGAGCACTGGATGCTCTTCCAGAGGTCCCAGTAACTACCTGGTGGCTCACAACCATCTATAATGTGATCTAATGTCCTCTTCTAGCATACAAATACATGCAAATAGAGCATTCATAATAAACAAACAAACAAACAAACACCTAGCCACTCGGGCAAAGGTTAACAACTGAACTGCATTTGTATCTACTGGGTGAGGAAAAGTCAATTTCCTCTCATAGAGTGACACTGGGTGTATCACCCGCTTCAGGGCAGGCCTCGTGTTCAGGAGTAGTTGAGCAACATATAATAGACCCCACAGTTGTGTGCGTGTGTGTGTGTGTGTGTGTTTACAGTTGGTGGGTTTGGTTTTGGTTTTCTGGGTAATGTTTTATTGGTTTGGGGAGGTTCTGTTGTTGTATTGGGCTTTGTTTGTTTTTTGAGAAAGAACTTAATGTTGAGGTTATAGAGAGGGGGACAGGATCTGGAAGGACTTGGGAGAAAAGAATATGGTCCAAGAATAATTAAACTTAAAAAATGTTTTAAGTAATAAAAATATAGAATACTAAACTACTTATATGTAATTTTACGGATTTTGTAAACCTTATAAAATGTATTAATGATAATGGGCTTGCTCATTTTTGCATAATACTTTATATTTTACTATCTGTAACATAAAATGCAGTAATTAATTTTTAGAATTTAGTTTCTCATTCAAATCAGCTTAAAAATCATGTGGCTTTTTGTCTGTCAATTGGGCGACTTGCATGGTGATTCTAAGAGGCCCTTGAAATATAGAATATTGTTTCTCTTCCGGTCCCAGGTGCTGTGGGAGCCGCCCATGCGTTTTGCCAAGAAGCACAAGAAAGGCCTGAAGAAGATGCAGGCAACGGGTGCCGTGCAGAGGCCATAAAGCCCTTGTGAAGCCCAAGATGCCAAGGGGCCCAGCCGCAAACTCAGCCGGCTCGGTTTCATCGCTCATGCCAAGCTTGGGAAGAGGATTCCAAGCTATATGGCCAAGGTTGTAGGCTCTGCCAACCACAGCCCAAGGTTCAAACCAAGACAGAGGCTGCAGCTCCAGCTAAGGCCCAGGCTTCAGCCCCAGCTCAGGCCCCAAAGGTGCCCAGGCCCCTGTGAAGGCCCCACAGAAAAAGGCTTCTGCCTATGTGAAGACAGATGGACTGGTGTGACCCACCTACTACACACTATTTACAGATGACCAGTGTCCTATGCTGTTCTTACAAAGAAACCTAAGGTAAGATCTGATATATATATAGGGGGGGGGGGGGATATTTTACAAGTATTTATACATTGTAAAGCACCAGCAATATAGACTTAAGTTACATTGAAGTTTTATAGCATAAGGTCTCCTAATATTTGTGGAGTCCAGCAAAGCTGAACAAATATTTCTTCACATCCACTTCAAAGAGAGAGCTGTGGCTTGTTTCTGCAGTTGAGGGCAGTAGTGGGGCAACACTTCTTATCTGTGTCCAAAGACAACACAGACTAAACTTCTTCCTTCCTAGGAATTCACTTGCTTCTATCGTTTTCCCTTCTCAAGCACGCAGCTCCTATGAAGAGCTAACCAGCTGAAACGGACTGCTCTGTAAATCATGAACTGGGGGAAGGGAAAAGAAAGCCACTGTTGTAGCAAGTTGAGAATCTGCTGGTTCTTTGAATTTTGTTGTCAAAATTTATTGTAAAGAAAAGAGTCAGCCCGGCGTGGTGGCTTTAATCCCATCACTCGGGAGGCAGAGGCAGGCGGATCACTGTAAGCTCGAGGCCAGCCTGGTCTACAAAGTGAGTCCAGGACAGCCAAGGCTACACAAATGTGGCGCCCGCGCCATTGCGGTACCGAGTCAAGGGCGAGGGACTGCGGATTTAACTCATGCACACACACACACACACATACACACGTACACACACACACAATAACACAGCGGGTCCTTTGTGCTAAGAGAGCAGCGGCAGCGGCTTATTATTCTCCTCCTTCAGAGTTCCAAAGAGCCTTCTTATAGGCAGCCAAACAGGAATCCCCCTCCCAGGTGAAATCCCTCAAGAGGTGATTGTACACAGGAGGAAAAGTCTCGAGGAAGGGAGGGGCGCGTTCTCAGAGCAGTAAACATGACTAGCTAACCAAGATAAACACAGACATGGAAGCTGCTAGAAACAGGACATGAAACAGCAAGACAGGTAGGCAGCCCAGTCGGACCTGGTTCCTACACACAAAGAAACTCTGTCTCGAAAAACCAAAAAAGAAAAAGAAAGAAAAAGAAAAAAAAAAGAGTCAATGGATGGAGGATCGAGGCAGTGACAAGTAAAGCTAAGGGGCGGGAGGGGAGGGGGGAGGACGTGGGGGGGGGCGTGTGAACATAAATGTGAATGAAGGAGGGGACACAGGTGTTAGAAGGCTGTCAGGTATGCAGTCCCATCCACCAAGGTGACACGCTGCCCTAGGACACTGACACAGAGACAAACTGAAAGGAGTTCTACTCTACAGACGCAAGTTCAAGCCCATCTGTGCATGACAGTGCTACCTGAGCTGGCTGTGGTGGCACTCAGCTGTGAGCTGGCTGTGGTGGTACTCAGCTGTGAGCTGGCCGTGGTGGTACTCAGCTGTGAGCTGGCCGTGGTGGTACTCAGCTGTGAGCTGGCAGTGGTGGCACTCACCTGTGACCCCAGCACCCAGGAGGCTGAGGCCGATTGGGTACATGGTGAGACAGTTTCAAAGAGCCAAGCCAAAACAAAAATCTAGTTTTGGATAAGCAAAATCAAGGAAAAGAATATACAAACAGCCTTCAAATCGCTGACAAATTTAAAGTTTCACTGCTTGTGTATTTAGCATAAGAAAGAGGCCAAAAGACAAAGCAACACCTAGAGGAGAAAGGTCATAAAACAACAACAAAACAGGGTTTTCTTTTAGAAAATGTTTGGACTCCCCAATTGCTCGCTGAGAAACAAAAATATATTGGATGTAACAAGTATTTACAGGGCCATTATTATAGCAATAATCATCAGATTATAAGCCATTACTTAAAGGTGCTATGGAGAAAAAACTTCCCTTGCCTATCGCGAGGGTCACAGCCAATGCAAAAGACAGAGAACATCGTAACATTTCTTACATTAACTTTACACGACACAGAACCAAAGGCCCAGGCTGCACCTGTGTCCCTCATCAATGTTTGATGAGGAAAGGATGAGCAGGCGGAAGTGGCCCTGAGGAGTGCACTGTGGCGCCTGTCACTCTTCCTCAAGGCGCAGGGCAGGATTCCTCTAGAATGAAGGCGGCCGGGGAAGGGAACGGCCTCGCCTGGGCTTTGTGGCTTGCTCTGAAGGAGAAGGGTGCTAGTTTCGATTATCCACAACAAAAAGACACTCTAAGAGGGTGTGAGACGGGAGGATGGGGAAAGGGTAAGGCAGCCTGGGAAAACCAGACAAGGTGTTCTTGCCTCTGATTCAACACTTAAGAGGCGAGAGCAGGAGGGCCCTGAGTTCGGGGCCAGCCTGGGCTACACAGTGAGACCCTGCCACAGAAAGAACAACGGAGAGACCTGGGTGCTGAGGCCTTCCCAGTCTCCTTTCCTTCAGTGTGCTCTCTGGCTATCCATGTAATCAGCACACTCTCTCTGCGTCTCAGGCTGCACCACGCACAGACACACACTTGGCTAGTAGTTACGATGACAAGGTTTCATCATATATTACATTACATTATTACGTTTCAGCAATTTCTTTGCTAAGTCAAAAAATAGTTACATAAAAATTAAGCTGACACAAGCTCCAAGAAAAAAACTGGTAGAAAGGACAGCCTGACCAGGTACGGCGGCATCTGCCTAAAGTCCCATCGCATGGAGGGAAGGACTAGAAGATTCTGGAATTTATGGTCGTCCTCGGAGCGCAAGGCCAGGCTGGGCTACACACAGGAGACCGGATCTTGAACCAAAAAACATAAAATCCAAAAACCGAATTTTCAAAAATTGGAAAAAAAAAATACACATAACCAAGCCAAAACATAGCATAACTAATTTAGAAACAAGTTTATTTGGTGTTCCTGTGTTTATCAAAAAGCAAATGGTCACCCACCTTACAAAAGCATATAAGGTCCTACTTTATAATTGGCACCTCTATGCCTGATACTGTCATTAGCATCCATGATTTAAAAAGAAATAAGACACTAAAAATAGCAAAGTTCCTGCTTTTACGTCCTTTAATATCATGTAAGACAGACAACAAGTAGGGGTGGGGAGATGGCTCAGCAGCTAAAAGCAACCACTGCTCTGCAGAGGACATGAACTTGGCTACCAGCACCCACAGCTAGCAACGCACAACTGCCGAGGGGATCTGATGACACCGGCGCCATGGGCACCTGCTCTCCTGTGCATACACCCATGAGTGTGTGCAGTCACACTGGCACCGTAGGCACCTGCACTCCTGTGCATACACCCATGAGTGTGTGCAGTCACACCAGCACCATAGGCACCTGCTCTCCTGTGCATACACCCATGAGTGTGTGCAGTCACACCGGCACCGTAGGCACCTGCTCTCCTGTGCATACACCCATGAGTGTGCGAAGTTACAAATATCCTAGGCCTTAGACAAAGGAAAAGGAGATGTTACGGTTAACAGTGTGACAAGGGGAAGAAACAAAGACAGACCAATCAAGAAAAAAGTTTCCACAGTGAGAGAGATTTGGCACAAGAAGGATAAAAGGAATTGGGGTTCCTTTCACTTCCCAGGACATTCACAGAAAGAATACTAGTATTCTTTTATAGTCTTTCTTTCTTTCCTTTTTTTTTTTTTTTTTTTCCTTTTTTGTTTGTTTGTTTGTTTTTCGAGACAGTTTCTCTGTGTAGCCCAGGCTGTCCTGGACTCACTTTGTAGATCAGGCTGGCCTCGAACTCACAGAGCTCCGCCTGCCTCTGCTGGGATTACAGGCGTGCCCCACCACGCCTAGATCCTCACATGCTCTTATACTGTTTGCCACCTTTGTTTCAAGTTCACTGTACTTCAAACCTTACCATAGCCTGAATTTTTATAGCTTGCATCTGGGCAAAAAAGAGATAATCATAACAGAATCTCTCTTCTTCCTCAGTGACCAAACATTTGGTCACTACATTTACTTAGACCTACCTTCCAAAAGTAAAATTTAAGTTAATTCAAATTTGAGGTGAGGACAGAGCAAACAGGGCAAACATTCCATATATGAGGAATTATTAACTAAGTACACAAAACGTTTTAATTCTTTCTAATGGCACTGAAAAAATTATTCCAAGCATGTTTGGTTATAAAATATAAAGATATAAAGAAATTAAGGGAAAGCCAGGTGTGATGGCACATGCCTTTAATCCCAGCACTCAGGAACCACAGGCAGGCAGTTTTCCGTGAGTTCAAAGCCAGCCTAGTCTACATAGAGGCAGGACAGCCAGAGCTACAGAGAAAGAGACCCTGTGTCAAAGTGAGAGAAGATGGGGGCGACACAGCTAACAAAGCGATATGACGCGTGGACATGAGCTTGCAAACTATTTAAAAAGAGTTTGCCTTTAATCCCAGCACTCGGGAGGCAGAGGCAGGCGGATTGCTGTGAGTTCGAGGCCAGCCTGGTCTACAAAGTGAGTCCAGGATGGCCAAGGCTACACAGAGAAACCCTGTCTCGGAAAAAAAAAAAAAATCTAAAGTTACTTAGATTTTCTGAATAATACGTTTGTTGTTGAGTTTACAAGCTGTGCAATTTAAGTAGATATACAAGATAGGAATGGTTGCCTAAAGAAGAGCCATTGGTCCACAGTGTAAAAGCATCATCACCATCAAAGGTTATCCTCCTGGCTTATTTTCCCAAGAGAAATCCATAAAATTCCAACCCCAACAGAAATATGAGTAAAAATCAATAAAATGACTAGTTCTACAACTCTTGTATCTAAAGTTTTCTTGTTAATGTCTTATCCCACATGGGTCAGTTACTAACGGGCTCTTGGGGGTGGCAATACTACCATCTCATACGAGTCTGGCCTTAAATTTCTATCTAACCCACTGGTTTCCAAATTTTAATATAGATGCTAGCCTTCAAATAATATCTCCTAAGCCGGGCGTGGTGGTGCATGCCTTTAATCCCAGCACTCGGGAGGCAGAGGCAGGCGGATCGCTGTGAGTTCGAGGCCAGCCTGGTCTACAAAGCGAGTCCAGGATGGCCAAGGCTACACAGAGAGACCTTGTCTCGAAAAACCAAAAAAAAAAAAAAAAAAAAAAAAAAATAAGAAGAAGAAGAAGAAGAAAATAAAATAATATCTCCTATGGAGGGCAGCTTATGAACTATTTTAATTAAACTAAATGGGCAAGAGAAGTCAGCCAAGCCTCTTACAGTGTTTTAAATAAGAGAAGCCCCCATAGGCTCCATATTTGAATGCTTAGTCATCAGGGAGTGGCACCACGCCAGAGGGATTAGGAGGTGTGGCCTTGCTGAAGGAAGTGTGTCATTAGGGGCGGGCTTTGAGGTTTCAAAGCCCAAGCCAGGCCCAGTGTCTCTCTTCCTGCTACCTGTGGTTCTGGTCCTTCGTAAGAGCTGTGTGTCTTGGGGTGTCTTTACAGCCATAATGTGGTGACTAGGACACTTCTACGAAGCCTAGTGCCCTGAAACATTAGATTGGGAACACAGCTGGAAAAAGGAAGTTTATTCTTGAAATGCAAATGGTGACTAGCACATGATACTAATGGGCCAACATCTGAAACAGACACACAGGCAAATTCAGATTAATAGACACAAGCAAATGGACTCAGATGCAAAGCACAGAATATACTTCCTGTCCACACCACAAGAGCAAAGCATTTTACACCACCATTTCACACACAGCTCAGAAGAATAAAGCATTATTCTAAAAAATCTTAGCACAGACTTCGCAGGATTTAAACAGCAGCCACCAGAAGACAAAGCTTACTAATCGAAGTAACAAACAGAAGGAAATCTCAAACTTAAACTACTTTGCAACAAAACAAAACAAAAACAAACAAAACAAAACAAAAAAAACCTACTTTGCAAACAGACTTTAAATTCTAAAGCCTGGGGAGATAATTGACAGTCTGTGTTTAAAACCATATACAAGGAGAAACTACATCTTCAAAGAACATCAGGGAAAATTAGAATTGGTGTCAAAGTTTAACTCATAAAGGAAGAAGAAGCCTCTGACACAAAGACCTTACATAAGCTCCACTTCAAAAAATGATTAGGCAAGGCGCGGTGGTGCACTCCTTTAACCCCAGCACAGATCTCTGAGTTCGAGGCCAGCCTGGTCTGCAGCAAGGAGAGAAACCCTGTCTCGAAACCACCACCACCCCAAATTTTTTTTTTAATGTTTACACATGTGTCTATGCTTGAGTAAGCGCAGGTGTGTGCGGGCAGCCACGGGAGGCACAGGTGTGTGCGGGCAGCCACAGGAGGCACGGGTGTGCGCGGGCAGCCACTAGAGGCACGGGTGTGTGCGGGCAGCCACTAGAGGCACGGGTGTGCGTGGGCAGCCACTAGAGGCACGGGTGTGTGCCGGCACCCACGGGAGGCACGGGTGTGTGCGGGCAGCCACTAGAGGCTCGGGTGTGTGCGGGCAGCCACTAGAGGCTCGGGTGTGTGCCGGCAGCCACTAGAGGCTCGGGTGTGTGCCGGCACCCACGGGAGGCACGGGTGTGTGCGGGCAGCCACTAGAGGCTCGGGTGTGTGCGGGCAGCCACTAGAGGCACGGGTGTGTGCCGGCACCCACGGGAGGCACGGGTGTGCGCGGGCAGCCACTAGAGGTGCCGGCACCCACGGGAGGCACGGGTGTGTGCGGGCAGTCACGGGAGGCACAGGAGTGTGCAGACACCCACAGAGGCAGAAGAAGACATGGGAGCCCCTGCAGCTGGAGTCACCGGTGTGGTGAGGCCCTGCCAGCCTGGGGGATGGAACTGAACAGGGCCTGTGCAAGAGCGGCTCCCACTCTCAGCCGTCTCCCCTCTCCCTCCATTTCTGCTTTCTCACTACCAAGCACGATCCATCCAGTAAATGAGCTTTTGAACCCAAAAGTTTATCTTGAAATTGTAACACACAATACTGTAAGACAGCGTGACCCTCAGAAAAGGGCAGAGAGCTGAAACATTTGTTTCCTGCTTGAACGAGGAATTGCTCCTGTGATCTAAGGACAACTAAATTTTTTATCCTCTGCATTTACTAAAAAGAAATTCTAATGCCCACTTTTCCCACAACACTGCTGTTGGGACGCGGTAAGATAATGTGCAGAAAGTGGAATTAAAGTACAGTACTAACTATCACGCAGCTTGCAACGCAACGCTCTACCAACCAATCGCAGCAATTATGTTTAATTCATGCAGCTAACTGAACTTGAATATGAAAATGAAAAATTCCACATTTACCAATGGTGATGCGGGAGCAAAGTCCCTACACCCTTATGCTAAGAAACATTCATTCTCTCTCGATAGTTGCGTAACTCTGGCTCTTCTAACATGAGGGATGGAGGGCAGATCCTCATCCATCACAGGTCACTGTCACCAACACCTACTGAGACACGTGGGGAGAAAGTGCGAGGACCAGGCAAAGCTCTAAATGAGGTTTTACTGTAGCAATATACAAAATGAGCGGTTGGGGATTTAGCTCAGTGGTAGAGCGCTTGCCTAGCAAGCGCAAGGCCCTGGGTTCTGTCCTCAGCTCTGGGGGGAAAAAAAAAGACAAAATAACAAAATGATACAATCAGCACGAATGTGAATCCCCCACCCCACTCTGCCCCCGGGGCTGGCAGAGGTTTGTGTTGTACTGGTTTGGACCGGCAGGCAGTTCAACTGGATACTGAAGTCACGGGCCAACCTCCCTGCATGCTTGACTGGAGGAAACCAAAGAAGTGAAAAGGTGAAATGTAGTCAGTAAGTGATGGCGGAGTGTGGGCTTTTGGCCTCACATTGCTAACAACCTCAACTGCCACTTGGTTTCTTGTTTAGTAGGAATGTAAGTGAAGTGCTGACCCTTTGAGGCATAAGACTGTTTTCCGTGTCTTTACTTAAAAGTCAAAGGGCAAGCCAGGCATGGTGACGCACACCTTTAATCTCAGCACTCAGGAGGCAGAGGCAGGTGGATCTCTGTAAATTCAAGGAGGCCAGACTGGTCTACAAAGTGGATACCGCCCTATTATAAAATGAGTTGAGCTCTGAACACTGAGAAAGTGATGAATTTGTTAGTGGTCAGAAGTTAAGCTCCACCACTGTGATAGGGAAGGGTGGAGCCGACATCACATACACGGGACTTGAGAGAGAAGGGAAGAAAGAAAGGGAAAGGAAAATCGGTCTGCAGAGATGCTCAAAGTGAGCAAAGGGGAAGGGAAGGACACGGAGAGACACAGGCTGAGGGCCACAGCGAGGCTGGGGTGACAGACGGAGGCTGAGGGCCACAGCGAGGCTGGGGTGACAGACCAGGCTCAGGGCCACAGTGAAGCTGGGGTGACAGACACAGGCTCAGGGCCACAGCGAAGCTGGGGTGACAGACACAGGCTGAGGGCCGCAGCGAAGCTGGGGTGACAGACACAGGCTACAGCGTGTCACACACAGGTGACAGACACAGGCTGAGGGCTACAGTGAGGCTGGGGTAAGAGACGGAGGCTGAGGGCCACAGCGAGGCTGGGGTGAGTGCCTCCATTCCTGGACATAATCAGAATGTGAGTCCTAATGGAAATGAGTCTCCAACAGGTCGTCTCTTCCACCCAACAGGCTAAATCTAAACTCACAGTTGCCTTGGATACATTTTTTACATCAGTTTTCATCACGGGGTTCAAAGTGGGCAATCCCAATGTGCTGACATTCACTAACTGAGAAGCTTTCAACGTAAACAGTGAGTCCAGCAATTCAAGGACACACTTCAGTTCCTACCCTGTGTAAGATACTTGTTAGGAAATCGTTTTAAGGGAGCTATCTGGTTTTCCCTCTCCAATTTGCCTATTAATTCAATGGTTTTCCAAAGTATGTCCCTTTATCCATTAACTGAGGAGAAAGTAGGAGGGAGTGTAGAGGAATTTTAATTCAGAATGTGACCGCTCTGGCAAGAGATCACATCCAAAGACCTTCTAGGTCTGTGTGATCTGGCTGGAATACAAACACACCTTTGATCCAGGAGACACAAACAGATCTGAGTTCAAGGCCAGCCTGGTATAGAGCAAGTTTCAAGTTAAAAAAGGCGGCCAGGCGTGGTGGTGCACACTTTTAATCCCATCACTCGGAAGGCAGAGGCAGATGGATCTCTGTGAGTTCGAGGCTAACCTGGTCTACAAAGCAAGTCCAGGACAGCCAAGGCTACAGAGAGAGAGACCCTGTCTTGAAAAACCAAAACAAACAAACAAAACCCAAAAAAACAAAAACAAAAACCAAAAAACCCCAAGGTGTCCAGAACCCAAGGAACAACACACAAGGTAAGCCTTTGGTTTACACAGGCGCGCACACACCCTTCCTTTAAGTTAGTAAAATATAGAGTCTAAATACAGGAGCCATAAATGGCCAGGAATCTAAAAATAAGATTTAAGGCAACATATGTTTACTTATACCCTGTTTTAAAGAAGCTAAGTCAATACAAAAACTTGCCAAGAAGGTGGTAAAATGGTTCAGCCAATAAAAGCAAGTACCTCCAGGACTGGAGATATGAATTCCATCCCTGAGGCCCCACGTGGGAAGAGAGAGAACTGCCTCTCAGCAAGCTGTCCTCTGACCTCCACATTCGAGCCATGGTGTGCACCCTAACCCCAGATGAATCAATACATGTAATTTTAAAAAGCTTCAAAGAGCAGCTAGGAAGCCGGGCGTGGTGGCGCACGCCTTTAATCCCAGCACTCGGGAGGCAGAGGCAGGCGGATCGCTGTGAGTTCGAGGCCAGCCTGGTCTACAAAGCGAGTCCATGATGGCCAAGGCTACACAGAGAAACCCTGTCTTGAAAAACCAAAAAAAAAAAAAAAAAAAAAAAAAAAAAAGAGCAGCTAGGGAAGTATAGATGAGGACACTGGGTTTCACTGAAGAAAAGAATTCTCCATTCCAACAAGCACACTAGAGACTTTGAGCAGAGACACATGCTTTCACTCTGAACAAATTAATAAGTGTGTACATTTTGGTCGATGTTACATGGAATGTTAGTTACATGGAAATCTAGTACAGGCATATTCCAAGTCGTTCCAACTGTACACTCAATGTAAAGTGTATCCCACATACTTCATGCACCCCCCCCCTAAAAAAAGTCAAATTAGAAAAATCAGATCTAAGAAGGACGGGTACACCACAATGGGCTGTGAAGTGCTAGGTTGTGCTAGTCACACTCGAGGTTGGGAAGACGAGGACGGGAGGAAGTCCACAGAAGCAGTACATGTTGATGGGCTGGCCTTAGATAATTTGGGGTGGGCACACAGTCTGTTTGCACTGATTACATAACCCACAGGAGCTTGTGAACACAGAGCTCTCTTCAGGAGACAGGACAGGAAGGGGAAATGTCTCAGCTCTGAATTTACACAGGTCCCGGGAAGCAAGATCTTCAGAAGAATTCATTTTTGAAAAACCTATTAGTTCTTCCTAACTGAACCAATACAAAATACCTGTCTAACTTCCGAGGAACAGTTCTGTGAACTGCGGGGGCTGGGACTGTCAGTCATTGGTTGAGAACTTGCATAGCATTTGGGACATTCTGGGCTTAACCCCAGTATTTCCAATGAAACACAACAAAAACCCAGCGAAGAGCGTTGTGTAGTATGTTTGGCTGTAGCTTATAATCACTTATTTTATAAAAATTCATCAGGTTTTAAATTAATACTCTATCAATCTTGCAGGCATTTTGTTTAGTTGAAAAGATCCTATATCCAGCTTCACTTTTAGCAGAATACAATAAATTAAAACAGCGTCTCCAGCAGATATAAATTTCAATACTGTACAAAGTTGGTCCAGAGCAGTCAGATGGCTTAGCAGGAAAAGGGGCTTGCTGCCAAGTCTGGTGACCTGAGTTGGATTCCCAAGACCCACACGGTAGAGAAAAAGAACTGATTCCTGAAAGCAGTTCTCTAACTTCCAGCCGCATGCACACTGTGACACACGTGCCCTGCCACCCTGCACGACACATGCACAACAGACAAACGCCGGAAGGGTTCAAAGAGCATGTGCTACTCTTAGGGGCCTGAGTTGAACCCCCAGCATCCATGTCAGGTGGCTCACAACTGCCTATGGCTCCAGCTCCAGGGATCTGACACCTCGAGTCTGTGTGGCATCTTTACTCATGTGTACAACTGTTTTTAAGATTTTAATTACTATTTTAGTAACTAAGGAAAACAAACAAGACATTTTTTACTGTAGAATGTTTTTGAAAAGCACAGAGAATAGGAACTAGAGATCTGTTGCCCAGAGACAAACACAATGAGCATCTCCCATGCTGCCGCCTCCTGTCCTGGTCCTCACACCCGAGCCAGGTGAGTCCCATTCACTGCATCGTCAAGGGCGATGGGAACTCCTGATGCTCCTGCTTCAGCCGCCCAAGTGCTGGGACTACAGGCCTGCACACCCATGCCCAGTGTATAGGGTGCTGAGAACCAGGGACTACAGGCCTGCACACCCATGCCCAGTGTATAGGGTGCTGAGAACCAGGGGCTACAGGCCTGCACACCCATGCCCAGTGTATAGGGTGCTGAGAACCAGGGGCTACAGGCCTGCACACCCATGCCCAGTGTATAGGGTGCTGAGAACCAGGGGCTACAGGCCTGCACACCCATGCCCAGTGTATAGGGTGCTGAGAACCAGGGACTACAGGCCTGCACACCCATGCCCAGTGTATAGGGTGCTGAGAACCAGGGGCTACAGGCCTGCACACCCATGCCCAGTGTATAGGGTGCTGAGAACCAGGGGCTACAGGCCTGCACACCCATGCCCAGTGTATAGGGTGCTGAGAACCAGGGGCTACAGGCCTGCACACCCATGCCCAGTGTATAGGGTGCTGAGAGCCAGACCCAGGCTTCACATAGACTCAGGAGCAATCTACTGACTGAGCTCCCCTTTCATGTCTGTCTGTCTGTCTGTCTTGTTTCCTCTGCAAGCACACATACATTTAGAAAACCTAAGTTATGATGTTTGAACGTTGTTTTGAATGTGGTAAAATAGCATTGGTGGTTTAGGTTATGTGTCTTTTTAAAAGATCATACATATATGGTGCCTGCAGAGGCGGAGGAGGATGTCAGATCCTTTGGACCCAGAGTTACTGACAGCTGTGAACCACTGAGACCTGTAACTGGGTCTTCCTGGCCTCTGAGTCATCTCTCCAGGCCCTGTGGAAACCTTTGTAAAGTGGTCTCTTCACTTCATCCACTCTTCCTCCCACAGTAGCAATCAGTTTTAACTGGTTATGCTTGGGCCTACCAAAGAAATGTTGGAAGACATTAAAATAATTTTTTTTAAGATTTTATTTATTTTATGTATGTGAGTGCTCTATCTGCATGTACATCTGCAATCTGCACACATGAAGAGAACATTAGAGGGCATAGATGGTTGTGAGCTACCGTGTGGTTGCTGGGAATTGAACTCAGGACCTCTGGAAGTGCAGACAGTGCTCTTAACCTCTGAGGCATCTCTCCAGTGCCAATAATTTCTTTTTTAAGAGTTATCCTAAGCAAAAATGGAAATGTCATACATCCATGCAATTCTTTTTCTTTTTAAAATAGAATATTAATATTGGGTTCCTCTATTTCTGGATATCTACATCTTATTACCAGCACAAAGAAGGTCTTCAGTATTTTAGTTCTACCTTGAGAACTGTGGTGGTTTAAATGGGAATGATTCCCAAAGGCTGACATAGCTGAATATTTAGTTCCCTAGTTGGTAGACCAGTTTGTGAAGGACTAGGAGGCGTGGCCGTATTGGAGGAGGTGTATCATTGGGCTTTGAGAATTTAAAAGCCCACGGCACTCTTAGTTAATTCCCTCTGCCCCCTGCTTATATAAGGGTGTGAGCTCAGCTGGGCAGTGGTGGCGCACACCTTTAATCCTAGGCAGATGCAGGTGGATTTCTGTGAGTTCAGCTTGGTCTACAAATTCCAGGACAGTCAAGGCTACACAGAGAAACCCTGTTTTGAAAAACAAAACAAAACAAAAGGATGTGAGCTCTCAGCTACTGCTCTGGAGCCGTGGCCCCAGGCCTTCTGCCATGCTCCATCCACATCAGGACAGTTAGGGACGCCAACCCTCTAGAGCTGGAAACTCCCAAACAGTCTTTCTATAACTTGCTTTGGTCATTGTGTGTTTTCACAGCAACGGAAAAGTAACCAAAACAGATCCTACCATATGACAGCTTGGGAGCAAATGAGAATGCTTTTAATGTGAAAAGAAACAACGGCCACCTTCGTTGGCCCCTCCGCCCGCCCTGAATAAAATTCAGATTTTTTTTTTTTTAAGTTTTTTTTTTTTTTTTTTGGTTTTTCGAGACAGGGTTTCTCTATGTAGCCTTGGCTATCCTGGACCCGCTTTGTAGGCCAGGCTGGCCTCGAACTCACAGCGATCCACCTGCCTCTGCCTCCCGAGTGCTGGGATTATAGGCGTGCGCCACCACGCCGGCTTTTTTTAAGTTTTTTTGAGACAGGGTTTCTCTGTCTTGGACTCGGTTTGTAAGCCAGGCCTGACAGGGTTTCTCTGTCTTGGACTCGCTTTGTAAACCAGGCCTGCCTCTGCCTCCCCGAGTACTGGGATTAGAGATGTGCACCACCACACCCGGTTAAAACTCAGATTTCTTACTGAGGCTAACTTCTGAGCTCAACTGTCCCTCTGTCTGTAAGTTTTGTCCCCAAGATCTTCCTGAGGTTGTCTCCTTTCTGCTGCTAATCAACACCCAGCTATTTCCAGCCTCTCCTACCTACTCAGCCTGAGGCAACAGCCTTCGTCTGGGGCAGCTGTGAGCCTTAGCGCCCTCAGGTGAGCCTCACAGGCTAAGGCGCCAGGCTTTACTTGCCTGTGCTGGCCCTTCTGCCAACTTCCTGCTTCTTACAACCTGGGGGTGGACAGTGGGAGAAGTAACATGCAGGAAGTGGGGAAAAAGAAGTGGCAATCACCAGGACCTTTTACTAAGTCGCTGCCAAAAGGGACAACCACATCAAATGCAGGATCTATTCACGAGCTCCGAGAACTGGTGCTGTCCGTGGTCACTCCTCATCTCTTAAGTCTCAGCTTGAACCAGGACGCTGAAGTTATCAGGAAAAAACAAACAAACAAACAAAACAAAACAAAAAAACCAGAGGCAAATGTTAGCTCCTGGAGCTTTGAAGCCTGCTTTCCCTACAGCATAGTGTGCAATCACTCAAATGAGCTTACTCAGCAGGTAGCCAAGTAGGAGGGGAGAGGAGACTGAAAAATCATCTAGGCAACACTCCCATCCTGCCTCATCCGTCAGAAGTACAGGAAAAGGCAAAGCTAGTCAGAGACCAACAATCTGCTGCTGTCCTACAATGTTCCAGATGAGCAGCGGGGAGGGGAGGTTTTAGACAGGTCTCTCTATGTAGCCCCTGCTGTTCTGGGATTCTCTATGTAAACCAGACTGACTTGGAAATCAGAGAGCTGCCAGTCTCTGCCTCCCAAGTACTAGGATAGCAGGTGTGCGCCACCACGCCCGGCTAGACGACTGATTTTTAAAGTAACCAAAACCAAGTGAAACTAGAAGATTCAGTAAGGTGGTAGCCAGTCTCACTCATAACTGCTCTCCTCAACTTCCTCAGTAAAGACAGCCACTTCCTCAACCTGGCTTCAAACTTGTGATCGCCCGCTTCAGCTACTGAAATGCTGGAACTAGAGGCATGTACAGCTAAGCCGTCATGGCAAGCCTAGCGCTGAGGCCAGAAGAGGGCACGGCATCCCCTAAAAGTGCAGTTACCAACAGTTATCTGGGTGTTGGAAATGAAACCTGGGTCCTCTGGAAGGACAGGCAGTGCCCTTAACCACTGACCCATCTCCCCAGCCCTAAGCAGCTATTCTTAAAAGACCCCTGCTCAGTCAGCAGCCGTGACATCTCCAGGTAAGCATCCTTCCCTGCACAGCTCAGTCTGGAAATCCACAGCAAGTATCACCGGCCCTGAGGACCACACAGAGACAAGGCTAACACCTGTATCCAAAAGAAGGATGACATGTACACACCTACTGCCTTTGTTTCTTTGCTCCTTCAAAAATAATTCTAATGGAAGATCTGACTGGTTTTAATTGGCTTATATTGTATCCAATGAGCCTGGGACACCAGCTGTTTGGGAAGCAGAGGTGGGGATAGCAAGTTCAGGGCCTATCTGAGCTTAGAGAAGCTTAAGGCAAGCCTGGGCATCTTTCTGAAAGTATAGCTCAAAAACAGCAAGCACAAAAGAGGAGAGGGCTGGGAAATGGCTGAGTGGCTGAACTATTCTTCACAACTGGAGAGGGGGAAAAAGTTTCCATGATAGACACAGAGTAAAGGACTTCATCACCATCAATCCAGAGCCACAGAAGCTACGGGAAGGAGTCCTGCACCCTGAAGATCAAAACACCCACGAGGCACAGGGAACAAGAAACTGTGCTGCAGTTGGGAAAAAGCAAGGAAACACCAAGAAAATGGCAGGTGGCGGTGGCCCACGCCTCTAATGCCAGCACTAGAGAGACAGCGGCAGGCAGAGCTCTGCGGTCCCAAACCCCGTCTCGCAAAACCAAAAAGGAAAAAGAGAGAGAGACAGAGAGACAGACGGAGTCAGAGAAGAGGTGGAAAGGGAAGGAGAGAGGGAAAAAAATAGATGCTGTTGAGTAAAGCAGACAATTTTTGTTCAGAAGTGTGCCCAGGGCCACACTGTGGGAAAGGGTGGCAAGCAGACACAAGACTAGACCAAATCTGCATGGTCTGGTCAGGCAGAAGGCTCTCAGGCCAATGCTTTCCTTTACATAGTTGCCAACAAAAACAAAAGTGACATCTGTTGCTCTAGAGGGAACTGGTTATTCAGAAACAAGAAAAGTGCTGTGCCTGAGAAATTTATTATTTTCTAAAATACAATGCCTTGTAGTACAATCAAATTGTTCACATTACCAAACAACATTTCCCTGGAATTTAAGTTTGCTTATTTATCAGAAAATAAACATGATTTACTTAGTAGTCTGGGTAGTCTCTAATTACCAGTTTCTTTCCCGCCAGGTCATTTACAGTCTAACTTGACAAGCCTATGAGGCAGAAGGGAATGGCTTTCAGAGAAACCCACAGCCTAGGCCCACTGTGGTAATGACTGGACACGCCGAGGGAAAGCCATAAATAGTCAAGATCAAATTGAAAATTATCTGTGAGCTTAACGTCAGAAATGGCACACCTGGTCTTCAGGAACAACACATTAATATGAATAAGATACTAAGACCCATCACCTCCCGTAGCGGAGCGATTACACAGACACGGGATCAGAAGGCCTTGTTCCTGACTGAGCTCAGTCCCTGCTCTCTACTCAGTGTCTCTATCACTGCCTGCAAGACTACAGCGCAGGAGGTAGCATCTACACAATCACAACTGTCCCACTCTGCCCTTCGGAGACAACCGCAGGGCCCTGGAGCTTCTTTTTTTTTTTTTTTTTTTTTTTTTTTTTTTTTAAGAATCTGTCTATAAAAGAGAATATCAAAATTTTCACATGATTCTATCTTTAAAAATGATTCCAGGTTTATCTCTGCAAACCCTGTTGAATGAAAGTAAAATAACCATATGGACTAATAAATAATGAAAACGCAGTTTACAAAGGGAAATTGAAGCTGAACTCACCTGTCCACTTTTCCCAAACTCCAGCTCGATTATGGCCACAGGGGTGTGTATCTGAGCTGACTGCCTTGACTGAGACTTGCCGTCCACTCTCCAGCTCAGGCCCCGAAGCCCGTTATCCCAGCGGCTCTGGGTCATGAGGCTCTCCCGGATTTTTGTCTTATGGCTCTTCCAAAACTTGGAAATGACCGCTGCTTGTTCACTGGTGATGCCACCTTGCTTTTTGGTTTGAGCAGTCAGAAATGCCTCTAACTGGTTGAAATCCATGTCTGCAGATGCAATAGACTACAAAGATAACAGAAAAAGCAACATATTTGAACGTGGTAGATAACCAGACAAAGCTGCCTGGCTACGGAACATGTTTTGATTAAACTTAATCTTTGACTGTGCTTTCAAAAAGGGTCATCAAGTGGTGGTTTGAATAGGAACGGCCCTCAGACTCATGTGTTTGAGTGCTTGACCCACAGGGAATGGCACTAAAGAGGTGTGGGCTTGTTGGAGTAGATGTGGCCTTGTTGGGAGGAAGTGCGTCACTGTAGGGGCGGGCTTTGAAGTCTCCGATGCTCAAGCTCTGCCCAGCATGGCACAGTCTCCTTCTGCTGCCTATGGATCAAGATGTTGACCTCTGGGCTTCGGCACCGTTTCTGCCTGGACACAGCCATGCTTCCCACCATGATGACAATGGACTAACCCTCTAAAACTGTAAGCCAGTCCTAATTAAATGCTTTTCTTTCTTTTTCTTTTCTTTTTTGTTTGTTTGTTTTGTTTTGTTTTGTTTTTTTAGTTTTTTTTTATTTATTCTTGTTACAATCTCAATGGTTATCCCATCCCTTGTATCCTCCCATTCTTCCCTCCCTCCCATTTTCCCATTATTCCCCTCCCCTATGACTGTTCTGAGGGGGATTACCTCCCCCTGTATATGCTCATAGGGTATCAAGTCTCTTCTTGGTTTGTTTTGTTTTTCAAGACAAGTTTTCTCTGTGTAGCTCTGGCTGCCCTTGGACTCACTTTGTAGATCAGGCTGGCCTCAAACTCACAGAGATCCGCCTGCCTCTGCCTCCCGAGTAAATGCTTTTCTTTATAAGAGCTGCCATGGTCGTGGTGACTCTTCATGACAATGAAACAAGTGACAAGAATGAGGATGAGTGGTGACTATAGCACAAATGTAAAAATATCCCCCTTTCAAGTACCAAAATTCTCTATCAATAGCCCGAATATAACTGTAAACATCTACTTTCAGGGGGCTGGAGAGATGGCTCAACGGTTAAGAGCAATGGCTGCTCTTGCCGAGGGCTCAGGTTCGGTTCCCCTGTTCACTCAGCAAGGCAACTCACAGCTGCCCATAGCTCTGGCTGCAGGGCTCTCGTGCCTCTTCTGACATCCACAGGCACCAAGCATGCACACAATGCACAGACATGCACTCGAGCTAAATACTCACACACAGAAAATAAGTCTATTTTTTAAAAATATCCAGCTTTATATGGGGAAATAAAGATTATTCTAAACCGTGAAACAAACAAAAAAATGGCTCTCTGATAAAATCCTACATAGCTCATAGCTCTCTGTCCCGTCACTGGCCTGATGTGCTACAGTGGTACCCTGAGTAAGCGTTGTTAAGTGAATCCATGAACTGTGCCGCCTACCTCAGTCGAGCAGCTCCATGACACTACTACTCTGACACTGTATGCTGCCTTACACTTATGTTTTCAAATGTTCATTGCTGTTGAAGCTAGTTTCTCCACGCTAGCATTCAAGGAAATGCAGTAACTGATTGTGTTGGTCTGATGTTTTACCACCACTGACACAATCAGGAGTCAGCTGAACTGCACCTGAATTGAGAAAATGCCTCCCGCAGGTCGGCCTGAGAGGTAGTTTCTTGACTGATGATGGATGTGGGTGCGGTGGGGAGCTCAGTCCCCGAGGGGCTGTCCTGGGTTGTCTAAGGAAGTAAGCTGGGCAAGCCAGGAGGAGAAGCCAGTACGAGGCACGCCCTGGCCCCCTTCAGTTCACTGGTGGACTGAGGCCTGTGAGCCACATAAACCCTTCCTCCCTGCGTTACTTATGGCCGTGGTGTTTTACCACAGCAAGAGGAGCCACGCGAAGACACAAAATAGACTACCTGCAGAATCGGGTATCTGCAGTTTGCACAAAACTCTACAGTCAAAGATGTTTACATCTGTTACCTTTTTCATAATTTTTTATTGATTCTTTGTGAATTTCATACCATGCACCCCAACCCCACTCATTTCCCAGTCCTTCTGTATCCTCCCTCCACCGTTGTAACCTCCCCCACAAAACAAAACATGTCGCCATGGAAGCTGCAGTGTGCCACGGTGTGTCACACAATGCACCCTTTTGTCCAAACAGCTTTACTTGCAAATGTTCATTGCAATGAATCCTGGTCTGGTTCAGGGCCTCCAGCTTCTTCTCCACGGTCAGCACTGGACTTTGGTTCTCGTGCTCCGGCAGCTCATAGATAAGGTAGACAGATGTTGGGATGGGCCAACTCAAGGCCCTGTATCCGGGCTTGGGTGGTAGCTGAGGTGGTCAACTCTCCCATGGCCACGAACCCAGAGCAGGCTCTCCTGCTGGTCAGGCAGGGCTCAGGCCAGCTCTTGTGCTCTCAGGGGGCCAGCTCTCCCATGCTGCCCGGGCAAGGGTTGGGCAGGCTCTCTGGGAATGCCGAAGTCAGTGAGGGGCAGGATCAGTCTACTGCACCCACACTGTCAAGACCATCACTCTCGTGTGTGCAGGGCGCCACTGTGTGGTAGAAGATCAATATGGCCTCAGGCGGCAGCCCAGACTAGAGATGCCCAGCCCAGACCATGGATGTCCATGTGGCCTTTAGTGTTATACGGCCTGTGGTGGTAACATGGGCCACATACCGACACAGAGGCCTGCTGTGGCAGGACCACAGACCCAGACACGGCCTGCAGCAGCAGCAGCACGGGCTCAGACATCACGATGGCCTCAGGCGGCAGCACAGGCCTCTCTCACACCTGTCCTCATGGCTATCACGTCTCCCCCATCTCTCCACCACATGCTTGCTCAGCATAGTGGTACCTGCTGTGCCTACACCGCCCAGCGCCTGGACATCTGTTACTTCTATTTTTTTTTTAATTTTTTATTAATTCATTCTTGTTACATCTCAATGGTTATCCCATCCCTTGTATCCTCCCATTCTTCCCTCCCTCCCATTTTCCCATTATTCCCCTCCCCTATGACTGTTCCTGAGGGGGATTACCTCCCCCTGTATATGCTCATAGGGTATCAAGTCTCTTCTTGGTAACCTGCTGACCTTCCTCTGAGTGCCACCAGGTCTCCCCCTCCAGGGGACATGGTCAAATGTGAGGCACCAGAGTACATGAGAAAGTCATATCCCACTCTCCACTCAACTGTGGAGACTGTTCTGACCGTTGGCTAGATCTGGGTAGGGGACATCTGTTACTTCCATTGAAACTCATCCATTTTCCACTTCATAGACATGACAGACAAAAAACATTGGCAAGTATTGATCATAGAGACACCACTGGCTTTCCATACAGCGCAATGAACCAGGGTCCTAACTGGGTGGTTGTCGGAAGTGACTATAGAGGTGCAGATACTGGCGTCACCAGCAATAATGAGGTGGTGAAGGATGATACTTTCTACTAACAATGATGCAAAAATGCCATCCCCTGAGGATTAGCTGCGGCGCTTTGTTGTTCATAGCCTTCAGAGACTCATTGTCACTAGCATCTTTTTTTTTTAAGATTTAGTGAGAAATATATGTTGTTAGAACTTAGCTAACTAGTTCAGTTTAACAGCACGCAAGAAAGTTGAGACAGTGGTGTATAGTCAAACCACAGTGTGCCAAAACTCACAGCACTGCCATAGGTACGCAGGCAACAAGGAGCCACCAAAGGCTGGATACGTGGATGCTTATAACGCAAAGCTAAATCTGAACCCTGGAAAGCTAAATCAGAGAGCATACACAGCTGAGGCAAAGTGGGGAACCACTGAAGCCTCCATCCGTAAGTCACTAGGCTCCCTTGGCCACAGAGGCTGCTTGCTGGCAGGAGCGGCAAGCAAATTAGGGGACCCTCTAGTCTGTGAACTGGGAGGCGTCAACGCTCCCCCACGGCAGGAGGAGAAATGGCCTTTGGAGACCACAGTGCTAGAACCATGTGAGGCTGGGTTTGGCCAGCCACGGTCTTCAACATTTTGGCACCAAGTTAAAAGTGGGGGGCAGGGAGAGACAGGGGCAGAGATGCATGGAAAACGGAGAAGGGGTGCAAGAGACCCATGAAGGGCAGCAGAGGCGACAGGGCACGCTCAGTACTCACAGCTCTGCTCTCTGATAGTCCCCAGGGTCCTTCAATTGTGTATGCTAGCTCAGAAGCCTTCCAACTACACACCCCGAAAAGTTCTGTTACTTTTCTGTTGCTTTGATAAAACACCAATAGCAAAAGCAACTTATAGAAGGAAAAGTTTGTTTCGGCTAATAGTTGTAGAGGGAAAACGGTCTGTCACGACAGGGAGACATCAGCAGGGCCAGGAGGCTGGAAGACAATGACTCATCTCTAAGTACAAGGCAGAGAGAGTGAACCAGAAGTGGGGCAAAGCTACCCACTCTCATGGTCCACCTCCTGCAACATGCTCCCTCCAGGAACCCTCCCCAGTAGCACCATCAACTGGGGCTCAAACACCTGAGTCTGGGGGGGGGGGGGACGCTTCTCATTCAAACCACAGCTATTCAGATAATTTATACCATCATCCTGTCAGCTGGACTCACACCAGCAGTGAGAGCAGAAGCGAGCAGAGGCAGGCACTGTGCAGGCAGATAAGGACACGCTGCTTTTGACGTCTCTCTTAATACAAAAATTGTGTGGCGAACATCAAAACTTTCTGATAGGTTATGTTTCACATTACAGTTCAACACACTCACTGCCTTTTTACCAGTCTCTAGCTGTGACTCCCAACAGAAATATTACTCTAGTGCCTCGCCCAGTGGCTCACATAGCGCCTCGCCCAGTGGCTCACATAGCGCCTCGCCCAGTGGCTCACGGCTACAATCCTAGCACTCAGGAGGTAGAAGGCAGGAGAATAGCTGAGAGTAAATCCGACCTGTGTGTACAACGTGTTCTAGGGCAGCTAGAGCTACCTGGCAAGTCCCCAGAGGAAGGGAGAATTACTGTGCACACTGCACTACAGCTAATTAAATATTTCTATTAGCATCTTGCTTTACAACACAGAAGCGCTGTTATCATTTTCCTCATCATTCCAAGAGAGGTCTACTTTGAGATGTATGTGGGGATGCGCACCTGTAAAAACAGCCCCTGTGAGCAGCAGCAGGACCGCCATTCTCAGCTGTACACTGAGTTCCAAGACAGCATGTCCTTTAAAAACAAACAAATGGGGCTGGAGAGATGCTCAGTGGTTAAAGAGCACTGGCTGCTCTTCCGGAGGTTCTGAATTCAATTCCCAGGAACCACCTGGTGGCTCCCAACTATCTATAATGAGATCTGGTGCCCTCTTCTGGCCTGCAGGCATACATGCAGGCAGAACACTGTACATAATAAGTAAATAAATATTTAAAAACAAACAAAAATACTATTTTTTTTTTTTTTTTTTGGTTTGGTTTAGTTTGGTTTTTCGAGACAGGGTTTCTCTGTATACTTTTGGCTATCCTGGACTCGCTCTGTAGCGGGCAGTGCCCACCTGACACAACATGCCTGTTTATAATTACTAGAGTCTAGAAATTGACTTTGTTTACATGAGAAAGACTTGTGAATGGTTTTAGCAAACACTAAATTTCTAAGGGATGAGATGAAAATAGCTTGTGCTTTGGTTAAGTTTCCACTTTGTAAACAGGAGGTTGAGCATATGGAAGAAGCACTGCTGAGTTTAACATAGATGAGCAGCCAATACAGCACAGCTGCACATTAACTGCATTTGTTCCTATATGTTCACAGTGATTCCACACACTGGTGCAAACATAAGCATATACATACAAAACTGCTTGAATAGTTACTTCCTAAAACATCTCAAATTACTTTGGTTTCCTTTATTTTCATTTATATTTATATCAGGCTGGTTTGCTTAAAAATATAAACTATATATATTGTGTGTGTGTGTATACGTGCGTGTGTATGTATACGTGTGACAGGAGTGGTCACGCCTGTTTATGCAATTACACGTGAGGCCAGAGGTCAACGTCAGGAGTCTTCCTTATTCACTCTCCAGTCTCTCATTAACCCTAGAGCTCCCTGACTTGAACAGACTTGGCTAGCCACCGTGCGCCCAGAGTCTGCATGCCAGCACCACTTGCACACTTGCACACCGGAGTTACCAATGCATGCTGCATGCCTGCTTGTTACACAGATGCTGGGAAACTCAGCTCCTCACGCTGGAAGATCAGGTACTTTACAACTGAGCCATCATAGCTGGGTGCAGAGGCACACACCTGTGATCCCAGCACTCGGGAGGCAGAGGCAGGCGGATCGCTGTGAGTTCGAGGCCAGCCTGGTCTACAAAGTGAGTCCAGGACAGCCAAGGCTACACAGGGAAACCCTGCCTGGGAAAACAAAACAACTGGGCCTTCTTCTTCCTCCTCTTCTTCTTCTTCTTCTTTTGGTTTTTCGAGACAGGGTTTCTCTGTGTAGCCTTGGTTGTCCTGGACTCACACAGTGATCCACCTGCCTCTGCCTCCTGAGAGCTGGGATTACAGACACCCACGCCCGGCTCAGAGCCATCTTTTTATGTAAGCCATATAGTCAGATAAGAAGCTGCTGTAAGGACATGAGTGGAGTCTTAGGGAAATGCCTAGCATAAAAAGTACACAGATCCAGGACTACAAGAGAAACTCTGTCTACACACACACACACACACACACACACACACACACACACACACACACGAGAAGAAAAAGAAGACAAAAAGGAAACTGAGTTCAAGGTCAGCCTGGCCTACAAAGAGATCCAGGTCAGCCAAGGCTATACAGAGAAACCTTCTCTCAGGGGAAAAAAAAGTAAACAGGGCCTGGAGAAAAAGCTCAGAGGACCCAGAGTTCGATTCCTAGCACCACGTGGCAGCTCACATCTGTCTGTGACTCCAGTCTCAGGGCATGCAATGTCTTCTTCTGGCCTTCCAGGGCATGAGGCATGCAAGTGCTGCACAGACATTACACGCAGACAAAACAGGAATAATAATAATAATAATAATAATAATAATATAATAATAATAATAATAATAATAATAATTATTATTATTATTATTATTATTATTATTATTATTATTATTATTATTATTATTATTTGAAGTGAACACAGACATGGGCTCAGAGCTACTGAGCACCACGCGGCTCACCCAGCCAGGCCCTGGCAGATCTTCAGTTCTTACCTGACGGCTTTCTGTCTCCCACACTGAACCCACACAGCACTGACCTGTTTGTGAGCCCCATAGCTGCATCCCCAAGGCAGCTTCTTCCCATGTGCCTCTGTGTTACTGCGCCTGCTGGATGTCCTTCCATCACCGCCTCCGCTCATTCGCGTCTTTCTGTTCATTCAGGACTCTGTTCAAACATGTCTTCCCTGGGGTCTTCCTCCCTGATAAGGCAATTGCCCATCAACTCTCCAAATGCCTTACTCTCCCTATCACTGCACTTACCTCAGTAGAATGAAACGATCTGTTTACAAGCTCTTTTCCCCACCCAAAGATTCTAATCTTTGAGACTGTTTACATATATACTGCATCTAACACAGTTCTCTGATACACGGTCCCAATTCTAACAGGCACCCATGTCTGAATGAAAGGTACCAGAATCCCTCAAGCTGTAAATCTCACAGATTTATTAAATTTAAAATAAAACACAAATGCCAGGCAGTGGTGGCACACGCCTTTAATCCCAGCACTCGGGAGGCAGAGGCAGGAGGATTGCTGTGAGTTCAAGGCCAGCCTGGTCTACAAAGTGACTCTAGGACAGCCAAGGCTACACAGAGAAACCTTGTCTCAAAAAACCAAAAAGAAATAAAATAAAATAAAACACAAACTCATATAAAAATGTCTAACTATGCCTCTGAGACATATATGCATAGATAAGAAAACCTTTGGGGTCTAAGACTATACAAAGTGTCCTTTAACAAGACAACAAAGGCACAATTCAAAAAGAAAAACTGATATATTTGCACTCATCAGAATAAACGTTTTCTCTGAGGAAGGACCGCATTTGCTTTAGCAGCATATATACAAAATCTGGAAGAAAATAATAAATAAATACATCTTTCAAAAAAAAAAAACTGGAAGAAAGGATGAGTGAGCAGTTAAGACACAACAAAGGCCTAGTGTCCAGCATGTAAAAGCTAAAGCTTTCCAAATTCAGTAGGGGCAGGCAAGACGGTTCAGTGGGTCAGGGTAATTGGGGCACACGCCTGGTAACCTGAGTTTCATCCTCAGAACCCACACAAAAGAGAGAACAAACTCCACAAAGCTGCTTTCTGACCTCAACAGGCATGCTGTGACATGTACACACATCATGCTCACATAATGTATGTATAGATAGGTAGACAGACAGATAGATAGCTAAATTTTCAACTGTGTTTTGTGTGTTATGGGTGTTTTGTTTGCACGTGTCTCTGTGCACCACATGCATGCTGTACCCATCAGAGGCCAGAAGAGGGCAGCACATTGCCTGGAGCTACCATTACAGCTAGTTTGTACATCTCCGTGTGGGGATGCTAGGGATCCAACTTGAGTTCTCTGGAACGCTGCTCCTAACTACTGAGCCATCACTCCAACCCAACTTTATAATTATCAAAAAAAAAAAAAAAAAAATACAGTCCTATTAGAAAATGAACAAAAGACATAAGAGAGATTTCACTACAAGAACACATATAAATGGTAAATAATACATGAAAAATGTTTTCCATCATTAGCTATTAGAGAAATGTGTATTAAAACTACTACGGGCTATCACCACTTACCTATAAAATAGCCAAAATTAAAGTACAATGGCAAGACTAAATGCTGGGAAGAATTTGAATCACTCACACACTGCTGGTGGGGACGGAGAATGGTACATCCACACAGGACAGCTTGACAATTCATTTAGAAACAAAAATTATAATTACCAAATGACTCAGCAATTGTACTCTTGTGACATTTAGTCCACAGAAATGAGGACTCACAACAACATGTAGCTTATACATAAATATTTTTGGTCGTTTTTCTTATAATAACCCTAAACTAGAAACAAACCAGAGTATTGTACAAAGGAATGGCTAATAAGTTATATACGTATTATACTGGCTAGTTTTATGCCAACTTGACACAAGCTAGAGTCATTTCGAGAAAGGGAGCCTCAATTTAAAAAATGCCCCCGCAGATTGGTTTGTTGGCAAGCTTATGGGCAATTCTTTTGAATGATGATTGATGGGCCCCGCCCACTCTGGCAGGGCCACTCCTAGGCTGGTGGTCCTGGGACGTATAAAAAAGCGTCTGAGCCAGCAATAAGGAAAACTAGTAATGAGCATTCCTCGCTGGCTTCTTTGTCACTTCCTGCCTTGACTCCCTGCCCTGAGTCCCCTGCAATGTGGGCCATAAAGTGTAAGTTGAAAGAAACCCTTCCTCCCCGGTTTGGTTTTAGTCTCGGTGTTTCTCACAGCAATAGTAACCGTAACTAAGGTAATGAGCATTAATGACCTGTCAAACACTTATAACTTTGCACAATTACTATACACTAATAATAAAGAAATGTTTCAAAAGTGTGGTGTTTGCCTAACATGCACATAAGCCTGGATTCAAGACTCAGCACCAGGTTAAGGCAGGGTGGGGTGGTGGCAGTGCCTGCCTGTGACCACAGTCCTCAGAGGCAGAGGCAAAAGGTTCGGAACCTCAGGCTCCCCTTCAGCCACATTAGTGATCTCATGACCAGCAAGGGATACCTACAACCCTGTCTCAAAAAGAAAAGAAACCAAAAAGAGCCAAGAGTGCGGCTCTGTGGCCGAGCACAGGCTTGGCACTGTGAGGCCTGGGTTCAAATCCCTATGAGGGAATAAGAGAGGGGAGGGAGTGGAGCCCTGTCAGGTCTTTTTAGACTTGCAAATTTAGGTTCTGATTCTTCAGTATGGTGTACAAGGTCTGTAAGATGAAGGCCTCGTCTTTTCTGCTTCTCTGTGCCCTCCACACTTGTCCCCTTCTCCTGCTCACTCTTCTTCCTTCCTGTACTGAAGGCTTTTTGTCTCTGGATAGAACTAGCCGTTCTATCCGGATCCTATGGGCCTCTGCCTAGAAAAGCCTTGCTCCTCTTCCTTCGTCCCCACACTGCGCTGATGCCACTTAGTCCATGCCTCTACACAGATCTTATTTTAGCTTGGTATAGAATCCCAAATCCTATAATCCCAGCACCCAAGACATTGAGGCGGGAGGATTGGGAGTTCAAGGCCAGCCTGGGCTGTATAAGACTCTGTCTTACTAAAGCAAAACAGATGTAAATCTTACTTTACATAGGGTACCTTCCCTGAACCTTCACACCTGGGTCAGGGGTTTCTTTCCAGACTTTACAGTAAATTAGTACAGGGTAGCTGCCAGGCCTACCCAGACCTTGCTATAAAATGCAAATGTTCTAGAAGCGTAAGGACCCAGTGTCAGATGTAGTGAGCGGTGCACACCTTTGACCCCAGAACTCAGGAGGCAGAGGCAGGTCTTGGAGTTCGATGCCAGCCTGGTCTACTGTTGGGGTGACCTTCCTTACATTTAGAAGCTGTGCCTCAGTATTTTTTGTTTGGTTGGGTTTTGTTTTTGTTTTTTGGGGGTATTTTGTTGTTGGTGGTGATTTGGTTTGGTTTGGTTTTTGGTTTTTGAAGACAGGGTTTCTCTGTGTGACAGCCCTGGCTGTCCTAGACTCACTTTGTAGACCAGGCTGGCCTCAAACTCACAGAGATCCACCTGCCTCTGCCTCCCGAGTGCTGGGATTAAAGGTGCGTGCCACCACCGCCCGGTTCACCCCTGTGTTGTTTTTTTGCTGTTGGTTTTGTTTTTCGAGACAGGGTTTCTCTGTGTAGCCTTGGCTGTCCTAGACTCACTTTGTAGACCAGGCTGGCCTCGAACTCACAGTGATCCACCTGCCTCTGCCTCCCGAGTGCTGGGATTAAAGGCGTGCGCCACCATACCTAGCTCACCCTGTGTTTTTAATTACTGATTCTGTGCCAGCAGAGAGCTAAGTGCTGGCAGGATTTGGGTACTGTCATTTCTACGGCCCATCACCAGGGCTGTAGAAATTTGTGTGTGTTCCAGAAGATGAAGTCTGGCAGCCCCCATTTCCCAAAAGTAACACTATGAGATGGATTGGGAATTGTCTTGCTGCTAATCGGTTCAGACTGGAATATGGTTTTTTGTATACTAAAGAGCTGGCAGCCCAGGGCTGGGCCAGGAAGTGCAGGGGCGGGACTTCCAGGCAGAGAGCTAAACCCACTGGATACTTAGAGACATGGAAGATACCAGAAGTGAGACAGAGAGAGCTGGAATCAGGCAGGAAGAACCACATAGGAAGATTGGGATGACAGAGACGTTAGGAAAATGTAGATGAGCTGGCAGAAAGACTGCCCCAGCTGAAAGCCAACATATTTAAACCACAAGAGCAAAAGCCCTGCAACGGTCTATAGAGTAAGTTCCAGAACAGCCAAGGCTACACTGAACAACCCTGTCTGGAAAGACATAAAACAAGAGAGGGTGAGGACTCTGCCCCAATTTTTACGCACGTGCAGGCCAGGTGGGGGCGCATGCCTTCAATTCCAGCACTCAGGGTGCAGGGACAGGCAGATCTCCAAGCCAGCCTGGGCTAAAGACAGTTCCAGGACAGCCAGGATTACACAAGAAATCCTGTCTCGAAAAAGAAAACAAACAAAAAAGAAAGAGAAGAGGAAGAAAAGAAAAAAGAACAGTAGATAGCAACCTCGCAGTTCTTTTTATTGAATTTCACAAAGTCCAATCTCGCAGTTTTTTGGTTTTTTGTTAAAGATTTATTTATTACACATACAGTGTTCTGCTTGCATGTACACCTGCACACCGGAAGAGGGCACCAGATCTCATTACAGATGATTGTGAGCCACCATGTGGGTGCTGGGAATTGAACTCAGGACCTCTGGAAGAGCAGGCAGTGCTCTTAACCGCTGAGCCATCTCTCCAGCCCCAATCTCACAGTTCTTAACTACCCAAAGTCTCCATTTCAATCTCTAATCTGGGGTCTCTTTATCCTGCAGCATGCCCTCTTACACTGACTGAGTTAGGCGTGCATGCTGAGATGAACACAGTCGAAAGCTGCTGGCCACTGAGGAACACTGGTCCCCAAGGCCTGCCCAGCCTGCTTTCTTACCCAGCCTGGGCCCACCTGCCCAGGGTGGCACTGCCCACACTCCTCCAGGCCTCCCCACAGCAGTCATTAACCAGACTGCCTACTGGCCGATGCGACTGAGGTATTTTCTCAGTTGAAGTTCCTTTTCCCAGACGACTCTAGCTTGTGTTAAGTTGACAAAACCACCAGCCAGGCCACTGCCACGGTGTGTGAGAGCTCTTATCTGTTTTGTTGCTGCTGCTGCTTTCGAAGAGTCTCACTATGTACCTCAGACTGCCTTAAACTTCTTTTTTATTCATGTTTAAATGTCTGTGCTGGTGGAGGTTCTATGGATTAACTCAGGCCTCAGGTCAGCAAGCTTCGTAGCAAATGCCTTTCTTGCTTTGCCATCTTGCTGGTCCTGGTGTTTGTTTTTGTTTTGTTTTGTTTTGTTTTCCCTCTAGACAGGGTTTCTCTGTGCAGCCTTTGCTCTCCTTGACTGGTCTAGGCTGGCCTCGAACTCACAGAGATCCACCCACCTCTGCCTCCCAAGTGCTGGGATTACAGGCAAGTGCCACCATGCCTGGCTCCTGATAGTGTTCTTTGAAACTCAGAGTTTCGTGTATCACAGGATGACCTTGAACTTACTATGAAGCCAAACATGACCTTGAAACAAGAGCTTCTAACCACTGTATTAAGAGTTAACAACAACAAAAGCTCAAATTAAAAAAAAAAAAAGTTAACCATCTCTCCAGTCCCACTGAAACAAGTTATTTTAAAAATAATTTTTTTAATTTCAAAATGTCAAGCCAAATGTTTAGATTTCTTGTTGTACATAAAATTATTATTAAAATAGCCAGCAAAAGCATGTTTTCAACTAGAACATTCCAGAAAAAGAATTTAAACATGTTTGTGGATTCCTGCACCATGTTAGCAAACCAATATTCTACTGCCACCTACAGTAGAAAAATAAAATTACAGCTTATAGATAAAACCGAAAAGAATGCCCTCTTGTATTTATCGGCCCATTTTTTGGGCCCACAGTTCAAGATGTTGTGTCATGCCAACTCTCAAGAGACATATGCAAGAGTCACTGAAAATTCAAATCCTACCTGAGCTACCCAGTGAGCCCAGGGCCACCCTGCACTCGGGAGGCAGAGGCAGGCAGATCACTTGTGAGTTCAAGGTCAGCCTGGTCTACAAAGTGAGTCCAGGACAGCCAAGGATAAACAGAGAAACTCTGCCTCGAAAAAACCAAAAAACACATTTCAGACTTTTCACAAGCGTGACGAGCTGGGGCCCACGAGATGGCTTTGCTTGTAAAGCCTCTGCCGAACAAACATGAAAATGTTCTATCCCCAGCACCCACATGCAAGAGCCCGGGAGGCTCCGTGGCACTACCTTGTGTTCTCACCACTGGGGGGCGACAAAGCTCAGGCAATGTGCAAGCCTGTCTACTGCAGATAACCGAAAGCCGCGGATAAATTGATTCAGGCAATGCGCAAGACTGTCCTACTGCGGGTAACCCGGAAAAACGCGGATAAATTGACCCAGGCAATGCGCAAGACTGTCCTTACTGAGGATAACCCGGGGAAACGCGGCTAAATTGTCTCAGGCAATGCGCAAGCCTGTCCTACTGCCGATAACCCGGGAAAACGCGGCTAAATTGTCTCAGGCAATGCGCAAGCCTGTCCTACTGCCGATAGCCCGGGAAAACGCGGATAAACGGGTAACTGCGTAGACCTGCCAGACAAGTTTGTTCCAACGCAAAGACTGGCCTTTAGCCAGCAGCGGTGGCGTCTGCCTGTAACCCCAGCATTCGGGAAGGAAGATCACTGCGAGTTCGAGGCCAGGCTGGTCTACAAAGTGAGTCTAAGACAGAGAAACCCTGTCTCGGTCGGGGGAGCGGTGCGCCCCCCTCCCTTTGACTTAGCGAATGCGCATGCACGACTGCTGGTTGGTGTCCTGCGTTGCCGCCACCATCGTGACTTAGCTGGTTCAACTTTTCTAGGCTGGTGGGGAAAGAAACCCAGCTAAGATGCACGGTGCCCGCTTGTAACTGTTGTTTACCATTAAATAGGAGAATTTGGTGGTGGGCGAGATTTTCAATCCACATTGCGAGAAAGAGAAGATATCGCGATACCTAGGAAGGGGCTCGTGCTCTGAGGAGAGATGGCGACCCAGGAGCCGGTGTCTCCCAAGAAACTCAGCCACAAGAAATACAGGGCCGCCCTGAGGAAAGAGAAACGCAAGAAACGGCGCCAGGATATGGCTCGGATGAGAGATCTCGAAGCCCCACCAGAGGAGGAGGACGACGACGTTTCTAGTAATGAACTTACAGAGACGTTAATGGAGATGGAGCGGCAAAAATTACATGAGGAGTGGCTGCTGAGGGAGGAGAGGGCGCAAGAAGAATTCAGAATAAAGAAGGAAAAGGAGGAGGCCGCTAGGAAACAGAAGGAAGAGCAGGAGAGACAGATAAAGTGTGAATGGGAGGAGGAACAGAAAAAAAGGAGAGACGAGGAGGCGCAAAAGCTACAGGAGAAGAGGGAAAGAGAGCAGGCGCTGCAGAAGATGCTGGACCAGGCTGAGAATGATGGCTCGTGGCAAAACCCAGAACCACCCGAGGATTTAAGACTGGAGAAATACCGAGCCACTTGCCCGTTCTATATTAAAACGGGAGCCTGCAGATTCGGTAACAGATGTTCACGGAGACACAATTTCCCCACGTCAAGTCGCACCCTTCTCGTGAAAAGCATGTTTACCACCTTCGGAATGGAACAGTGCAGAAGGGATGACTATGACTCGGACGCAAACCTGGAGTACAGCGAGGAGGAGACCTATCAGCAGTTCCTGGACTTCTATCTCGATGTCCTGCCCGAGTTCAAGAGCGTGGGGAAAGTGGTCCAGTTTAAGGTGAGCTGCAACCTGGAGCCTCACCTGCGGGGCAATGTGTATGTGCAGTACCAGTCGGAAGAAGAGTGCCAAGCGGCCCTCTCGCTCTTTAACGGAAGATGGTACGCAGGCCGGCAGCTCCAGTGTGAGCTCTGTCCAGTGACCCGGTGGAAACTTGCAATTTGTGGTTTATTCGAAACGCAGAAGTGTCCAAAAGGAAAGCACTGCAACTTCCTTCATGTGTTCAGAGACCCCGACAATGAATTTAGAGATGCTAACAGAGACATCCACCTCTCTCCGCCTTGGACTGGCTCCTCGGCTAAAACCTCAGACAGGAGGGACAGGAGGGACCACCACGAAGAGCACTATGGCAAGCCAAGAAGCTGCCACCCTGGTCCATACCACTCCTCCAAAAGGACCAGGGAGTCTGAGAGGAGGAGTCCACACAGGTGGAAGAAATCTCACAAACAGGGAGCAAAGGGTCACGAGAGACACAGTTCAAGGCGAGGAAGGGAAGATGGCGGCAGTCCGGGCCCACAGAGCCAGGGCCACAGGACCTGAGCCAGGCCGAGGGAGCATCACTTGGGTCCAAGGCTCTAAGACCGGGCTTGGCAATAGCCAAATACCACTACAGAATAAAAACCTAACACCGTGTCCTTCAGATACCCCGAGATCCTCAAAAGGAAGCTGATTACAAAGGAAAGGCATGGCGACTCAATCTAATTCCCAAACAAGCTACAAAAGCCAGTGGCTTTAACAAAGATAGAGGCAGGTGGTCAGTATTTTATTGTCTTGTACTGTTACAATTCTTGGCATTGTGTTATTGGTGTTATTTTCCATACAGTTTAAACTAGCTTTCATTATGTTGAGTTTTCATGTGATAACTAAATTTACCTTAAACTGTGATGTTTTATTATACTTATTAATATATTCACGTCATCTTTATATCTTGAATCTGAACAACATTTCCAAATATAGATTATATCTATGTTTTACTAGAAAGAACACTTTCTTCAAAAGTACAAAACACTAATGTCCCTTGTTTTATAGACAGGTTCTCACTATATAGCCCTGGCTGGCCTAGAACTTGCTATGTAGACTAGTCTGGCCTTGAACTCACAGAGATCTGCCTGTCAGCTGCTAAGGTTAAAAAGAATGTACCAGCCGGGCGTGGTGGCACACGCCTTTAATCCCAGCACTGGGGAGGCAGAAGCAGATGGGTCATTGTGAGTTCAAGGCCAGCCTGGTCTACAAAGCACGTCCAGGCCAGCCAAGGCTGAACAGAGAAACCCTGTCTCAAAAAAACAAAACAAAACAAAAAAAGTACCACCAGCCCAACCTATTGATAATTTTTTTTAAGGTGTGTGCCTGTGCATGTGTGCATGTGTGTCTGTATCTGCAAATGTGAGAGTGTCCTAACTGCTAGCCATCTTTCCAGCTAGCTACCAAGTAACCAACTTAATTTATACATGTTATTTTCAAATATTAACATTGTGAATTTAAGAGTAGATGCTTGAGGTGAGGTTATCTTTACGTAAATGTTCAAATGTTAAACACTTTAAGCTCTTAAAACCAATTAATACCTGTCACATCCATGGTTATACTGCCAACAGCTGCTAAAAAGAAGCATGTGTGAATTCGGAACCTACATGGTGGCGCAGAAAATTGACTCCTATAATTCTGACCTGCACATGTGCACCATAGCACACAAGCATGCGCGCACACGCATACACGCACACGCACACGCACATATGTATGAATGAACAGGCTGCTTCAGATATCCAAAAGCAGATGAACTGTTTGTTTTTGTGTTTAACTGGTAAACCTAGTGTGCTAATGTCCCAAACAAGGAAAGGGAAGGACTCCATTCCACATAGAAAGGAGTATCCAGTACAAAGGACAGGAAAACAGTGCATAACATTTGGAAACGATGTGCAAGTTAGGAACCTGAAACAGGGTGCACATCACACTGCCAGGTAGTAAGGAACCTGGCCCCTGGGCTCCGGCTTGGATTTAGCTCAGCATTACAAGCTTACCTAGCAAACACAGGATCCTGGGTGTGATCCTCGGCACAACAAAGGAGACTGTTAATGAGCGCCCTCTATGCAGAACATGACTATCTAGGAAAAGACGTGAAGTCTACTACCATGTACAGGTAAGTGTATAGCCTGCTTCAAAACAGGAATGCCGGGCTGGCGAGTTGGCTCAGTGGTTAAGAGCACTGTCTGCTTTTCCAAAGGTCCCGGGTTCAATTCCCGGTACCCACATGGCAGCTCCCAACTGTCTGTAACTCTAAGATCTGACACCCTCACACCAATGCACATAAATTAAATAAAAATATTAAAAAAAAAAAAACAAAAAACAAAAAAAAAAAAAACAGAATGCCAGCAGGATTAAAGGAGTAAATGCTTCACTTCCTGCCTGATGCACAAGCACTCGTTACTATATACTGTCATAGCGTGGCCAAATTGTACTGTTCAACATTTCCTGTATGGATGTGTGATGTACGTGTGCATGCACACATTCATGTGTGTGTATGACATGGGTGCATGTGTGTGACCTGCAGGACTGAGTATATCACAGTGTATACAGAAGTCAGAGGACAATCTCAGGTGTTTGTAGCTGGCCCTGAGCTTCTGGAATTTTCCTGTTTCCCCACACTACATGACTGTTGTTTTTGTTTGTTTATTTTGTTTTAAGACTTGTTTGTTTGTTTGTTTGTTTGCTTATTGAGACAGGGTTTCTCTGTGTAGCTTTGTAGACCAGGCTGGCCTCTAACTCACAGCAATCCACCTGCCTCTGCCTCCCAAGTACTGGGATTAAAAGGCGTGTGCCACCATGCCCGGCTTGTTTTAAGACTTTTTAAAAAAGAATTTCTGTGTACGAGTATTATGCCTGCCTGCATGTATGTCTTGTGTACCTGGTGCCCAAGGAAGCCAGAAGAGGTTGTTGGAGTCCCTGCAATTGGAGTGACAGATGGTTTTGTGCCACCGTTTGGGTGCTTCGAACCAAACCCAGATTTTCTGCCAGAACAAGTGCTCTTAACTGCCGAACCATCTCGCCAGCCCCGACACATCCAGTTTTTATGTGAGTTTTAGGGATTCGAACTCAGGCTCTTTTTTCCTACCCCACGTCTGCTATCCCATAAACCTACCCTTAGAGAAGTCTAGAATAATCACTTTGTTCAAAAGCAGCAAAAGAGCATCTTCAAGAAGCCTGCCGGAAGCTGGGGGCCATGGTGCGCACGCCTTCAATCCCAGCATGCAGAAGGCAGAAACAAGCAGAGTAAGTTCAAGGCCAGCCTGGTCCACACAATGCGACCCTGTCTAAAAAGGGAGGAGGGCCTGGAAAGGGCAGAGTAGCAGTAGCTTTATTGTTACTACTACTACATATATCTTACCGGGGACTCTGAAGGTCTGTGAGGAAGACAGTGGAAACAAAAGGAATATGAAAGATGACTTCCAGAAATGGATGGAAGAGCAGGCCCAGAGCCTGACTGACGAAACAGTGGCTGCATGTCAACAAGGAAAGAGACCTCCAGCTCCATTCTCTGTCCCTTCTGAAGGGGCCAAGATCCCACCCACCCCCAGGTCCTCCTCACTCTGGCATAACACAAGTGCCCAACATGGGAGACCCTCCTTGTGGGATGATGCCTGTGGAACCTACAAATAAGGCCACCCACAGGAGACCACCACGCCAGCTCCCTCCACTTTTTTGAGGGGAGGGGGAACACTACAAAACAGTGTTTCTGTGTGTATCCCTGGCTGTCCTGGAACTCACTTTGTAGACTGGGCTGGCCTTGAACTCACAGAGATCTGCCTGCCTCTGCCTCCTGAGTGCTGGGTTTGAAGGTGTGCGCCACCACGGCCTGGCTCCCTCCCACTTTCTCAGTGGGTCTCCACTGACCCTAGAGTGAACAAACGTGGGTTAGAATGGCTAGCCAGTAAGTTCCAGAACCTCCTGTCTCTGATTCCCCAAGGTTGGGATTACAGGCACCAGGCTCTTTATGTGGGCTCCAAGGGATTGGACCGCAGGCCTTCACACATGCATGGCAAGCACTCAGCCAACTGAGCCATCTCCTCAGCCCAATGCTCTACTCTTCGGAATGGTTTTGTTTGTTTTTGTTTTGTTTTGGGTTTTTTTTTGGGGGGGGGGTGTGGTTTTTTGAACAGGGTTTCTCTTGTAGTCCTGGCTGTACTGAACTCACTTTGTAGACCAGGCTGGCCTCGAACTCCTCAAACTCACAGAGCTCCTCCTGCCTCTACCTCCCAGTGCTGGGATTAAAGGCCTGCGCCACCACGCCGGTCTCACTATGTATGCATTATTTTTACAGTTTTTCTTTTTTTACATGTTGGCTCTAGATGCAGTCCTATGGTTAATTCTGGTCTAAATCCCAATTATTATAGTGGCCATCAGCCACATGTGACCACTTTAACCATTTGACATGTGGCTACTTGGAACTAAATGTTTTACATGTAAAACGCACATCATCTTTTAAAAACTTTGTGAAGGGGCTGGAGAGATGACTCAGCAGTTAAGAGCACTGGCTGCCCTTCCAGACCCAGGTTTGATCCCCAGCACCCACGTGGTAGCTCACCACTGTCTGTAGCATCAGCTCCAGGAATTCCAACACCTTCACACAGACACACATGCAGGCAAAACACCAGTGCTCAGCAAATAAAAATAAGGACTTTGTGAAAGCAGTGCCCTGTGTAGTGCTTACTGAATGATAATACTTTGAATATACTTTAATAGTAATATCTACTAAAAAAAAAAAAAAAAATCACAGGAACCAGCTTGATAGCTCAATCAAGCCCTGGTTCTGATGCTCTGACCCATGAAAAGGCCGGGCACCAGCAGAGCAAATACGAGCAGATCTCTGGAGTTCCTGGCTGGTCTAGCCAGTCCTCCAGGTCCAGAGGCGGAGAGTGATGGTGCAAGGCACCAGGGTAGACAGACCCTTAGCCTTCATATGCATCACACACACACACACAGGTACACATAACACGGTGTGGTGGTAGATGCTTGTAATTCTATCACTTGGGAAGTGGAAGGATCAGGAACTCAGCTACAGACTGAGTTCAAGGCCAGTCTGGGCTACAAGATTCCTATCTGAAAACGGGGATTGGGAGGACAGTGGGGGGTGGGGCGTGGAGAGATGGCTCGGAGATTAAAAGCACTTAAATGCTCTTGCAGAGGACCTGGGTTCTGGGCCACCACAAGATGGCCTATAACCGTTTCAAGCACCAGGCAAGTGTGCAGTGCACTTACATGCAAGGCAGTACCATACTTATATACATAAAATAAAAATAAATCTTTTTAGTTAATATCACCTGTTACGTTTCCCTCTCATAGTTTTCATGACAGTCCCATTTGGTAAACACACTCTTAACCACCAAGACTGCTTTAATGGTGTTTACTCCGGGTAATCAATCTTTTATCTCACCAATCACCTCTTTCTGACGCTCTTCTACACCCCAGGCAAGCTGGCAAGCACACTCTTCATTTTCTCTTTAAACAAGGGTCTCACCAGTTGCTCTGGCTGGCTTGGTTGTACCGGAACCTGCTATGTAGAACAGACTGGCCTCGAACTCACATAGCCCCTCTGCGAGCCTCTGCCTCCCCAGCGCGGAGATGAGGGGCGTGCACCCCACCCCACCCACCCCACCCCCAGGCTGTAACCATCAATCTTACAAAAGTCCAGAACGGAGAAAACTCGAAGCTTACCTATACCACCGACACAGAGACGTCTTAAGGGGAAAAAAAAACCCCAAGGTTTTCACAAGTGTGTGTCCCTAAAGCAAAGGGCGCAACAGCTCCCCAGCTGGGGAGGCGCGCCCGAGGCTGGGGGCGGGTCTGGGGCTGCAAGAAAGGCTGGAGGCGCTGGGCGGAACAACCGTACCTTAAGAATTCCCTTCATCTTCGCCAGGAAGGGGCGGAACTCCTCCGGGGGCACTTCCGGATAGAGTTGGCTGTGTAGCAGCTCCTCGGTGATACCCGCGTGTCCGTGGAAAGCGCTCTGCGCCAGGCCGCTCAGCAGCCCGCTCAGGGACTTGCAGCCCTCCAACTCGCCCGCCATGGTTAGGGAGGGTGCCGCGCCCAGGGGCTGAACTCGGCTCCGCTACGGAGGCCGGGGTGGGCCGGAAAAGCTGTCAAAGACGCCTACGGAGCGCGAAGTCGGCTTCCTCCACTCGGCGATACATGCAGTTCTCGCCTTTGCTCTGCCACAAGCATCCATTACTTCCATCACAGCTAACTCCATTCAGTTTCATTTAGGGTCACTGTGCTTTCGCTGTTTCCTTTTTCACTCCGAAGCACATCCAAAGAAAAGATCGCTTGGTAGAGATAAAGAGCGCCACTGCTGATCTCATTCCAGAGCTTGCAGTTAACTGAACAGTGCCTACTACTCAGATCTAAGCTCTCTAGGCCTTACCTGTAAAGTTTTTGCCGCCCCTACCCCCCACCCCATGTAGCTATGTCCTGAGGACATGATCCTTTTGCTTGCGTTAATACCTTTACGTACGTATCTGCGCATGTTGTCTTTCTAGCCATATAAGTAACTGGTCCAAAGTTCGTTTCTTCCCCCCCACCTTTTTTTTGGGGGGGGGGGGGTCGAGGGTCGGGACAGGGTTTCTCTGTGTTAGTCTTGACTATCCTGGACTCGCATTGTAGACCAGGCTGGCCTCGAACTCAAAACGATCCACCTGCCTCTGCCTCCCGAGTGCTGGGATTAAAGGCGTGCGCCACCCCCGCCTGGGTTTAAAGTAATGCCTTCTTTTTATTCTTCAAGTGGAATTGCATTCTTAAGTACCTATATACATGATTAAAAAAAAAAAAAAAAAAATCTACTTATGTTCAGCTATAAGAAGTGAAGAAGCACTGGTACATACTACAGTATAGGTGGACCTTTCATGTGTGCTAACTGAGGGCTGAAGTAGCGTTAAGAATGCATACTGCTCTTCCAAAGGACCAGAGTTCAGTTCCCAGCACTCACTTTAGGCGGCTTACTACCTCCTGTAACTCCAGCCCCAGTAATTTAGAGCTTGCACCAGCAATGCACTCATGTGCATATATAATTTAAAAATAAACTTTCAAAAAAACATGCTAGCCGGGCGTGGTGGTGCACGCCTTTAATCCCAGCACTCGGGAGGCAGAGGCAGGAGGATTGCTGTGAGTTCGAGGCCAGCCTGGTCTACAAAGTGAGTCCAGGATGACCAAGGCTACACCAAGAAACCCTGTCTCGAAAAACCAAAAAAAAACAAAAAACAAAACAAAAACAAAAAAAAACCATACTAAATGAATGACACCAGACACAAAAGACAGTTGGATTATCTAATTTACACACAATGTCTACATTAAGCAAATCTATACAAAAAGCCAGTTGCCAGGGACTGAAGGAGGGGGAATAGGAAAGGCTTAATGGTACAAGGTATATTTTCAGGTGATTAAAATCTCCAAGAGCAGACACTAGTAACCATTACACAGCTTTGTCATTCAGTAAAGTCCGATGAGTTGTATACTTTAAAAGATAGGATTTCACAATATGTATTAGATCCCGATTTTAAAAATCAATATAAGCTAATTGTAATTTAACATAAAAGGAAATAGCATGCTGGCTTTTAATCTCAGCACTGGGGAGGCAGAGGCAGGGGGATCTCTGAAGTCGAAGCCAGCCTGGTCTACAGAGCAAGTTCCAGGACAGCCAGGACTACACAGAGAAACCCTGTTGGCATAATGTCCTTGTGGACTGTGTACAGTTTACCCTTCTTCATTCACATGCGGATTTCTCCTCCCCACAATCCGGTTCCAATCTGGACATTGCATTGCGATGTTTTTGTTTTGTTTTTGTTTTTTTGTTTTTGTTTTTTGTTTTTGTTTTTCAAGACAGAGTCTCTCTGTGTAGGCTTGGCTGTCCTGGACTCACTTTGTAGACCAGGCTGGCCTCGAACTCACAGGGATCCGCCTGCCTCTGCCTCCCGAGTGCTGGGATTAAAGGCATGTGCCACCACGCCCGGCTGTGTGTTGCGATGTTTATCCTAAGTATCTCCGGTCTCAAGCTTATGCAAACATTGTCACCATTTGTTCTCTGTATTGATAATAAAAGCCAAGTAGGCAATGCTGAGCAATAACAGAGAATAGCGGAGGGGGACATCCTGGTCCAGTGAGGGGAGGAGAAGAGCAGGAAGGACAGGAGGGATGCACATGGAGAGGACCAGGAAGCACCAGAAGGAATGAACTGGACCCAGGATATGAGTAGAAAGCAAATATGATGTGGGCAACCTGAATGGGAGGACGCTATACTAGCGTGGAGGTTTAGGATGCAGTAATTATGATACAGCATTGTATGGTTCAGCATCTGCAGGGCCAAGAGATCTTCATATATTAAAATTTTAAATATTGTTCATCTATCTTAAAATATATCCAAGGGTCTGCACTTGAATCTATTAACATATATAGAAAACCTGATAGATTCTACCAACATGATTATTGTGTATATTTCTCAGGAACTGAGAATGATTTTTATTTTTTCCTTTCAGAAGAATGTCCAATGTACAAACAATACTGCTTTAATAAAACATTACATTGGGGGCTGGAGAGATGGCTCAGAGGTTAAGACCACTATCTGCTCTTCCAGAGGTCCTGAGTTCAATTCCCAGCAACCACATCATGGCTCACAACCACCTATAATGAGATCTGATACCCTCTTCTGGCCTGCAGGTGTACATGCAGGCACAACATTGTATACATAGCAATAAATAAACAAATCTTTTTTTTAAAAAAACAAACATTACTTTGGGAGCTGGAGAGATGATAGTTCTGCAGTTAATAGCACTTGTAAACCATCATGAGAACAAGAGTTCACATCCGGACACCCACATAACAAGCCAGGCACCTGCCCATGCCTGTAACCCAGCTCTGATTAGGGTAAAGCCGGGAAAATAGTTGGAGCTAGCTGGCTTCCAGCCGGGGGGTGGTGAGTGGTGGAGGGGGGAATGCAAAGTCTGGGTCAAGGAAGAGACTGCCTCAAAAAGAAGGGGCAGACAATGAAAGAGGACACTGGGCGCCCTCTTCTAGCCTCTGCACACAGTTACACACACATGTCCATACACAGACACATATGAACACTCATAAATCAATCTTTTTTATTGTTGTACTGTAGTATGTCTTAAAATCAAAATTATTTTTCTTTCTTCCTTTTGATTGCTTGGGACTGAACTTTTGCATAGGCTAAGCCCTTTGTTTGGTTTATGGTTTTGGTTATCTGTTTTTTTGTTGTTGTTGTTTTTAAAGATTTGTTTATTATTATGTATACAGTGATCTTGGCTGCACATACAACTGCACACCAGAAGAGGGCATCAGATCACATTCTAGATGGTTGTGAGCCACCATGTGCCTGCTGGGAATTGAACTCAGGACCTCCGGAGGTAGTCAGTGCCCTTAACCTCTGAGCCATCTCTCCAGACCCACATGGTTGTCTGTTTTTGAGAGGGAGACTTGCTACATGGTTAGTCCTGCCACCTGGAGGAGCCATAGGAGGTCCCCACCTGAGCTGCCACTAAGGGCCATGCCTGAGTATGTGGCTTCACAGCGGTGGAGGTTGGTGTAACTATCTGTGGCTTTTACCACTAGAAAACATGGGGGTATTCCTGAATGCAGCATCCACCAGGATGTCCAGGGGCTGTGCAGAACAGGCCCCGTCCCTCACTGGATGCAGTGCTCTGGAGAGCTGGCACCATCTCTCACTGCTGGCAACAGTTGGGAGAGCAGGCCTGGCACCTTGCCAGGCAGCACAGTGGAGATGCCCCTGATGATGGGGGTTGTGGGTGTGGTGTGCAAGAGGTGACCTGGCCACTCCTGCCATGGAGTATCATCGACACAAAGGTGATGCTCCACCTCCCTCGCCTCTACCAACCAGGGAAGCTCAGGAGAGCCATCCCTGGCCCTAACCAGCTGCAGCAGGCCCTGAAACTCCCCTGGACAGCAGAGCAGAGCCAACCTTGGTGGGGCAGGGGCGGGAGGTGCAGGTGAGCCAGCCCTGAGATCCGTCTGCCTCTGCCTCCTGAGTGCTGGGATTAAAGGCATGCACCACTAAGCCCGGCATGCCACTCCTCTGTTGTGAGGTGGCTTGGGTGTGGGGTTGATGCCCCACCAATCACCACCTGTGTCAGTCAGGAGAGCTGGCCCTGTCCCTTGCCAGTTGCAGCACTCCAGAAAGCAGGCCCTGTACCTCTCCTGGGCAGCACAGGAGGCTGGCCCTGATGGTGAAGTCATGGATGAAGCCAGCCCCAAGGGTGCGAGAGTTGAAAAGCTGGCCCAACCTCTAACACAGGCTATAGCATTTGGGAGAGTGGGCCCAACACCTTGACTGGGCAGCACAGTGGCTTCTATCACCTTATTGGTTGACCTTGGAGTTCAGCTTCACCGTCTACCAAGTAAAGACTATGGCAATTATTTCATGCGGTCATGATGAGGATTAGACAAGCTAAGGGATGTAAAGACTTCACACTTTGTTCGGCTGATACCTTCTAATCTATTAGGATGTTTACATTACTTAAAAATCAGTGGCTATGTTTACGGAAGAGGTGGCCTTAACTAGAAGGCAGGCCAGATCCCCCACGCAGTCACCATTACAACTATTAAGAATCTGTGCCATTTAACTAGTGTGTTTAAATTCCTAGGCAGCCGAAATGAGTGCAAAGGGGAGAATCTACCCATGGCAAATCTCTCCTCCGACACCTTTACATAGCAAATGAACCAGGAGCAGAATTTAGATCTAGAAGTCGAGAAAAAGCCGGGTGCGCCACACCCACTGCGGAACAAAGCCCCGTCTCGGCTTCTTCAACATAACTAGCATGAGATAACGGCTCCGGTCCACGGAGGGTGGACGGCAACTCCCCAACCACACGCTCCACCCCAGCGCCGAGACACAGGGCCAGGCTGACACTGGGCAGGCCGGTTCTCCGCGCGCGCGCGAGGTCCGCACCCGGCGCGCGGCGGACAGCCTCTGACGTCACACCCGCGCCGCGTCCCCCGCAGGCCCCCTGCCCGGCTTCCGCCTTCTCGGCCGGCGTCGCCTTCTGGAAGGTTCGCGGAGGAGGCGGCGGGAGACCGTTACGCCGCGGCAGGCCGGAATCCGAGTCCATCGGTGCTCCCGGAACGCGCGCAGACATCGCCAAGGACGCCATGCCGGAGAACGTAGCTTCCCGGAGCGGGGCGCCCGCCGCAGGGCCGGGCGGCCGCGGGAAAGGCGCCTACCAGGACCGCGACAAGCCGGCCCAGATCCGCTTCAGCAACATCTCCGCGGCCAAAGGTATCGGCCCCGTGGCGTGCGGGCCCAGGCGGCGCTCTGTGGCTTTGGCCCTGCGTGGGTCATGTCCTTCACGGTTGTTGTTCCGTCCCCGGGAGCGCCTCTTCCTCGGCATTCTGGGACGCGAGCGTGGAGGCCCGTGGACACGCCCCGTCGTGTATTTTTTAACCTCTGAACCAAAGGTCCCTTACTTTGTTCTTAATATTCATATATATATATATATATGAATATTAAGAACAAAGCCTTAGAGATCCTTGCCTGGTTGTGTCTGGAATATAGTTATTTATTTGGGTTGGAGCGGGGAAAATGCATGATGTGAGACGTGAATTTGGGAAGGCTTGTCTGTATCTTTTAAGGGCCCGAGATCCTGGAAACCGTTTGGCGTTATTTTCATTACAGCCCTAAGTGGCATTGGGGAAACAGCTGTTTGCAGGGCTGCTGACAGGAGTCATTGTAAAAGTGTATAAAGGAAGTCAGGGTGGGAACTCAACACAGCAGGAACCTGAATGAAGGTGGGTGCTGGTCCAGAAGCCATGGAAGAGTGCTGCTCACTGGCTTGCTTAGTCTACTTTCTCTAGAACCCAGGTCCACTGGCCCAGGTGGCATCACCCAGGATGGCCTGGCCCCTCTCCCATCAATTACTAAGAATGTGCCCTTCAGCTTGCCCAGTCTTAATTGGCATTTTCTTAACTGCACTTCCCACCTCTGAGATGACTTTAGCTTGTGTCAGGTTGACAAACAATTCAGCAGTCACATTTCAAAGGCGGTGTGCCCAAAAAATTAAAACAGAACCAGGCGGTGGTGGCGCACGCCTTTAATCCCAGCACTCGGGAGGCAGAGGCAGGTGGGTCTCTGTGAGTTTGAGGCCAGCCTGGTCTACATAGTGAGTCCAGGACAGCCAGGGCTACACAGAGAAACCCTGTCTCAAAAAAACAAAACGAAAAAATTAAAGTAGGACTTAAGGAGCTGTGTACATAGATTGGAGTGGTCACCCAAATTGCAAAGAGCAAACTAGTTTTTCCAAGTCAAGACTAAACCCTAGGAACTGAGAACGATTTCTGCCACATACAGCTTGAGTTTAGATCTGGGAACTAACTCATATGGGTTACCCAGTTATCCATCCTCTTCTCCCCAGATAAGACAATAGTACTTGCCGGGCGTGGTGGCGCACGCCTTTAATCCCAGCACTCGGGAGGCAGAGGCAGGCGGATCGCTGTGACTTCGAGACCAGCCTGGTCTACAAAGTGAGTCCAGGATGGCCAAGGCTACACAGAGAAACCCTGTCTTGAAAAACAAAACAAAACAAAAAAAAGACAATAGTACTTGCTAATAGGAAGATTGCACAGGCACCAAATACAGTGTGAGTCATTTAACGAAAAAATGCAGAGCCTAAGATACTGTGTCTTGTTGCATAGTGAATATCTTGAAGTAGGTCCACTAAAATCACCTGAAACTTTGAGACTAACTGCTAGACTAAAGTCATGAAGTACATTAATGTTATATGAGATATTTCCTATAAAAATCTTTACTCTTAACCTGATATGGGCTAAAGCAAACTAGTTATGGAATGCAGAAAAATTATTAGACTATGGGCCCTACATCTGTGTTTTTGGAGATTATGTTTTTGTGGGGAGAGAAAAGGCAAATGAGTGAGCTGTGTACTGTTAGGATGTTTAGCTGTCTCATTGCTGCTTGTCTTGTTTTATGAAATAGAGGAAATAAAATTGTAAGGACTTGAGACTAGATTGTATGAATCTGACTCTCACAGGAATCTTCAAAATGTGCCCTGTATAGGCACAGTGCTATGACAGCATCTATTAGGGTTACTTCTAAAGTCTTGGTTTAATGTGTGCCTTTTTTTTTTTTTCCCCCCCTTCTATTTTGACAGCGGTTGCTGATGCCATTAGAACAAGCCTTGGACCTAAGGGAATGGACAAAATGGTATTTTTTTTTTTTTTTTAAAGTTAATTACTTGTTGAGAGCTCCTGTTTATATTCTAAGGTCTAATGAGTGGTTGTGCTGTTTGAGGGCTGGTTTGGAGTTCTGTGGTAGAAGGCTTGCCTAGGAGGACCAGGCCCTAAATTGGGGGGGGTCTGTGTGTCTACTGCCCTCTCCCCTCCTGAATCCCTCCACAAGTCTTACAATTCATCAAAATGAAAGATTACTTCAGAAAGTATTTAACTATATATTTTAAATGCCTTTTGGGTTGTGTGTGTTGTTTGAGTCAGTCGAGTTAGTTGAGACTGTCCCTTCACCTTCCTGCCTCTGCTTCACGTGCTGAGATCACAGGCTTGTGCCAGCGTGTGTGGTTGTCCGTTTACTCGTTTTGAAGCCTGCACTCGCTCCTTCTGTCTCAGCCTCTGGGGTGCTAGGATTACAAGTATAGGAGCTGCTGTGCCCAGTTCAACCTTTCAGACTTTTTTGTTGTTTTAGAGACAGGTTTTTTTCTGTAGCCCTGGCAGCCCTGGACTCACTTTGTGGACCAGGCTGGCCTGGAACTCAATGATCTGCCTGCCTCTGCCTCCTGAGTTCAAACTTTTTTTTCTTAATTAAGTGGCAGCATAAAACATATAGTCAACTTTGGGTTGATGTGTTCTCATATTGAGAGCTAGTTAGCAACCAAAAATGAGACAAACCAATATGGCCCAGGAATTGGGGTCTGAACTGATGTGCTCACGCTGAGCAGCAGGTCTGTACTGATTGATCTCGTTCTCGATACCTTAAGTGCCCTGAGCAGGGGCTGGAGCGATGGCTCAGTGGTTAAGGATTCGTATCTCTTACAGAGGACCCAGTCTGCTTCCATCACTAGGTCCAGGGGGTCTGACACCCCTGGTCTCTGAGCACTGTGCTCAAATGCACAAACACACATACGCCCTAAATGTAATAATAAAGTAACTGGGACAGAGACAGTTATTTCTTTTGTAAAGTTGAGTTCTGAATGTTCTTATATTGTTAGAGTAATGAAAGGGAAGAATTTAAACTTAAGCAATATGCATATATAAGTTGTAGTCTGTAATAGTAAATAGAGCACTGCATTAAAATGTTTAAAAACAAATTTTTTAAAAACAAATTTTTTTAAAAACAAATTTTTCAGATTCAAGATGGAAAAGGCGATGTGACCATTACAAATGATGGTGCCACTATTCTGAAACAGATGCAAGTGTTGCACCCTGCAGCTAGAATGGTAAGTGTAAATGGGTGGTTTGGTTTTGAGACAGGACCTTGTTCTGTAGCTTTAGGTTCCCGGTAATCACTGTACAGCCCAGGCTAGCTGTGAACTTGCCAGCAATCCAGCTGCGTCCTCCTGAGTGCTGGGATTATAGCCATAGGCATGTGTGTATGGTCAGTTGTTTCTTAAAGTTTCTCTATGTAGCCTTGGCTGTCCTGGAACTCACTCTGTGAACCAGGCTTGCCCCAAACTCATGCAGAGCTGGGATTAAAGGTAGCACCATCCGCTACCCCACCCTCAGCCATAGAGGCTTTTTTTGTTTTTTGTTTTTTGTTTCGTTTTGTTTTTTTTGAAAGGGTTTTCTGTGTAGCCTTGGCTGTCGTGGACTTACTTTATAGACCAAGCTGGCCTCAAACTCACAGAGATCCACCTGCCTCTGCTTTCCTCGCCAGGTAAGATTTTTTAAAATTTTATTTTATTTTTATTTATTTTTTTATTTTGGTTTATCAAGACAGGGTTTCTCTGTGTAACCCTAGCTATCTTGGACTCACTTTGTAGACCAGGCTGGCCTCAAACTCACAGCGATCGACCTGCCTCTGCCTCCCAAGTGCTGGGATTAAAGGTGTGTGCCACCATGCCCAGCCATGAGAATTTTTTATCATTAGCTAAAATGTACATTTTTTGAGTGTAAGGTGTTCTATAAGAGAATAATTTTATTTGCTTATTTTGTGCTGTGGATTGAACCCATAATGTTGCATGCTCAACAAGCACTGCACTACTGAGCTACAAGCACAGTTCTTAGAAAACAAAATAATTTCAGTCACATATCAAATCCTGTTAGATTTTCACTGGTGTTTATTAAAAATAATAATCCAACAGTCACAAATAGTCTTATGCCAAGTGAGAAATTGTATTAGTAACATCTGGTATAGGAGCCCATTGTGGTGGCGCAGGCCTTTAATCCCAGCACTCAGCAGGCAGAGGCAGGTGGATTGCTGTGAGTTCGAGGCCAGCCTGGTCTTCAAAGCGAGTCCAGTCTGCTAAGATGTACTGTTGGGCACAGCAAGGACTTCCTGTGATCTTAAGTACTCTGGCTGTGAGGCCAGAAGGTCATTTGATCCTATCAGACAACATAGAACCCTGCTTCAGAAACGGTGTCCTCTCACCACTTAAGGTGATATATAAATAAATGAGATCATGCTTCTGTGTGGTCACTTCAGGAAAACCTAACAAAGGTGTTCATGAGTGACGTCATAGGTTCTCTATCCATGTTAGGTACCTGTAAGACCTCAGGCATTTTTTTGGCCTAGGTTAGCCTGGAGCTGGCTGGGTAGCCAAGGATACCTACCACTTCTGATCCTCCTGTCTCCACCTTCTAGGAACTGGGGTTAAGTGTGCATCCCCACACACTCTTTATGCTGTTTGGGGCTGAGACCCAGGCAGGGCTTCCTGTGTGCTAGGCAAGCAGGGTTCCAGCTGAGCCTCATCCCAGCCCTGAGTGTTGCTTTTTGATAGGAATTTAGAGAGAATTTTCTGAGAACTTCTCTTTACAATATACAATCTCAACTAAAAATCATTATAAGAATTTTGTTTTGTTTTGTTGTTGTTGTTTTTTGTTTTGTTTTGTTTTGTTTTTTTTGAGACAGGGTTTCTCTGTGTAGCCCGGGCTGTCTTGGACTACACTTTGTAGATCAGGCTGGCCTCGAACTCACAGCGATCCACCCGCCTCTGCCTCCCAAGTGCTGGGATTAAAGGCGTGTGCCACCACGCCCGGCTCATTATAAGAATATTTTTGTGTGCCACATATACATTGATTTTCATCTTTAAATGAAACACAAAGTAAACTAAAAGGAAGATGTCAAGAAAGTATTGCATTTTCTTATTCTGTGTTGGTGACATTGGTGTCATTTCTTAGCATCTTGTCATGTTCCGTTCTCATAGCTGGTGGAGCTGTCTAAAGCTCAAGACATAGAAGCAGGGGATGGGACCACATCAGTTGTCATCATTGCTGGCTCTCTTTTAGATTCGTGTACCAAGCTTCTGCAGAAAGGTAATGTGCTTCTTATATTATTACTAAAGAGTGACAGGTTTTGTTTTCCCTTTGTTTGTTTTGGTTTTTCGAGACAGGGTTTCTCTGTGTAGCCTTGGCTGTCCTGAACTTGCTTTATAGACCAGGCTGGCCTCAAACTCACAACAATCCACCTGCTTTTCCCTCCCTGAGTGCTGGGATTAAAGGCCTGCGCCACCATGCCCAGCTTGTTTTTGCTTTTTAAGGCAAACTTATAAAAAGCCAAGTTACTGCTGGGCATGGTGGCGCACATCTTTAGTCCCAGCGCTCTGGAGCCAGAGGCAGGCAGATTGATGTGAGTGTGAGGCCAGCCTGGTCTACAAAGTGAGTCTAGGACAGCCAAACCTACACAGAAAAAAAAAAATTTTAAGCCAAGTTATTAAGTAATGTGAGATTTAATTTGAAGTAACTACTTTTTAACCAAGAATTAATATTTTAGTTTTGTTTTTTGTAAGGTTTCTCTTTGTAGAAATAAGTGAAATTCTACTTTTCAAAAATAAGTGATGGTAATAGTACTAATCTTGGGCTTGGGAAGATGTTTTAGATGATAAAATAAGAGCTCTTGATTTGATAAGTAGTGGCTTGTTTTGTTTAGGGTTATTTTATTACTATGTATACAGTATTCTGCCTGCATGTACACCTGCAGGGCTGAAGAAGGCATCAGATCACATTATAGATGGTTGTGAGTCACCATGTGGTTGGTGGGAATTGAACTCAGGACCTCTAGAAGAGCAGATAGTGCTCTTTACTGCTGAGCCGTCTCTCCAGTAGTGTTTATCACAGTAGCAACTCTCTAGTTGCCCTGCTTTAAAATCAGTGTATGTGAGGTGTTTTAGAAAGCATAAAATTGGCTGGAAATGTACTTTATCTTCTTCAGATGGAGTAGAAGTTGATCGTTAACCATAGTCAGTTATTTAAGTCCTTCTATTTACAACTGAATTACACATTTCTATCAGGACTATTTGGAATCTTGGAGTATAGCTTAGTAGCTTCGTGTTTGCCTACTATGTTGGAAGCCTTGCGGTTAACCTCTGGACCACAACAGAAAAAGGAAAGAAAGAAAGTATTAGATTATTTTGACATTTTAAAATATGACAAGTAGCTTGTCTTAACCAACTTGTTTATAAATGGCAGGTATACATCCAACCATCATTTCCGAGTCCTTCCAAAAGGCTTTGGAAAAGGGCCTTGAAATCCTTACTGACATGTCTCGCCCTGTGAAACTGAGCGACAGAGAAACTCTGTTAAACAGCGCAACCACTTCATTAAATTCGAAGGTGAGAGTACCACTCCAGGACAAATCAGCTACACTTACAGCTGTGTGGTGTGCTGGGATTGTTGGCTGCTGTGCCGTGTGGTGGTGATTTCTATAAGACTGAAGCACAAGGATCTAGGAAGCTAATAGAAGACTTGGGAGTGTTTTGCCAGGCTTGGTGGTGCCCAGACCGGTGTTGCCAACTTGCAATCCCAGCACTTGGGAGACAGAAGCAGAGGCAGGCAGCTCTCTGAGTTTGAGGCCAGCCTGGTCTACAGAGTGAGTTCCAGGGCATCTACACAGAGAAAACCTGTCTCAAAAAAACAAAACAAAGAATTAGGAGTTTCTTATAGGTGCAGTGTCCCAGTTTTTAGTTTTTCATTTACTGCATTTTAACACTTCTTGGTAAAGCTAAGTCTTGGCTTTCAGATAACTATTGGAAATTTCCTCATCTCTAAAATTCAAGGCTGCCATAAAATAGTTAGCTTTTATTTGTTATTCTGTAAGTGTTGTCTTAAGTTTTCCACATTTGCTCTCTTCCAGATTTTATATAGTCATTCCCATTTTACAGGTGAGAAAATAAACATAGAAAGTTCAAGGACTTAGCCGTGCCACAGTAGGAAGAGGTGGAGGTGGCATTAGAACCCAGTGTGGATTGCCCATTCGCTGCCCAGCTCTCAGTATATGTGCTGCTTTTCTTATTTCCAAGAAAGTTGGGGCTGAAGAAATGTCTTAACAGTGGAGAATGTTTGCTGCTTTTTTATAAGACCTGGGTTCAACTCCCAGCATCTACATGGCAACTCACAACCATCTGTAACTTCAGTTCCAAGAGACCCAATGCCCTCCTCAGACCGCCCTAGGCACCAGGCATACACATGATGCACTGACGTACATGCAGGCAAAATATCCATACACATACATTTTGTAAACAAGTTTCATGTTACCATGGTTTCACCCAGTACACTTCCTTTCCCTTCCATTTACCTCCTCTAATTACAGATCTGAGTGGTAGAGGGTAGGGTGTGTTAGCGCTGTACACCTTTAATCTCAGTAGAGGCGAGTAGATTTCTGAGGCCAGCAAGTTCCAGGACAGCCAGGGCTACACAGTGAGGCCCTGTCTCAAAAACAAAAATAGTTAGTGTTGGAAACTGTAATTTTTAGTGTTCCAACACTAGTCAAATTGTGTGATGAGGCACATGACCTGATTTTTCTGTTTCAGTGTACCAAGGACATGAGGAAATTTGATGAATACTGACCATTTGCTCTTTTGTTAGCCCTTTGCCTTTAGGTACATGAATGATCTGATCTGAGTTTGATAACACGTTCAGTTTAGGTAGGAACTCTCCACATAAAAGTAGACGCCTTTGTTTTCTATAAAACTGCTGACAATCTAAGTAGTGCCAAATTTAATATAATTTTTTTTTAAGTATACATGTTTTAATTAACTGGCAAAGTGGGTACGGAAAGCGGCTTTAACTGCAGTGTCTCCTCTGGGTGTTCTCTACCATATTCAAATAGGTGGTAATGAGTTCTTGTAAATCCAGAATTGTGTTTATTTTTTTACATCACTGCTTCTGTGGAAGTAACTTTCTGTTTTAAATCTAGGTTGTCTCTCAGTATTCAAGTCTTCTCTCTCCAATGAGTGTTAATGCGGTGATGAAAGTGATTGACCCAGCCACAGCTACCAGTGTAGACCTTAGAGATATTAAAATAGTTAAGAAGCTTGGGTAAGCATCTCTAATTTCATTTTCAGTATTACTCAAACCAGATAACTTTGAAGAAAGGGCTGGGTGTGGTGGCTTACACATCCAATCCCAGCACTGTGAGGTCCAGGCCAGCCTGGACTATATCGTGAGTTCTGCATCACTCTGAGCTAGAGTGAGGTTCTCTCCACAAACCCCTTAAAAGCAAGTACACCCTCAGGATGATCACCTTCCTGGGCCAGTGGGTGTAACTAAGTGAAAGGTAACTCTCTGAAAGTGGACGTTAGGAAACTTTGCTGGCTTGAGCTTTATTGGATGGCAACCTGGAGGGTTTGCTTGTATTTCCTTATGTTAGGGTGGAAGTATATCCATGGGGCTGGGTGGTTCTGAGGATGCATGTGAGACCAGAGCACTTTTCATTGTTGTGATTGTTCTTCCTAGTGGGACAATAGACGACTGCGAGCTGGTGGAAGGGCTTGTTCTCACCCAGAAAGTGGCAAACTCTGGCATAACAAGAGTTGAAAAGGCAAAGATTGGCCTGATTCAGTTTTGCTTGTCTGCTCCTAAAACAGATGTAAGTAAAATCCAAGGTGGTTTCCTCTTTATTAACTGTCTGATAAGTTCTTTAGATTAAAAAATGAAACTGCTGGTACTAGTGATGTCCTTAAAATGTAGATCTCAAAAGGATTAATAAAAGGAGACAAGAATAGAGAATGTTGCAGCTATATGCATGTCACAGGTGGAGACAGTGACCGTAGCAGTGCACGAAATTAAATGCATTCATTCCTTGAATCTGCAGATTGTGTCTAGCTCTCTGAAAGCAGAGATGGCACCTACTGGAGCCCACAGAAAATTTGTTATTTGTATAAGTGAGCCATACAGTAACTTGATAGCCAAACTATAAACATTACATCATTCTTAACATATACTGTATTTGTATAATTTTCTTTTTTGTTCTTCTTGTTTGCTTTGATTTGGTTTCGGGCTTTTTGTTTTGTCTTTTGGAGTTTTTTGGTTTTTTGTTTTGTTTCGTTTTGCTTTTTTAGACAGGGTTTCTCTGTGTATCCTTGGCTGTCCTGGACTCACTTTGCAGACCAGGCTGGCCTCGAACTCACAGAGATGTGCCTGCCTCTGCTTCCCAAGTGCAGGGATTAAAGGTGTGCGCCACCACCGCCCAGCTCGTATAATTTTCTAAAAGGAGTGGTTCGCACCTCAGATTGGTTTTTACTATATGCTGCCAACAATTAGCTGTCTTGGTCCATATTTTGTTTCTCAAAAGAAAAAAGATGGAGCCATGCAAGAGTTAATGATTAATTTCTTGACATCATTTGTCATTTTGTTTTTTTGTTGGTTAGTTGTTTTGAGACAGTCTGTCTGACTTCCCCCACTATTCCTCCTCGCCCTCCCCTTTCTCTTCCTTTCTCGTCTCCCTCACTCTCTGGAGCTCATAGATGGTGCTGTCCTCAGACCCATAGAGGCCCACATGCCTCTGCCTCCTCCCACTGCCGTGCCCAGCTCTGTCCCAGGCCATGGAATAAAAGAATACAATTGAATTTTTTTTTTTTTTTACAATATATATGATACTGACAAGCCACAGAGTAAAAATTTCTATACGATCTGGTATGCTGAAAAACTTCTTTTGGACAAACCGTAACCAATTTTGCATTTTTTCCGTTAGCAAAAAATGTACTTGAAAATGTTTCAAACAGTGGTAGAGCCTGTGTAGTCGTGCATACCTATAACCTAGCACTCAAAGGTGGCACGAGGGTGAACTCAAAGCCAGCCTGGACTACACAGTGAGGCCTTACCTTTCAACACAAAAAACCTTATCATAGACACAATTACAAAGAGCCAGCTTTAGGCAGGCAGTGGCAGTGCACACCATTACTCATCACTTAATAGGCAGCAGTAGGCAGACCCCTTGAGTTTAAGGCCAGCCTGGTCTACAGAGCGGTTCCAGGACAGCTTTAACTAAACTGAGAAGCCCCGTACGTACATACGTGCATGCATGCATGCACTTAACGCACTTACATACGTACTTAGACAGATAGAGCCGGCTGTTTATATGTGTCATCTTAGACCCTTTTCTGTGCATATCTATACGGCTCATTGATACGGGCTTGTCTTTGACTTTGCATTACAATCTTTTGCTGTAATAACTGCTGTGTTGTTGTTCCAATCAGATGGATAACCAGATCATAGTGTCTGACTATGCACAGATGGACCGAGTGCTTCGAGAAGAGAGAGCCTACATTTTAAATCTGGTGAAGCAGATTAAGAAGACGGGATGTAATGTCCTTCTCATACAGAAGTCTATCCTCAGGTCTGGGACTGTTTATTTTCTTATTCCTGAATTTATAATTGATTTAGGGTTCCCATTAGTAGTTTTTAAAAAACAATATTTATGTATATATGTGTGCTTAGGGGTGTACACCACATGTGTACCGGAGTCCTTGGAAGTCAGAGGAAGCTGTTGGGTGCTCTGGAACTGGACTTTCATAAAGACAGGACTGTTGTTCTCTCTCTCTCTCGTTGTGTGTGTGTTTGTTTTGTTTTTCGGGACAGGGGTTTTCTGTATATCCCTGGATGACCAGGCTAGCCTCGATCTGCCTGCCTCTGCTTCCCTGAGTGTTGGGATTATAGGCATGTGCTGCCACAGGTAGCGATTATTTACTCTTCATTTAAACATGGGACAATATTTTTTTAATCAAGGTTTTAAGAAAATTAAGGATAAGCATGGTTGTTCAACTTATAACCCCAATACTCAGAAGGCTGAGTCTGAAGGATTGCTGTGAGTCAGGCCAGTCTGCGATAGAGTGAGGCCTTTTTAAAATAGGTAGGTAGGAAGGAAGGAAAGGGCATTGTTGCTCTGGGACCTGGGTTTGCTGGCTCACAAACATCTATAACTCCAGGTGTACATGTGGGGTATGTAAATGCATACAAGCAAGACATAATTTTTTTAAAAGAAAAAAAGAAGATGACATTTAAAAAGCTATTCTAAAACTAGATATTTGAGGCTGGGGTGTAGCACGATTGCTCCTGTGTGCATGCACAAAGTTCTGTGTTAGGCCTCCAGCATGCCTTAAACGGGGTGTGCTCTCACTCTAATCCTAGCCCTTGAGGTGTGGGGTAAGGAGGATGGAGAGTTCAAGGGTTAGCTTTAGCTGGTACCTGGTAAGTTCCAGGCTAGCCTGAGATATGTGAAATTCTGTCTCAAAAACAAAACATTGAAGAACTCCACTGAATTAACTAAAAATGGTATTTATTTAGAGTGCTTTGGGCAGTCCATAGATAAAGAGCTCTCAAGTTTGAGCTCATCTCTTTTTAAAGTATTTATTTATTATTATGTATACAGTGCTCTGCCTAAATGTACACCTGCACACCAGAAGAAGGCATTAAATCACATTATAGATGGTTGGGAGCCACCATGTAGTTGCTGGGAATTGAACTCAGGTCCTCTGATAGAGCAGTCAGTGTTCTTAACCTCTGAGCCATCTCTCCAGCCCTCATCTCTGTCTTTTTAAAATTTAATATCTCAGGTTTTTTTTGTTTTGTGTTAATAGGCACATTCCCCCTTACTCCACTGATAAACTATACCCAAAGGCACCATGGTGCTCATTTTATATGGAAGCCTTCGTAAGCAAGTGAAGGACTGACTGTTCTAATTACCTCAGGCATTTGGTGCTCTGACCTTGAGTAAATGGTCCCCAAAACTTGGTTTTTGCTTAACTTTAATCAGTGATATCTGTCTTGCTAGCATCATTGGATTACTGTTGCTGAGATTGCTTCTGATACTTTGTGGGAATTAATCATGCTTCTAAATACATATAATTTTTTAACCTAGCATCGTAACACATTGTATTTCAGAGATGCGCTTAGTGACCTTGCTTTGCATTTTCTGAATAAGATGAAGATTATGGTGGTTAAGGATATTGAAAGAGAAGACATTGAGTTCATCTGTAAGGTAACTATTAATGTATGCAGAAATGTATTGGCGTGTATTGTGGGTTTGGATTTTGGTGGGTCATATAAGTGTTTGCCTGCATGTATCTACACTACATGGTCCTCTCGGGAACCTGAAATGGACTTCAGGTTCACTAGAACTGAAGTTAACATGGGACTGTGAACTGCCATGTGGGTACTCTGGAAGAGCAGCTGCTCTGTTAAACTAATGAGCCGTGCGTTCATGTTTTGCAGAGCTGGGTATTGGGCCCAGCACTTTGATTAATAGACCAGACAAGTTCTTGTTCTACCATTGAGTTTTGTCTCTGGCACAAGTTATCTTGATTTATGGGCTCAATTATCTTTTCCCAGACAATTGGAACCAAACCAGTTGCTCATATTGACCAGTTCACTCCTGACATGCTGGGCTCTGCTGAGTTAGCAGAGGAAGTCAGTTTAAATGGTTCCGGAAAGCTATTCAAGGTAACAATGTTGCAGTTTAGCTCCATTTTTCTTACTCTTTGGGAGGTTGTTTGTTTTGGGTTTTTTCCCCCCTTTTAGCTCATTACTTAATTTGAAATTTGTTCCCTAAAGATTACAGGTTGTACAAGCCCAGGCAAAACAGTTACAATAGTTGTCCGTGGTTCTAACAAACTGGTGATTGAAGAAGCAGAGCGTTCCATTCATGATGCTCTCTGTGTTATCCGCTGCTTAGTGAAGAAGAGGTAATATGAACATCACTGGGTAATAATTTATTTTCTGTGTATGTGTGTGTGAATAACGCACACAACGTGCCATGTATGTGGAAGTAAACAAAAAAAAGCTGGGGTAATCTTTTTTTCCTTCCATAAACTTGGGCTGGTATCAGGCATTTTGCCTGCTGAGCCATCTTGCTGCCCCAGTACTCTAAAGACTTGGGTTTGAGGGTCTGGGATGTAGTACAGTTGACACAGTACTTGGGTAGGTCACCCGCTGCCCAGCACGGCATAAACTAATGTGGTGAGGCACACTAGCACCTACCTAGCACTTAGCAGGTAAAGGAAGGAGGATCAAAAGTTCTGGTCCTCCTGCCTTTACAAAACCAACCAAGCTGTGGGGCCATGGGCTGCGGGTGGAAACTGGCTTGGAGCAAGAGTGGGGCTGAGGCATGTCTACAGCCCAGAAGTCTTACCTGGGATGGATGTGGCATTGGCCCTTACCCTTTTGAGGAGGACACGCAGTTTGGCAGCTAGCTTAAACTTCCTTTCCCTTTACAAGGTCATGTCCGGCAGCACCTGGAATTCCTCCTTATGTAGTGAGGCTTCCTCAGCCCCCTGACACACACGCGCACACGCCTTTGTTCCCCCTAGTTAACTGAGCTGTCTCACTGAAGCTGTCTGAGGTCTGTTTCTCAAGCATCTGTTTGAGGTCTTCATCCCCTGCTGTTCCTGCCTTGCTCCCCCTCCCATGATCCAACTGTTGCCATTAAGGATGGGGAAATCATTGTTTAAAATAACTCCCTTTCGGATAAAATAAGCTAAAAAAAAAAAAATATTGTGAATTTCAGAGCTCTTATCGCAGGAGGTGGTGCTCCAGAAATAGAGTTGGCGCTGAGACTGACTGAGTACTCTCGAACACTGAGTGGTATGGAATCCTACTGTGTTCGTGCTTTTGCGGATGCTATGGAAGTCATTCCATCTACACTAGCTGAAAATGCTGGCCTGAATCCCATTTCTACAGTAACAGAATTAAGAAACCGGCATGCCCAAGGAGAAAAAACTACAGGCATTAATGTCCGAAAGGTGACTAAGCTGATGCTTATGGTTATTGAAGAAAAGGTTGATGGAAGGAAACATTGTTTACAGTTTGTCAGTGTGGAATGGTTAAAAGGCTTTGTAGTTAAAAGTAGTGACCTAAACCTGGAAATACGCTTCAGAATAAAGAGGATACCATGGGAAATCGCATTCATTAACTGTTATTTACTAACTTCCAGGAAGTTTAGTTTGGTCTCTCATTCCCTGGGTCTTTTGGAAGGCACTAGTTAAGCAGGTATAAGTGTAGCCTGCTTGTTACGTTGTGAGCATCAGCTGTTCGCATGCTGGGTGAGCACAGGAAAGGGCTAGGTGTCCCCCTTACTATGCATTTTAATGGGGAGACAGTACATAATCGGGGAAGTGATAATAAGCCCAGATCCTAGTTCTTGAGAGTTACGGGATCCCAAAGGGTGGTATCTCCTTACGGTTAGGTGTGTATCAAATACTGACGGCATCTGTCCTCTGCAGGGTGGAATTTCTAACATTTTGGAGGAAATGGTTGTCCAGCCTCTGTTAGTGTCAGTCAGTGCTTTGACCCTAGCAACTGAAACCGTGCGGAGCATCCTGAAAATCGACGATGTGGTGAGTAGAGAGTCCTAGAAGGCCAAAAAGGCGTGCTCAGAAGTTAGCTCATGGCTTCTTTCTCCTGTAAAAATGAGGCAAAATTTAGATGAATACCTTGAATATGATCTAACATTTTATGTCATTAACACGTTTTAAAAAGTTTTTTTTCTCTTATCAGGTAAATACTCGATAATCTGGATATGGCTGGCCAACTGGCACCATTGTGGACAGACGTACTGGCATGCCTTCTTGTCTGGAGCTTGCTTCTTCAGAGTTTTTGGACACTGTCTTCCAGTTGGCATTTGTTTAAAATCGTGTTGAAACAATATAATGAAAATTAAATACTTGGTTTCAAACTGCATATTGCCACTCAAATTACATTGTGTTTGGTGCTTAGTTGGGAAGCCCTGTAGTCAAAGTATACCCTCAAATCTGAGCCTTTCCTGTTGGTGGTCTTATGTTCATTTGTGGTTGTGTTTTGTTTGTTTTGAGACAGGGTGTTAACAACCTGGATGTCCTTGAACATTTGATGCCGCTACCCTCCAAGTGCTAGAATTAACAGGTGTGCGCTATGGTGCCCAGTTTGTACAATTCTGGGGAGAAACCAGGGCTTTGTGCATACTAGGCACGCAGTCTACCATCTGAGCTGTCTCCCCTGCCCTGGCTTGGTTTGATTTGTGAGACTGTGTTAGGCAGCCAGGCCTGGAGCTCCTATGTCACTGAGAATTGTATCAACTCCTCATCCTCCAGCCTCAACCTCTCAAATGAATGCTGGGATGACACGTATGAGCCAATGTTCTCAGCCAGATGGGGGACTTATAGCTCCCTTTTTATGTTTATTTTGTTTATATAGAGTGTACATGAAAGGGTGCTTGGAAATAAGACAACTTAGGAACAAACCAAATCAGATCTCCATGTGGGTTTCAGAGATCAAATTAATAAGTTGTCAGGCTGTCTTGTAAATTTTTTATTTTGGTTTTAATAACAGGGTATGGTGGTGCACACCTTTAATCTCAGCACTCAGGAGGCAGAGGCAGGCCTGGTCCACAAAGAGTCTGTAACAACAGCAACCGTGTCTCAAACAAAAAGGTTGAAGGGTCAGTCAGACTATCCTCCAGCACCAATAGCAATCAGGTTGGTGTAGCTCTAAGGAAATGGGGGGGGGGGGCGCCTTACGAGACCTTCATAGAGAAGGGGGAAGCACTCACCGCCCTAGCCTCGGATCCATTTTGAGACTTCACTAGTATGCTAGGAGTCCCTGGTAGATCACACTGTGCAGTGGGTCAGGACCTTCAGGCAGTCTTAGGAGCCGCTGACGCATCACTCACCGTTCTCTGCGCCCCCAAAAGGCTCATCCCGACTCTCCCCAAGGTGGTTCCCTCTTTTAATTTCAAGGTTAACAGTCTCCAGTAGCAGAGCCTTGATGCGCTGATTTTGGAGGCGTATGCTATTTTATATTTTAAGCCCTATCAGGGAAAGTACAGTAAGTAAAACTATAATTGCCATGGCATGAACAAATGACTGGGTGAAAATAAAGTAGTGAGTTTGGGAGCCATTTCCTGGAAGAAATGCCCCAGGTCAGATCACATAACTACATCCACTCTGGTGGTATTTATAGCCACTATCTCCTGATGGAGCTTATGGAGGAGAGAGAGGAAGGGTGTGTTCCAGGCGCCTTCTGTATATTGGCGCTGGAGCCGTATGGCACTACTGTTGGATGACAGTTCCTCCTGATGGACTCATGTCTGGAACTGTGGACTGGTGGCCGCCGTTCTCTCCTTCACTCAGGGATAGATTCTGCAGAGCCGTCGGGGCGGTTCCATCGTGTCCCTCAGAGCAGGTGTACTGCTTTATGCTCGACAAGGAGCCCAAACTGGCTTGCCTGTTCCTCCCGGAAAAACAAATACAAACCCTCACCCCATGGTTAAGAGGGGACAGGACCCTTCCACGGATTGTCCATGGGATCCCACAGTAGACTAACGGTAAAGGGGTGATCCTGGGAAACATTGCACCCTAATGTTTTTAGGTGGGGGACAGACCATTGTCACAATTTTAAAGCTTAATAGTAAGGGTGGGGGGAGCCTCAGTTTAATTTATCCTGTGGTTGTAGCCCTGACGCCTCCAAAGGGAAGTTTGCTCTGTTACTGCTGAAAGAAGTTACCCTGTTAAACTTAGAAGGATGCTCTTAGTTACTAAGGCAAAGGGCTAGAACAGCTTTAAAGGGGCCAAGAGTTTGTGCTTACATGTAAGTTCTTACTATTCCTTATCTCACATTATTATAAAAGTTTTCAAGTGTTGAGGAAAGTGTAAGGAATGGGGTGAAGACTAAATCCTCCACATAGATGTAGCATTTTTTCACTCAGTCAATTCTGAAACATTTGATTTGAAGTGGCCGCAGTATCGAAATTGGGCAAAAGAAATCTCAGATGGTGTTGCTCAGGAGGGCATGTGTCAAGCCCATCACCCGTCACCAGCAAAAAAAAAAAAAAGATGTTGTGAGAGGCGTAGCAAAAGCTGAATCAGCAATACACAAGGAACCGAGCAAAACTGAAAAGTTGTGCAGGTGTTAAATTGGCTAAATAATGCTATGTAAAATATGGCACTTAAGTGCAAAAAACAGCTAAAGCTGTGGAAGAGCTGCAGTTAGATTTATGAAGAGGGAGGGATTATTAGTGGCAGAGCGGAGCCGGGCGCCTTGGTGCATGCCTGTAATCCCCTACGTTCAGGGAAACAGAGGCAGGCAGATGAACGTGAGTTCGAGGCCAGCCCAGTCTACAAAGGGAGTCCAGGACAGCCAAGGCTAACACAGAGAAACCCTGTCTTGGGAAAAGAAAGAGGCAGACTAATCCATGTGGGAAGTAGAGGGGTCCTTGTGCTCAGAGAGACGCACTAGGGAAACCAGGAATGTTAAACTCAGGGTTGCCCCTTTAAAGGGAGAGGTGTGTAACCCAGGAGAGATGTAACTCCTACCCAGAAGGCTGGGAGCAGATGTGGGTAATAGCCTGGTGACTTCTGCACTGTGTGGCCAGGGCCACACTGGATCCTTACCCAGGGGATCAACCTTTAGAACCTGCCTTCCTGGACTGTGCCAAGACAGTCAATCTACAGAACTCATCTTTTTTTTTTTTTTTAAAGATTTATTGATTATTTATACAGTGGTCTACATGTACACCTCAGGCCAGAAGAGGGCATCAGGTTATATCATAGATGGCTATGAGCCACCATGTAGTTGCTGGGAATTGAACGCAGGACCTCTGGAAGAACTGTCAGTGCTCTTAACCTCTGAGCCATCCTCTCCAGCCCCCCCCCCTTTTTTTTTAACTTTTGTTTTTATCGAGACAGGATTTCTCTGTGTACCATGTCCTGGAGTCGCTTTGTAGATCAGGCTGGCCTCGAACTCACAACGATCCACCTGCCTCTGCTCCCGAGTGCTGGGATTAAAGGTATGCGCCACCATGCCTGGCCCAGAACTGATCTTTATGGAAGATGTCACATGAACTTTACAGGGTTTCAACGTAGCCATGTCTTAAATTTTATTAGGCACATGGAATTGAGTTAATTATCTCTAGGGGAAATTTCACTAAATTGCGTTGTGCTTAAATATACCTAAAATAAACTACGTGGTGTCAGACTCCCAAAGTTTGAACCAACACTGGCTACTGAGTCATGTTAAACTGAACTACTTTCTTGTCCTCAGAGGTTGCTCTCCTGGCCATGGAGGTTGCAGAGATCTCTGCAGCACCATATGTACACTGATACATTCATTAGATCTAACTTTTTTTAGCGTGAGTGTGAAATTTGTATTTTAGTTTTGTTGAACTACATGCAGTATTCTGAGGAACTGATGGGAAATTAACATTTTTCATACATTAACTAAAACTTGTCAAATTGTTTGATTTGGAAAATAAAAATAAATTTAATAAAATATGCCAGGGCCTCAGTTTCTTTCACATACTCACAATAAAGTCTGTAAGCGGGGCTGGAGAAATGGCTCAGAGGTTAAGAGCACCATCTGCTCTTCTAAAGGTCCCGAGTTCAATCCCCAGCAACCCCATGGTGGCTCACAACCACCTGTAATGAGATCTGGTGTCTTCTTGTGGGCAGGCACACGTGTGGGCAGAATACTGTATAAATAATAAATGCATCTTTAAAAAAAAAATAAAGTCTGTAAGCTCCTGGAAAATCTACTCTGCATCACCAAAGGGAACCAAGGCCACTGACCCCTTTTAGAGAGCAGAGCTCCGTGGCTCTGCTTCCTGAAGGCCCTGCCTCTTAGCAACATCACCCGGGGTATTTTGGTCCAACATGTGGACTTATGGGAACATCAGCATTCAGACTAAAGGGAGTGCAAGGTCTTGGATGACACAACTCTTTGTTTTCCTTTATCATAGCTGCCAAGTTTTCTTGTTCAGTTTTTCCTCCTCCTCCTCCTCCTCCTCCTCCTCCTCCTCTTCTTCTTCTTCTTCTTCTTTTTCAATACTAGGAATCAAACCTTGAAATGGCTACAATGGAAAAGTACTGAAATTAGCTGATGAAAATGGTAAAGATTTGATATTCAAGCATAAGAGAATACTGATGGATAAACAGTAAATTTGAGAGTGTGTGTCCTCTGCATTCTTTACATTGTAACAGGAAGTTAAAGCTTTAGAAAAATATCTATGTTAGCAAAATTCTCTCCCAATATTGGCAAGCAAATGAAAGTCTAACATCTTGGGTGTTTTGCTCTCTTACTCAAGTATAAACCCAAATAACAACTGGCATGTACATTTTGGTTTTGAGACGAGATTTCTCTGTGTAGCTGCCTTGTGATCTCATGTGTGTTCACTCTCGTTAGCTTCCGTGTAACTATACATACAAAATTACTCATTTCAATATCCTGTATAGTTACATTTCAACATAAAAGTGCAAAATCAGTTCTTAGGAGATGATGCCATTTTCTTTCAGATCTTCCCATTTCTGCTATGGTCAGTGAGCCAAAACTTTCCTGTTCAGTAATGTCCTTTAAACCCATTTTTTTTTTTTTTTTTTTTACTATTTCCTTTTCCTCAAGCCATCCACTCACAGGGCTTCAGTCTGTAGATCAGACGTCTTTGTTTTTAAGTTGCCTCACACCACAGCCCATCACAGAACTAGTGGCATGTGGCTGACAGGAAGTCACTATCCTGTCAGCGGGACGGCTATGGATTCCTCCCACCTTCTAGCTTTTCAGAACCAACCAGTACCCACCAGTTACCTTGGGAAAAGCAAGCTGAAACCCAGGGGAGCCAAGGAGGGTGAGGTGATGGGAGATTTCGCAAGGGCGAACAAGGAAAGCCTAGTAGCAAGTGCGTCAGAGGCAGGTTCTGTGGAAGGTGTGCCGCATAATGCGGAAACTACTGGAACCTTATGGCGGGGACAGGGGCACCAGCTGGGCTTCTAAGTAGAGTGTTAGCTCGCAGGTGGCTTAGACGTCACTGAGAGACCATCAGAAGCGGCCAAAAGCCTAAGGCCCATCGGGAGGTTGGTGGGGACTTGCGAGGGCGTAGTCCCAGTAGACTCTAATGTCCTCTCTAATGCCGCCGCAGGTTAGCTGCAGAACCCAGGGCAAACCACCTCCATCACTCACTGGTTGCAGCGGCAGCCACTGGCCATGTTTGGACTTTTACTGGTCATCGCAGAGAAGAGAGGGCGGGACAACTAAGTATTCTCCTTCTGATTGGGCAACTCGTGCTGCCGCTTGTCAATTCGAGATGAACCTTGTTCTCAGCCATATTGGATAGTGTACTGCAAAGCTTATCCCTTTTGGGGCCGTCACACAGCTTCGGGTGCTTTCCTGTTCCGCCGTGCCCTAATACGTTGATCCAGTTTGCAAAAACACGCTCTTTCTGATCAAAGCTCGTATACCGTGATAAGTCCTCGTTTAGGGAGTTAGGCCGAAATAAAGCAAATAACCAGTCCTAGCTAGGAGCCTGGGTGTGATTCACGTGAATCAGTCGTTGTCCCGGCGCCGAGACTACCATTGAGCAACTCGCTTGAAAATTACGTTTTTCTTTGGCTTGCTGTGGTAGTCTGTGTGTGGCTTCGGATAGCTATGCTTCTAGAATGCTCCCTTAAACCTCAGGCTTGTATCAGTAACCATCGTTAGACTGAGCGCTAGGGTTTGTGACAATGAGAAAGGCCCTTGCTTGCCTTTTTGTCCCTGGCACCTCCTGTAGCGTCCCTAGCAACCGAGCCCCTAGTAACCGCTAGCCCCAAGCCAGATCTGCCAGGTCGCCGGCGGCGCCTGCTCACCCGCCCCGGGCCGGCGCGGGCGCTCGGGCTCGGAGGCGGGGCGATGTCTTCCCCCAACCGGGCGGCCAAGCAGGCGGCTGCCAGTCTCCACCTGCCGGTAAATCCCACCACCGGAGAAAGGGTCGCCCAGTACGAACGCGAAGACTCCTCCTTAGAGTCGGTGGTGGCGGCGGCGTTGGCGGCGGCCGTGGAGGAGGAAGTGAAGAGTGGGAAGCGGCCGGCGCAGGCGTCGGTACTGTGGAAGCCCGGCGGGGCTGAGGGCTGGTCCCGGTCCTCACCAGCGCGGGTGGGGGTGGGGATGGGGTGGGGCGACGCTGCGGCGCCCTCTGCAGACCCTCTCTCCGCTCTGCCCCAACTAAAGATTGCTGCAAAAACTTTCCTGGAGAGCTTTTTAAAAGCTATTTCTAGAGTGTGCAAAGAATAGGACTTTTACGTCCTAGTCTTCAGCATGTTTTAGGAATAAATCTTTTTGGTTTTTCGAGACAGGCTTTCTCTGTGTAGCCTAGGCTGCCCTGGAACTCACTCTGTAGACCAGGCTGGCCTCAGAACTCGTAGAGATCTGCTTGCCTCTGCTTCCCAAGTGCTGGGATTAAAGGCACGTGTCACCACTGCCCCCACATGTAATTCTTTAGTTCTTTGATTTTTATTTTTAAAAAATTTTTGTGTTTTACCTTAAGGAAAACTGATGTGCCCACAATTTTCATAAGACCTCAGATGATAAGTTGGGCACACAAGTCAGTTTTAGAACTTTAATGTTTTGGTTAGTGGATTTTAGTACAGTCCATTAGGTGAGTGTGTTTGAAGTTCAGCCGACAGATGCACCGCAGATAGAAACACCCAGATAAACAAATTGCTGAAACCTCAGAGTTTCCTAAATGGGCCATAAGTGTGCAGCAAGGTCTTTCACAAACTGTTTTCTGCATTATACCCTGCACGTGTTTTCAGCAGGAGGGCTCAGCATGCTGTCTGTTCTCTCCACTTCTTTTCCGTCAATATATGTTTATTCTCTGAGAGTTTCATACAGTGTATTTTGATGGTAATCAGCATCTCTTCTCCATCTGCTCTACTCATTTTGTTTGTTTGTTTTTAGATTTATGTGTATGAATGTGTGCCACATGAGTTCCTGGGAGGTACAGACAGTGTGAGCCAACAGGCGGGTGCTGGGAACCCAGCCCAGGTCCTCTGCAAGATCAGCAAGTGCTCTTAACAGCACAACTGCCTCAGCATCCTTCTTTTTGTTTTGTTTTGTTTTGTTTTGTTTTTGAGACAGAGTCTCTCCATTAGCCATGGTTATTCTAGAACTTGCTCTGCTCTGTAGTCCAGATCAAACTCACAGAGCTCTGCCTGCCTCTGCCTCCTGGGTGCTGGGTCTAAAGTTGTGTGGCATGCCCAGTTTTCATTCACTTTTAAAGTCTGGAACTTTGAGTTTAAGCTAGCACCCTGCAGATGTGAGGCACCAGGACAGACATGTGCCCTGGACTTGGTTTTTTAGAAGCGATGGGATAGGGTGAAGGGTTTGTGCTTGCTCAGCAAGAGCTGTACCAACTGAGCCAGACAGGTCCAGGATTGCCTCAAACTCGCTGTTTGTGGCAGAGGGTGACCCTAAACGTCTGATCCTCCTGCCTCCATGTTCCAAATGCTGGGACCAAGAGTATGAGGCACCATGCCTGGCTTGTAGCAAAACCCTCAGGGTTATAACACCATCACGGCTCAGGATCCTAGAACCGGTTCCTAGTTGACAGAGCTACCATTCTGCACAGGCTGTAATAGGTCACAAAATGCCAAATATTCGTGTGGTGGGAAGTATGGGGTCCTGGACCAGAATCCATTCTCTGTGACTTGCTAGACGATTTTGGGACATGACTTCTGTTTCCTTATCTGTAAAAAGACTATAGGTGCCTCCATTTTCCACCTCATTCGGTAGTTAAGAAGGACCGAAGGAGAGAATAAATGCCATTTCTAGGGCGATTTACATAAATTGGTAGGAAGTATAACAACTGCCAGTGTGAATAATTCACTTAGAAATTAATTCTTACTTTGCTTGCTGTGACAGAAATGGCCATCCTTGTGTGGTTGACGTTCCAGAGTGCCCTGTTAGCTGAAGGCTCATATTTTAAGCTGAGTTTGGGTTTTCAGCACCCACATAAAAACCTGGTGTGTTGGCGTTTGTCTGTAATCCCAGTGTTGGGGGAGGAAGAAACAGGTAGCTTCCTGGAACTCGCTGAAATCGCTGTCTCAAAAAGTGTGGTGGAGAGTGACTAGGAAATTTGCCTGATAATTGACCTCTGGTCTACAGACAGGCAGACAGACACACACACACACACACACACACCCTTCAGCATTTGGTAGAGACATAACAGACAAAAGCGATTAATTATCAGCCCCTATGGTGGGAAGACTGGGAGAAGGGCCCAGAGGCACCCACACCCACTGAGAGAAACAGTAAGGTAAAATACCAAATGCTACATTAGATCTCTAAAAATGAATAGAGAACAGTGTCCCCAGGAGGGAGTTCTGTAGGAGGAAAGATGAGCGAATGTTTCTCTGGTGGTTTCTATTTTCCTAAAGAAATAAAAGGATTATGAGCGCAATTGGTGGGCAGCGGTGAGAGCAAGGGACAGGCAAGCGTAGTTGTGGGGTAGTGGGAGCGATTTTCCAAAGGAACACTAGGTGTCGGGCAGGCCAGGTCTGCACTAGACACTGCTCAGTGTCTAAGTTCGTATTAATATTGACAAAATGTGGCCTGTTTGGAAAGCCACACATCATTTATGGTGATAACCCAGTGAACATTGTCTCCTTTTCAAAAATCTAATGTTAGAACTGTGAATTTGAGGCCAGCCTAAGCTACATGGAAAGTTCCAGACCAGCCTAGACAACATAGCAAGACCTTGTCCCCAAATAAATGAACAGATCTTAAGTATTAGCAAGGCTCAGTGGCCCACAGCTATCTCAGTACTTGGGAGGCTGAGGTACACATATCTCATTTAACATTGTATAACTCCTTCCCTCTCCTCCCTCCCTCCCTTCCTTCTTTCTCTTCTTCCTCACCCTTCTTTTCTTCTTCTATTTTGGAGTCAGGGTCTCACTGTGTTCCCAGACTCACATAGATGAGGCTGGCTCCATAGAGATCCGCCTACCTCTGCCTCCCGAATGTTGAGATTTAAAGGTGTGAGCCATCATGCCTGGCCCAGAGGATCTCAAGCAGCATAAGCCAGCCTCACACTTGCTATGTAGCTCAGGCTGACCTTGAACTCAGGCTCTTTCTGTCTCTGTTTTCTGCATGCTGGGATTATAAACAGGGGCTGCCAGGTTCAGCATTTAAAAGAAGGCAAATCAGTAAAAGTTCCAGAACTTCAGATAAACTCTGTAGACTATAAAACAAACAGTTCCCTACGGGGCTGGCATGGTAAAGCCTCAGGTGCTGCTTGGAGATGGATTCCTCTCTAAGTGGGTCAAGCCACTCTCAGGGAGATGAGCTTCTTACATAGTGGCACTTACAACACACAGAGCTTAACCATGAGAGGAGGAGGATTACAAGCATATGGTGTTGGGCACACCAGAGGATCCTGGGGCACAGGGCGACGACGAGACTAGAATTGGGAGTCATTTCCTAGCCATTCATCTGTGTTAACGTTAAAAGAAAAAAAAAAAAAACCTAGGAAGGTCTGTTTGAAAATTTTCACTGTGTTAGCAGTGGCTTGGGCACCCACCGTACAAACCTCAGTGTGTGAGTCTAGCCCACCAGGCCTGCTTCTACTTCACACACTGCTCCCTTCTCCTTTAATTTTTTGTTTGTTTCGTTTGGTTTTGGTTTTGGTGTTCTTGAGACAAGGTTGCTCTGGGGAGCCCTTGCTGTCCTGGACTTGCTTGTAGACCAGAATGGCCTCGAACTCCCAGAGATCCGCCTGCCTCTGCCTCCCTGAGTGCTGGGATCGCAGGTGTGTGCCACCGCGTGCAAGATCTATTTATCTTTATGTGTGTGTGGGAGCGGGTTGCCTATGTAGGTCTGTGTGAGTGTATGCCATGTGTGTGCAGTGCCCACGGAGGCCAGAAGAGGGCACTGGATCCTCTGGAACTGGAGTTATGGATGGAAAGCCAGTGAATGTATGCGGTTTCTATATATCCATCCTATTGAAGAAAAATCATTTTCTTTCATTTGTTTTCTTGAGGTTATCCCAAGTGGGACACCACCAGCCTCTTGAACACTACTATCTCTTTTTTTTTTTTTTTTTTTTTTTTTTTTTTTAAACAAAACAAACAGAAGCAGCAAAAACCTTGGTGGGCTAGATAGGCGGGTCAGTGGTTCAGAGCAGAGGACAGAAATTTGGCGGCCCACACCCACACTGTGCAACTTAAAACCTCTTGTAATTTCAGCTCCATGTGATTGAACATGCACTTCTGGACTCCATGGGCGCCTTAACTCACTCATTTACACGTGCATGCACATAATTTTAAAAATATACATCCAGCAGGACGAGGTGGCACACGCCTATAATCCCAGCACTCGGGAGGCAGAGGCAGGTGGATTGCTGTGAGTTCGAGGCCAGCCTGATCTACAAAGTGAGTCCAGGACAGCCAAAGCTACACAGAGAAGCCCTGTTTCTAAATAAATAAATAAATATACATCTGTCTGTCTATCCATCTTTCTGTTCTTCCCTTCCCTCCCCGTTTTTATGACCCCACCACCTGGTACATGCTAAGTACATACTTTACAATTGAGATTCTTCTCCAGCCCAAACTAGAATAAATAAAAACAAATACATTATTATTTATAATGGGTTCTTCTGAATTTTCCCTCTGGAAAGCCTAAGCTGGTTTTCTGAAATGATATCATTATGAATCTACCTTGGGAATATACTCTTTTGATTTTAGTCTGTTCCAGGTGGTAGGCTAAATTTTTTTTTTTTTTTTTTTTTTTTTGTAGGCTAAATTTTAAACCATGGTTGGTGGGCCTTTTATGCATAATATCGTATATAACCTCAAATTTCTCAACTGAGAACAACATTAAAATTTATATTTATAGCCGGGCGTGGTGGTGCACACCTTTAATCCCAGCACTCGGGAGGCAGAGGCAGGCGGATCACTGTGAGTTCGAGGCCAGCCTGGTCTACAAAGTGAGTCCAGGATGGCCAAGGCTACACAGAGAGACCCTGTCTTGAAAAAACAAAACAAACAGACAAACAAAAAGACCTGAAAGATGGGCAGAGATTAAGAGAAAGGTCAGTAAGAGCCTCCAGTCCTCTGTGTGTGTGTGTGTGTGTGTGTGTGTGTGTGTGTGTGTGTGTGTGTGTAGCATCTCCAGCCCGTGTCCCTCCCTGCTCTCCTCATGCCCAAAGTGTCGGCCACCCCTGGGCATCACTCTCCTTGCTGCCTGCAGAAGCCCTCCTTCTGAAAGGCTCTTCTGCCTGCCCCCTGACCTTTTCCTGCTCCAAGATCATCCCAACATGGCGTCTTGGAGGGCGCCTGAGAACTTTGTCCCTGGGCCCCATCCCTGTCCTCTGTCCACTGCACACCCTTGGAGCCCTGAGGCAGGGGCCCCTCAGGAGCCGGCTCTGGGCACAGGAGTGGCTGCCGCTCTTTTCTCAGCAAAAATGCACAACTCAGAAGAGGCTGCCTTTTAGCCCTAGTTCCATCTTGTCTTCTGCAGTGGTACGTGTCCGCGTTTGAACATTTTCTGGCAGTTGCCGGAATATAAAGTGGGTTGAAGCCAGGCGTGGTAGCGTGTGCCTTTGGCCCCAGAAATCAGGAGGCAGAGGCTAGCTTGGTGTACGTAGGGAGTTTGAGGCCAGCCTAGGCTACGTAGTGAGCCCGCTGTAAGAATCAGCATTTGGATCAGTGTCGATTAGTTTGTTATTTAATTTCGAATACCGCATAGCAAGTCTGTCTTCCTATCAGGCAGGTTCTAACAACGTTCCTGGGGAGGACAAAAGTGTGGCCCTAGAAGACATTATGAACTTGGCTGATATTTACAACTCGGACAAAGAGTATTTCAGGAAGCTAAAAAAGCTGAAGGCTGCCCATGCAGAATCCATGGCCAAACTAGCGAAAATGTACAAGGACAAGCTAAATATAAGAGAACTTCACCCAGCGACCACCAGGGAGGAGTCCTCTAGCGCCTCCTGTAGGTAAGTGTGTGTTCTGTGTCACTCATCGCCTGGACTGAGAGAACAAATGTCGCAGGCTATTTGCATCTAAATAGTCCTTCCTGCTTTTAATGATATAGAAAGGTGGGATTTTTACTCAAAATGTCTACTAGGTTCCCCCTTGCTTTTAAGGGTCATTTGGTGGCCATCTATTTGTTTGTTTTTATTGTCATTTAATTTAATGTGTTTTGCCCGCATCTATATACAGGCCATATGTGTGCCTAGTGCCCATAGAGACTTGTATGTCATTGCTGGGAATCAAACCTGGGTCCTCTGGGAGAGCGGCCAGTGCTCGCAGCTGATGAAGCATCTTCTTCACCTGTGTTTTCCTGCTTTACTTAATGCTTACAGATACGTATCAAAATATTCAGGCTAGCCTGCTTTTGGGACATGATCTTATACTGTATATAGTCCAGGCTGGCCTCAAACTCTGAGCAATCCTCCTGCCTCAGCCTCACAAATGCTGGGGTTACAAGCATGAGTCATCATGCCCATTCTTTCTCTTTTTAAAAAGTGTATTTATTTTTGTGTACATCGGTGTTTTACCTGCATGTGTCGGGGGGGGGGGGGGGGGGGTGGCGGAATCAGATCCCCTGGAACAAGAGTTAGAGACAGTTCTGAGCCACCATGTGGGTGCTGGGAATTGAACCCGCGTTCTCCGGAAGAGCAGCCAGTGCTCTTCCCCCCCCCCCCCCCTTTGGTTTTTTGAGACAGGGTTTCTCTGTGTAGCCTTGGCTGTCCTGGACTCACTTTGTAGACCAGGCGGGCCTCGAACTCACAGAGATCTGCCTGCCTCTGCCATCCTGAGTGCTGGGATTACAGGCGTGCACCACCGCACTTGGCCTGGTTTCTTATTTTTAAAAGCAATCTAGTTTCAAGGCTTATTTCTGCTGTGAACTTGCTTATTTTGAAACTGTAAATTAGCTGGGTGGTGGTGGTGGCGGCGGCAGCGGCGGCGCACACCTTTAATCCCAGCACTCGGGAGGCAGAGGCAGGTGGATTGCTGTGAGTTTGAGGCCAGCCTGGTCTACAAAGGGAGTCCAGGACAGCCAAGGCTACACAGAGAGATCCTGTCTCAGGAAAAACAAAAACAAACCAACAATTGTTTTCCCCCAAACAGTGCTGGGAACCAAACTCTCAATGCATGAGAGACAGGCTGTCACTACCGTGCTGAGGCCGGCCTTGGCCTCCATCTCCTTCCGGCCTTGGCCTCCGTCTCCTTCCGGCCTTGGCCTCCATCAGCATGCACAAGCGTGCCCAACTGAGTTCACACTTGGAGGAGGAATAAGAGGCAGATATAGGAAGCAAGGACAGCAGCAACTATGTATACCCACCCAGGCATGGTGGGACAGGGCTAGGGAGGGGTGAGGCTGCAGGGTGAGCAAAGAGGAAGCTTTCAGGTAGGAGAGGCGTGGTCAGACACGTCCAAGATGGTGACTCTGGGACGCTTAGACGGAAGTGACTAGAAGTGAGACAGGAGGAGCCGCTGAGGTCTCAGGTTCCTTCTCTGAAAAGCTGTCATCTCTATTCTAAATAAAAGTGACACGTCACGAACCTTGTACAGCTAGCTGGCCATGCCTTCCATCTTAGAAAAATCTAGTTACATTAACTCTAACCCTTGGCCACATAAAATTGAAACTGTACCCTATTTATCATTCTTCCTTAGTTCTGCATCGGAAAAGAACCGCCCACCTCCTTTCTTGCTGGTGACATTTTCAGAACCTGACCTAGGCCGGCCACCCTCCTTGTCCACGACTTCTGACGAGGAGCCGCCCAGCCTAGAGAAAGAGACTCCCAGGGAAAGCAGGATGCGGGCCTACGCCAGGGAGCTCATCAACAACATGTGGAACGACTTCTCTGTTCGAGACTATATTCAGAATGACTCTGACTTCAAAACACCTAAGAAAACAAGGAAGAAGCCCAAATCCTGGGTGCCCAGGATTACAGTGCCTGTGCCCTTTCAAATGGTGGTTAGAGACCAGAAGAGGAGAGAGGGAGCCTCCAAAGCAAGATCCGATCTGGAAATGAGGCAGAAGCTGCCCAAGAGGGATGAGGATGAGGCAGAGTGTAAGAAGAAGTTCCGAGCCAATCCTGTCCCCTCCCGCATCCTCCTTCCCCTGTATGAGGAGCTACTGCGCGAGGAGGAGGAGCGGAGGAGGATCGCCAAGGAGAGGAGCAAAGCGGCACTCCTGGCCGCCCAGAAGCCCTTTAAGTTCATGGATCGGGAGGAGCAGAAGCAAGCTGCCCGCGAAAAGCTGCTGAGAGACCTTTTTAAGGCTAAAAGGAAAACCAAGCGGTTTAAAGCCAGACCTGTGCCACATTTCATTTACAGGCCAGTTGCAAATTACAAGTCGGCGGAAGAGCTCTCTAGGAACACCAGGATGCAGCCGAAGGCCCGAGACCAGCCGCAGGGTTGGTCTAGGTCCTATCGGCCAGCTTACAGACAATTCAGGGTCCCCAGAAGTCCTGGAAGGCCCAGACACAGGTGTCGGTGCTGGAGCCCGGATGAAGACTACACGGGAGACGACTCTGAGAAAGGGCGGGGACCCTCGTCTGCACCGAGCTTCCTGAGCGGCTCAATGTTTTGCAAACATTGTAGTCTTCTCAAACCCCGGAGTGAGAGACAGAAAGTCCTGGCCGACAAAAGAGCCAATGAGGAAACGCTGAAAGAAACACGCTGGCCTTATCCGTCGCCGAGACGTGAGTCACCGGCACGAAGTGTGTGTGCCAATCCCAGGCCTTTGCAGAGCAACCCTCCGATGCCCACCGTGTCTTCCCGGGGCCGGGAGCAAGCCATCAGGTAAGGCGCTGGCACGCGCTTGCTGAATTGATACATGCAACCCTGTGCGGTTCAGCTTGGTACATCGGAAATCGCTCAATTATCCATGGTAGAGAATTATTTGCTAAAAATGTTCTTCTAAGTAACAGGTGTGACTTGTTTCCTTGCACAAGCTTACACCATCAGCCTTACTCGGAGTTCCAGTTTCATAATTCAGATTTTGGTCAAAAGGTTACCTTTTTTTCAGCCTTTGAATTGTCCTGTGTTGAATCTTTGCTGGACAACTTTCTCCTTGGCTTAAAGTGAATTAAGCCTCAGTTTGTTGCCCTCAGGAAATCACTTGAGGAAAAGAAAATCTTGGAAGAAGAGCGAAATCGGATCCTAACTAAACAGAAGCAAAGAATGAAAGAACTGCAGAAACTCCTGGCAACCCGGGTTAAGGCTTATGACTCACACGAGAGCTTAGCGCAGACGCTTAAATCCAGAGTAACCAGTCTCAGGTATCACGGAAGCACACGGAGTGGCTTCCAACACGGTTCCCTTTCCATTCCATTCCTTTCCTTTCTTTTCTTCCTAACCAGTGGATACTTAGATATGAAGTGGTATGGCATCTTAATTTATGGATTTAAATAATCTTTTTTTTTTTTTTTTTTTTTTTTTTTTTTTTTTTTCCCGAGACAGAGTTTCTCTGTGTGACCCTGGCTGTCCTGGACTCACTTTGTAGACCAGGCTGGCCTCGAACTCACAGCGATCCACCTGCCTCTGCCTCCCAAGTGCTGGGATTAAAGGCGTGTGCCACCACTTCCTGGCTAAATAATCTTTAGCTGTTTATATTCAACTTTTCAATACATATATGCACATATACACCTATGATGAGAATCAATATACACATTTCCATAGCAAGAACAGAAACAGAGACTATGTGGAACAGAAACATTTTCTATTATGGCCATAGTTAACAGCTCTGCTTTATTACAGGCACAAAGCCTTGTCTATATATGTCTATTCTTATTTATAAGTTATATAAATATTTCATATACACACATATGTATATGTGTCTACACACACATTATATATATGGTGCGGAGGATGTGTGAATCAAAATCAGGACCTTGTACACAGACTCTGGCTGAGCTGGTCTTATTTGTGCCACTTGTGGCTGTGCAGTACACCACTGAGAAAAGCCTGTAGCACTGAGCTCTATCCCAAGCCCAGAATATTTCTCTCAATTAACAAATAAGTGACAGAGTTCTGTTTTAAGTTTGTACCAAATACAACAGCTCAAGTGAATGCATCACGGGTGCATACTGCCCCTTGTGACTGTTGCCCCGTGAAAGCTAACAGCAGCCACAGAACACCTAGGGCCCTTTGCAGAACACCTGAATTCTGCAGATCAAGCGTTTGAAAACCAGCCAGGCGTGGTGATGCATGCCTTTAATCCCTAGGCAGGCGGACTGCTTTGAGTTCGAGGCCAGTCTGGGCTACAAAGTGAGTCCAGGACAGCCAAGGCTATACAGACCCTGTCTCGAAAAACAAAAAAATAAAAAAAAAAGAGTTTGAAAACCAATGTCACAAACTTTGCACATAAAAATGGCCGCAAGTAAACAAGAAAAGCTTTCCTCCAAAGCTGGGTAGGTAGTATGATTTGTTAACTTTTAATCTGATTCATAAGATCCAAATACACATATTTGCTTTTAATTTCATTGCCTATCCTTTATTGTATAGCACTAGCCCACTAATAGAGCCTAGTTTGATGAACTTGAGCAAAAAATTCCTTAGGAATACAGTATTTACCTACAGTAAGTTAGTACCAACTTCCTATGAGAAAGTGTGACTATTTTGAAGTCTGAATATTTTCTATACCCACGAACCTCTCTTGGTTGCTTTTGGTATATCTTACATAGAGAAAAACAGCAAAGTTTAATTCATTGTGGGATCTAGTCCAGAGAATAGGTACAGTGGCCAGGTGTGGTGGTGCACGCCTTTAATCCCAGCACTTGAGAGGCAGAGGCAGGTGGATCTCTGTGAGTTCAAGGCCAGCCTGGTTTACAAGTGAGTCCAGGACAGCCAAAGCGACACAGAGAAGCCCTGTCTTAAAAAACAAACAAACAAAAAAGGAATAGGTACAATGATGCGATCTCATTTGGGGGAAAAGAAAAAGCACACTTTGCTTCTTTGCTTGTTTGTACCAGGACTGTAGCCTTGGCTGTCCTGGACTCACTTTGTAGACCAAGCTGGCCTCAAACTCACAGAGATCCACCTGCCTCTGCCTTTCTACTGCTGGGATTAAACACACGCACTACCACCACCCGGCTTCAGAGCGTTTTGTTTTTGATTTTTGAGACAGGGTTTCTCTGTGTAGCCTTGGTTGTCCTGGACTCGCTTTGTAGACCAGGCTGGCCTCGAACTCACAGCGATCCACCTGCCTCCGCCTCCCAAGTAGCTGGGATTAAAAGCATGTGCCACCATGCCCAGCTGAAAGAATTTTTTTTTTTAAAAAGACACCTGATTTGGACCAGATTTTCTTGGTTTTGTGCATTTATAAATAAGGTACTTTTCAGGCCAGTTTGAACACTTTTTGCCTTGAAGACTTTTGAAATCAAAATGCCCAGACCATGTGCCTGCGCTGTGCAATGTGTGCTTTCAGAATCAGGGATTTTTATTCTGGACTTACGAGAATCTTACCAGCCTAGAAAAGGAATGGAACTGAACTGTGCTCTCAATTTCTGATTTGTCTTCTGAAGTAAATGTCCATAATATAACTTTCAGCGCAGACCTTTTAAAATGCCCGTTCTCTTTATCTGATTCTAGAAAGAGTGAAAAGGCAAGGATGAACGAATATCGGCGAGAACTGGAGGAACAAGATGAAAAATTACAAAACAGGCTGATGCTGTTTGAAAGAGTTGCCCAGGTTGTGTTTGTTGGGATTTAGGTCCGTCCCCAGCTTCCTCGGTGCCTCTAGCCCCCCCGTGTGTGCATTGTCTTCCCCACCTGCCCCGCAATTGCTGAGACATGCTCTTTCTAGGGCAGCTTCACCTCGTCCAGCAAGGAAGGAATCCTGCTTAAGATCTGATAAGGCTCAAAGCTCAATAAAGAACATGCCGCTAAGCCGGTGCATCTCACGACACGACTGCCACAGCCTGCTTCCTGTGCCTGGTCTTTTCAGTCGGCCTGGTTCTGATTGTGGTGAGGTTTCCGGGTATGGATTGAACCCTTTGGTGTGAGGCCAGGGTATGCAATGTACTGAGACCCTGTCTCTTAAAAGCATTATTTATTTATTTATATACATTTTTTTTGGTTTTTGGAGACAGGGTCTCTCTATGTAGCCTTGGCTGTCTTGGACTTGCTTTGTACACCAGGCTGGCCTCGAACTCACAACAATCCCCCTGCCTCTGCCTCCCAAGTGCTGGGATGAAAGGCGTGTGCCACCACGCCTGACTAAAAGCATTTTTTAATTGACTATTTACGTATTGAAAAATTGTTTTAACTTGAATGTTTATGCGCTGCATGCATTTATTGCCCGCAGAGATCAGAGAGCGTTGGGTACCATGGAACTGGAGTTGTGAGCCACCGTGTGGCTGCTGGGGCCTGAATCCAGGCCCTCTGTAGGAGTAAGTGCTCTTGACCACCGAGCCATCTCTCCAGGCCTTCAAAAGCACTGAAAACCAAAGGGCAGATCTTTCTGCTTCACCATTGCCCTGGCAAGTGGGTGTGAGTTAGTACACCCTGTCACCAGTGCCGCCATCCGCTCCCACAGAGTCCAGCCATATTCCCATTTTCAGTGCAGGTCTCAAGGGGGTCTTACGATTAACCTCCCAGTCGGATTACCTCAGGAAGGGAGGTATACGGTAGATGAGAAACTCAAGCTCAGAGGAGGGCAGGAGTGTGTTAGTTAGTAAACGGTGACACTAGGATCAGAACCCAAGTCCATCTGCTTCCCTCAGCCCTTCCTCCCGAAAGACAAACTTCCAAGTCCGAGAGGAGTGCGCAAAGGCCCTCTCTGCCTCTTGTCAACCTGTGTGACTCCTGCATACAGCCAGGGTGAACTCAAACCTCTCACTGCTGCCTCTTCCTCCGAGAGCTGGGATTACAGGCGTGTGCCACCACAGCTGATTTTCCTGGTGCTAAGGACCGAATTCAGAGCTTCTCGTCAGCTGGCCGGACACTGCACCCACCAAGCTCCAGCCGCAGCCCTCTGGGTAGCTGCTTTAGTCTGCCTCCCCTGCATCTTCCTAGCCCTCCACTTGGCCCTTGTAGGCTCTGCCAGACTTAGGTCTATCTTTGCCTTTAAAAAAAAGAATTTTTTTTTTCCAAGACGGGGTTTCTCTGTGTAGCCTTGGCTGTCCTGGACTCATTTTGTAGACCAGGCTGGCCTCGAACTCACAGAGATCCGCCTGCCTCTGTCTGCCCACACACTGGGAAGCCCACAGTTGTGGTTTTGTGGTGCTCCTGGGTTCTTTCATGAGCCTTATGCATATATCTGCCTTTATCCCTCTCACCGCCGTGTGGGGATCATCTGCAACGTCTCTTCCCCGCCAGCTAATCGACTCTAAGGGTGATGGCTGAGTCTTTGTTTCTCCAGCATCTAGCTCCTACAGTAATGTCTGGCTGTGGGAGAGGGAGCCTAACGGATGTGGTGAAATCGGCCAGACAGGACTGTATACTTTCTCTTCTGGGTTGGCCCCAGCTAAGGGCAACGTCCTAACATACTAGCTATGTGTCCCAGCATAGCAGACAGCTCTGCCCTGCTCTGAATCCACCATTCCTAAGCACCAGAGTAAACGTGGCAAGATCAGTGAGGAGTACATTGAAGCAAATTGACACCATAGCTAACAATCTCCTCCCATTTTCGGCCCTTGGGCCTCCTGTTTCCTCGGAGCATTTCCTCTCCCCAGTGTTTCCATATCTCCACTAAGCCTGGTTAAAAACAGGCATTCAGCAACTGATAAATAAATGAAAGACAGACTATGACCACACTTTTGTGAGACAGTGTGTTTTACCTTGAACGAAGGTGCAGATCAGATGACTTTTTAAAAAGATTTTTATTATGTATACTGTGTTCTGCCTGCATGCCAGAAGAGGGCGCCAGATCTCATTATAGATAGCTGTGAACTGCCCTGTGGGTGCTGGGAATTGAACTCAGGATCTTTGGAAGAGCAGCCAGTGCTCTTAACCTCTGAGCCATCTCTCCAACCCCCATGTGTTATCTTAAAAAGAAAAAAAGTAATCCTTTTGAGTAGCGGCCTTCTTTGATAATGAAAAAATAAGTGTGACTTTCTTTCACTGTTCTTTTCACTTCCCAACCTTTCCAGTCCCTGTACGATGAAGGCAGAGGATGAATACTGTTCAAATCAGAAACCATCATAGATTACTCAGCTTGCTGCAGAGGTCTAAAGATAAGTCAATAGCCAGTGGCGGAGGCACTATTTTGGCTTTGTTATCATAAATTAGTACTCCCGCCCCCCACTCTCCCTAAACACCCGCACCCCACTCAAAAAATTGCTGTCACTATTACTGCTAATTAGCTGTTATTTAATAACTTTTCTTGTAGCTTTATTCACTGCCCGTTTATTTATTTATTTTATTTTTATTTTATTTATTTATTTAGGTTTTTCGAGACAGGGGTTTTTTTTTTTTTGTTTTTTAAAACTATTTTATTAATTTATTCATATTACATCTCAATGGTTATCCCATCCCTTGTATCCTCCCATTCCTCCCTCCCTCCCGCTTTCCCCTACTCCCCTCCCCTATGACTGTGACTGAGGGGGACCTCCTCCCCCTGTATATGCTCATAGGGTATCAAGTCTCTTCTTGGTAGCCTGCTGTCCTTCCTCTGAGTGCCGCCAGGCCTCCCCATCCAGGGGACATGGTCAAATATGGGGCGCCAGAGTTCGTGTGAAAGGCAGTGAGACAGGGTTTCTCTGTGTAGCCTTGGCTGTCCTGGACTGGTTTTGTAGACCAGGCTGAGCCTCAAACTCACAGTGATCCACCTGCCTCTGCCTCCTGAGTGCTGGGATTAAAGGCGTGTGCCACCACCGCCCAACCCTGAATCACCCTTTTTGAGGCAGTGAATGAACCTAGAGTTGGAGGTTAGCCCACACCTTTAATCCCAGCCCTCAAGAGGGAGTGGCAGGTGGATCTTCCTGTGTTCAAGGCTAGCCTGGTCTACACAGAACCAGGACAGTCAGGACTACACGGTGAGACTCTATCTCACCTGCACTGTTTGCTTTTAATCCCAGCACTCAGGAGGCAGAAGGCAGACAGATCGCTGTGAGTTCGAGGCCAGCCTGGTCTACAAAGCGAGTCCAGGACAGCCAAGGATACACAGAGAAACCCTGTCTTGAAAAACCAGCCAACCAACCAACCAACCAACCAAAAAACCGTTGCTATTGACTGTGGAGCAGTTTAAGAGAAGTTTTAAGTTGTGTGCCTTTTCCAGCCTCCCCAGCTGCAGCAGGGCATGGTAACAGCCCTCACAGTTGAGCTCTGCTGTTTTGGCCTCTCCTGCACAATGCTAGATCCAGCAACTGTGGTTTCCTGTGTATTAACTGGGCATCGACTGGGCTCACACTCTATATACGGGGTGGCCATTGGCCCACCAGAACCGGGCTGTGAACCTTGCTTTAGGTGGAGTTTCAGAGAGAATTCTTGGCCCCAGATATCCTGGAAGAGCTAAGAGTGGGCCAGAGCCAAGACAGCGAGCTGAGCACCTTGTCACCATGTAGCTGCCCGAAGCCATGGCCTCCGGGCTGACCTGTGGCAACTGCGCTCTGTTTTTCCCCTCAACTGCATCTTGCTGTGCAGCCCCTTCCTGGTTTTGAGGAACAGGCTGTCTGCCTCACCTCCCGAGTGCTGGGATTGAAACTTTTTTTTAAGGTTTGGGTATTTTTGTTCGTTGGTTTGGTTTTACTGTGGCATTAGAGATTCAAACCAGAGCCCCAAGCATGGCCATGTATATGCTCCACCAACGAGCTGCATCTGGAGCCCTCAGCTACGATATGAAAAGATCACTAAACGTCCCACAGACTTTTGAGCACAGTGCTCAAGGAGGCAAAGGCAGGAGGATCTCTGTGAGTTCAAGGCCAGCTTGATCTATGAAGCGAGTCCAGGGCACAGAAAATCCCTTTCTCAAAAAACCAAACACACAAACAAAAAACAAAAAAAGAAAAGAAAAATTCCCACGCACCACCCAAGGAGTGACATTCAAGAGATTTGACTTCTGCTCTAAATATCCCTTTTTTTCTTCCGTAAGGTAAAATAATGTTGATGGTTTTACCTTTGATGAGCTGATGTCTTAGGATATAAAGACTGAGAACTACATCAGTTGCATAAAAGAGCCATCCAGCAACTCTAATGTGGTCCAGCCCTCTGAACCACAGTGTTAGACACATGACCTTTGGTTGGATGGTTGGTTGGTTGGTTAGTTGGTTGATTGGTTAGTTGATTAGTTGGTTGGTTGGTTAGTTGATTGGTTGGTTGGTTGGTTAGTTGATTTGTTGGTTGGTTGGTTAGTTAGTTAGTTGGTTGGTTGATTGGTTGGTTGGTTAGTTGGTTGGTTGGCTGGTTGGTTCATTGGTTCATTGATTGGTTGGTTTTGATTTTGGTCTTGGTTTTTATTTGCTCCTTTGTTTCTTTTGTTGTTAGACAGACCTTGCCAGGTATCCCTGGTGGCTGGTCTGGAACTCATGTGGGCCAGGCTAGCCTTGCAATTGTGTTAACCCTCCTCTAGGCCCCACCCTTTGAGGACTGGGATTGACTCACACGTGGCTCATTATTCTGTTTCCTTGTTGATCTCTTCTGGAGCATTCTTTAATGCAGTCTTTTTTTTTTTTTCTTTATGCAGTCTTAAAAGTATCATTACAGCTCAGCACTCAGCCACCTCCTCTAGAGGTCAACGCTTCCAACTTGGGATGCACCATCACCTTGTTTTCAGCTTTTCCTGTTTCTGAACTTGAGGTTACTGAGCTGGCTAGATGTATTCTTTCATATTCTCCTGAGCGTGCCTTTTGCTCAGTGTTAGGTTGGCCAGGTTGTGGCAGATAACTATAGCTTATTTATTTTTCTATTGGTCGACTGTAGCATGGCTTACTTACCCACCCGAATGTTGGCTGGCTTTGGTTGCGTGCTGCCTTGGGCATTCGTGTACCTGTCCTCTGGGCACATGAGTACCTCTTGGTCTGTGTCTGAGCATGTCACTGTCAGTCACAGAAGCATATTTCGGTCTCTGGGGCTGTTCTTCCTTTCCACTGGTGCTTTTAAATTCATACATCTTAATAGAAGTTTATTCCTTTTGCTCTCACCTAAAAAGGCTTGTCTCTCCTATAGAGGAACGCAAGGATGGCAGCAGAACAGCATTACTCTAACACGCTAAGAGCACTAGGACTCTCTGAGGAGTTTGTTTCAGAGAAAGGCCAAAGTGGGAAGGTGTCCGGGACCCTCACCAGGCGAGAGCTAAGAAGCTGCACTGCGGACAAAGAAAGGTATTGTGCTTTCCGGCTGTTAAAAATCTCTTATTTAAGGGAATGCATGTGAACTGCTGTGAAATACACTCATATTTTACCATGTTTGACACAATATAAATATTACACAGCAATAAAGCATTTTCTTACGGCAAGTGTACATTTTTTGACTTTCATTAAAAAACGGCCTGCTTTCGGCTGGAATATAAGGAGTGAAGTTTCAAAATAGTCAGTTGTCAGGGACATTTGATTTCCGCATTGGTCCTGCCGTAGTTCTCCTGGCTAGGTGTGGAGCCTATAGACCGTGATGGCATGAAAACCCAGGGCTGCCTACCTTTGAAACCAACACATTTTTCCTTTGATAGATTGATACATTTCTTTCTTTAGCTCTCCTGAAGAAGAAAGCGCGAACGAGGAAGAAAACTGTCTTACTGACACCAACAGCCCGGACTCTTGCAGGGAAAGCAAGGAAGATGTTAAGGAAAGTGGAGACGAAAATTCTCAAGGATGAGCCTGAATCCCAAGATGGCCCCTTCTGGGTGCAGCCTCGGGACCTCTGCGCCTGCACGTGGGGTGCTGCACACACATGTAGGAACAGCTCTCACATATGCAGGGATGCTGAACCAAGACTCCATGCCTGGAGAGGCTGAGCCTACCCGACGCGCGACTTGACTGCTACATTGCAGCTTTGCCTGCTGCAGTTTTGAAATGGCTATGTATGCTGTTGATTATGATTATATTTGTATTTTCAAAGCGTGTGAGGGTTGGAGACCCACTGCTGTCATAAGTGAATTACTTATGGAAATGTGCGTTTTATCTGGTAGGGAGAAAAGGTTGATATTGAGAGAACTGTTAGCTTTTGCAGATCTAGTTTTAAATTTACTAGGTATTTTCAGTTTTTTTTTCCCCCCTCTGAGCCATTTTCTTTTTTACTTTTTATTAATTTCCTGTGAGTTTCCCATCATGCACCCCAGTCCTACACATCTCCCTGTCTTGTCATATCTGACCTGAACCCTTGCAATGTCCCCCCAATAAAACACACACACACACACACACACACACACACACACACACACACAACAATAACAATAACAGCAAATAAAGCATAGAAAATATCTCATCGTGGAAGCTGCAGTATGTCACAGTGTATCCCACAATTTATCCCCCCATCCACACATCTTTACTTGCAAATGTTCATTGCAGTGAGTCACTGGTTTGGTTCGAGATCTATGGGTTCTGTGTAGAAGAATGTTAATTCAGAACATGGCTGCTCTGGCAAGAGACCACATCCAAAGACCTTCTAAGTCTATGTGATCCAACTGGAATACAAACACGCCTTTAATCCAGGAGACAGAGGCAAGCAGATCTGAGTTCAAAGCCAGCCTGGTATAGAACGAGCATCAGGCAAAGAAAAGCTTAGGTCCAGGTGTGGTGGCACATGCCTTTGTTTGTAGAGGGAAGCACCCATGTTTGAAAATGATGTCTAATTGAGTGGCAGAAAGGATGACAAATCGGGCTGGAGAGATGGCTCAAAGGTTAAGAGCACTGACAGCTCTTCCAGAGGTCCTGAGTTCAATTCCCAGCAACCACATGGTGGCACACAACCATCTATAAAGTGATCTGATGCCCTCTTCTGGCCTGCAGGTGTACATGCAGGCAGAGCACTATATAAAATAATAGATATAAATACATAAATCTTTTTTTAAAAGGTAACAATTCATAGAAGAATTGACAGAATAGGATACTCCCAAGTCTCATGAAAAGAGAGAGGAAAGGGAAGCTACTTAAGAGGCAGTTTTACCGGGATAGTAATAGAGAGATGGGTTGAAGAGAGAGAACTCGGGTAAAGATGGAATGAGCCAGAAAACAAAAAGCCAGATTAAAGCAGATTGCTGAGTTAGTCTGAGGCCAAGCAGAGCAATTCTGGGGCAAGAGAGAAGCCAGACTGTATAAGTCAGCTGGGAGAAGAGTTTGAGCCAGGACAGCTGAGTTGAACCATCCAGCCCAGAGCTCAGAAAGAACTAGAAAGGGTGAGCTTATTCAGTAGTAAGTTTCAGAGGCTGAAAATATTCTAGGCCTAGGTTAGATTGTTTGGAGGGCTAGAAGCTTCCAGGACTAGGCCTAGGTTAGCAGAAGGAGGCAGTTGGCCTCCCAGATAATGATTGGGCTAGGAGAATAAAATTATTTTTACATTCCTGTGACGCTGTCAATCCTCACCGGGACCCCTCCACGTTATCCTGATGTGTCACTGAGATTCTGCAGCTTTGGATCAGCAGCAGGACTGGCCCTTTCTCGAGTCCCAACCACTTGCAGATGATAGAGATCTGGGGATGGGCCATTTCAGAGTCCTGGGTCTGGGCCTCGGTGGTAGCTGAGCTGGTCAGCCCACTGACCCTCCCTTATCTGCACCATAGGGGCCAGCTCTCCAGCACTGCTCTGACTAGGCCATGCAACGCTGCCAATGGGCAGGAGGCAGGGCCAGCTCTCCTGCTCTCATGCCCTCAGGACTGGCGCTTACCTACACCCATGAATCCAAAGCCAGCTTCACTGTGCTGCTCAGGGCCCACTCTCCTGAGTGCTGCAGCCAGTGAGGGGCAGGGCCAGCTCATCTGCTCTTGTGACTTAAGAGTCAGTTCTCCCAACTGTCTCTGAACCATCTTTAAATAAGTAATACACTACAGAAAAAATAAGTACTTGGAAATTTACAGTAATTTTGGCACTGGAAACTTACTCTTAAATTATCCATACCATGGGTACGATTTCTTTTTTGCCTTTTTTCTGGTGGAGATTAAATTCAGGGCTCCCACATACTTAACATGAATTCTACAATTGAGCTATACTCTCTAATTCCCCAAATTATTTTTGATGGTAAAGTATTAAAATAATTTATGCTACTTTTTAAATCCTGTGTGCACATGGAATAACTATGGCATTTATGAGTGGTAATCTTAAATAAGAGATAAAGGTTCCTGTTCTATGTATGCTGAAATTATAATCTTAATTTGCCAAATGAAAATCCTAAAAGTAATTAAGATTTATTTTATTTTGTTTATTTTATTTTATTTTATTTTATTTTGAGACAGGGTCTCTCTGTGTAGCCCTGGCTGCCCTGGACTCACTCTGTAGACCAGGCTGGCCTCAAGTGCAGAGATCCACCTGCCTCAGAGATCCAAGTGCTCCACCGCCACTGGGCAATTTTATTCTTTTTTTTTTTTTTTTTTTTTTTTTTTGGTTTTTCGAGACAGGGTTTCTCTGTGTAGCCTTGGTCATCCTGGACTCACTTTGTAGACCAGGCTGGCCTCGAACTCACAGCGATCCGCCTGCCTCTGCCTCCCGAGTGCTGGGATTAAAGGCGTGCGCCACCACGCCCGGCTGGCAATTTTATTCTTATTTACATATCTTTGTGTCTATCTGTGTGTAGGGATGTGCGTGTGGATTCAGGTGCCTATGGAGGCCAGATGAGTGTGTCAGCCTCCCTGGGACTGGAGTTCCAAGTGTCTGGGAGCCAGCTGGTGTCGGTGCTGGGAACTGAACCCGCGCCCTTTGCAAGAGCGGTACATGCTCTTAACCATGCAGCCAGCTTGCCAAGTCCACCCCGTTTGGAACTGTAATTCAAAGATAAGCAAAAAGAGTAGATGGCTCATGGTTTGGTTGGTAACTTTTTCCTTTTAGTATACGTCCCCCTCTCCCTCAGACAGGGTTTCTCTGGACTCACTTTGTACACCAGAGTGGCCTCAAACTCACAGCAATCCACCTGCCTCCTAGAGTGGTGGGTGCCCGCCAGTAATCAGCGTGGCACTCTTTTTTTTTTTTTTTTTAAGATTTATTTATATATTGTGTATACAACATCCTGCCTGCATGTACACCTGTACACCAGAAGAGGGCACCAGATCTCACTATAGATGGTTGTGAGCCACCATGTGGTTGCTGGGAATTGAACTCAGGACCTTTGGAAGAGCAGGCAGTGCTCTTAATGGCTGAGTCCTCTTCCGATACTGTCATGTGCTCAGTGAAAAAGAAGAAGAAAGCCTCCTCATTCCTCCTTTCCTTGCAGCTTGGTGGGCATATTATACCGATTTAGCCGGAAAGAAGTGGGTTTTGGGAAATCCTTCGAAAGGATAACGGCAGCCCTTTCTCTCTCTCCTTCCTGAGCCAGTGAGTTTTTCACTAAGCAGCGGAGTAGGACCCTTAATGCAAGAGATGTAGGCAGCTCCCCGTTTACATTCTGATGGAGGCATCATTTCTAAGTTCCCGTGTGTCTGCCATGTTAAACGTGCACAGTCAGAGTGACCGTTTATTTTCTTTGAAGAACGCTTACTTTTCCAAGAAGAAAAATGTCTGCACTAGCCTATGAAAGGATGGAACTACAAAAGAGGATACTAACGTGAGAAACAGCTCTGGAGCCTCATTTAAATACTTCTGTTCACATTGGATTATTAATAAAGAGCATGCCTGCCTCTTCCTCGGGGACTGTTTGGCTGTGGGAGGGGTGTCGTTGCCACTAGGGGCTGACTGGGAAGACATCGTCCAGAGGAAAAGGAAGGGCCATCATATCAGAAGGTAAAGGGGCAAAGGGAGACAGTACGCTATAGGTGTGTGCAACCCAACAGAGAAGAGAAAGAGTGTGGTATAGATTACTACAAAAATGAGCCATCGCTTTGTGATACAGGATGGAAGAAACTACGGCGCCCATTTGCCACCTCTAAAAGCAATGTCCCAAAAGCCGTGTGTGCCAAACCGTGTGGCCAAGGAACGGAAGTGGCTCAAAGGAAACAGTAGGGCGGGGCATGATGGCTCAGCTCTCTCATAATCCCAGCACTTAAGAGACGGGGGCAAGACCAGGCATGGTGGTGGCACACACCTTCAATGCCAGCACTTGGGAGGCAGAGGCAGGTAGATCGCTGTGAGTTCGAGTCCAGCCTGATCTACAAATTGAGTCGAGGACAGCCAGGGCTACACAGAGAAACCCTGTCTGGAAACAAAACAAAGAGAGACTAGGACAGGAGAGTTGCTGTGAGTTCAAGGCACCCTTGGGTTTAGTTGAGTTTAGTCTTGTTTCTACCTGATCTTAAGAAAGTTCAAAATAAGACAGTTCATTAACAAAATCACTATGGACACATTTAATACTGTGAAATTAATTTTTTTACTACTCTTTACATATCAAATGTTTGGGGCTTTGTTCTTCCATAGTTTGGTGAGATTTTACACCTTGATTACTGTCAGGATATCTGAGATGAACTGAGCCTCAGATTTCCTCTCACAAGGATGCTACAAGCTAGTATTTCTGTTGCTGCCTGGGCTAGCTTTTCCTGTCACTAAGCCCTCAGGTTCCCGATCTCTAACAGAGGACGTGTGATTGTCTGGGAGGGACGGTTGAACCTCCTTTACTTTCAGAGTCACCAGGGGAGTGAGCTTTAAGGAAAGGATTGTAGTGGGAGTTTACCGTGCACACGAGAGGAACAGCTTATTTGATCCCTGGGTAAGGACCTATTCCATCTGTGTGTGTGTGTGTGTGTGTGTGTGTGTGTGTGTGTGTGTGTGTGCGCACGCGTGCGCGTGTGTGCGTGCGTGTGTGTGCGTGTGTGCTTACAGTAGCTCACATTGTGTCACGTGGGTCTCATTTCCAGTCTGCAGCCAGGCAGAAAGGACACAGGCCGGGGAGATAGCCCAGCATTAGCCCTCAGGTACTACGCTGTGCACGTTTGTTTATAATCTTATTATTTTTTAGACTTTAACAATATTTTTATTATTTACTTAGCCCTTTACAGCTCACCCCACACAGAGAAAAAGGTTATTTGTAGTGGGTCACTCATTTTGTAGCTTATGTGGGGAATATGGTTCAAGCAGAACTCATGTCAGCTGCTGGTACTGCAGAGCAAAGGGGGGGGCTAAGTACCCCCATAAAGGTGACCACACCCAGGAAGGTTGATTGGCGGGCTGGAAGATAACGCTTCCAAAAAAGGCACTTTTACAGGAATATATAGCTCAGTGGGGAGTGCTTGCCTAGGTTCAATTTCTTGTACCCTAAGCACTTTCAACAGGGTCAGAGAATTGGCTGGGAGTGTTGTAGAAACAGGAAGAGGGATTTTGGTTTTGTTTTTTGTTTTGTTTTGTTTTGTTTTTTGAGACAGGATCTCACTGTGTAGCCCTGGCCTCGAACTCACACAGATCCATCTACCTCTGCCTCTTGCGTGCTTGGATTGAAGGCGTGCACCACCACACCAGGCAGGAGGAAGTTTTTGATGGAGAAGCTGTTTCGGCAGGTAGCAGAGACAGAGGATCACGGTCCATCTGTGGGGTCAGTGGGGGCCGCTGTATGTCTTTGCTGCTGTAGAGGGAAGGTGAAATATGCATCATAGCCAAAGAGCACTGCACCAAGTAGGCCCAGCACCCCAGCGACGATTCTGGAGCCGCCTCTTCCTTCTACGAGGACAGCAATGGGGGTGACCAGATACAGGATGGATGCTATGAGGGACCGGAAGAAGTCAGTCCAAGGCCAGTTGATGAACGATATCTTGGAGTGCGGTCACACACGTAGAAGGCAAATAGGACAGCAGCGAAAATCATCTCAGTCACCGACACGGTTGAGTAAGCTGAAGCAGACACACTGAAGCACATTAAAATCACCAGGCACAGGATAGTCTTAGCAAACTGGGGCATTCCCTTTCCGGTGCCCGAAAAGCTGGCGCAGGCTGACCAGCAGCTGGGGGGCTGAGAGGCGCTCAGAGTCGGCCATGGTGTGTGCTGGAGTCCCCGGGACTCAAAAGAAGCTCTGCCTTCTGGCTCACGAGTTCGAGGTTGCTGCACACCCAGTCGTCTGTCCTGCAGTCTGGCCTGGAAGGGAGCCCCCGGGGCTTTGTTTATAATCCTGAGTAGAAGTACTCCGTATTAAAATGTCCAGTGCTGGAGGCGTAGCTCAGGGGTAGAACACTTGCCTAGCGTGCTCAAGGCCCTGCGTTTGATCTCCATCACAAGACAGAATAAAAAAGAAACCCACGGCTGGAGAAATGGCTCAGAGGTTAAGGACACTGTCTGCTCTTCCTGAGGTCCTGAGTTCAATTCCCAGCAACCACATGGTGGGTCACAGCCATCTATGATGAGATCTGGTGGATATGGTAGCTCACATCTACAATTTTAGTTCAAGGGAGGCAGTACAGGAGGATGGGAGTTCAGACCAGCTTTGGCTATGTAGCAATTTTGAAGACAGCCTAGGTTAATAAGCCTCTAAGTATATCTGGGCAGGGTTGTGGCCTGTGTGATAGAGGTGGCCATGATACTCTGGGCTTGGTCTGTAGCACAGTATAAGATTGGGCATTGTGGCATATCCTGGCACGTAGACATTCAAGGTCACCAGCTCTACTGGGAGTTCAGGGCCAGACTGGGTTATGTCAGACCTTTGTCTTGAAAGAAAAGAAAAAAAGACCTACGTAATGTATAGTTAAGAAAAATGCTACAGCCCTGATATGAAAGCAATCATGAGAGATTAGTAAAAAAAAAAAAATCGTATTTTACAAGCATCATATATGCTTGTTTAGAACTCTGAATAATATAGAAAGGCTTAACTAATATATTATTTTATTTTATTTTATGTATGGGTGTTGGGTGTTTTGCCAGTGTCTGTTTGCAAGCCTGCTGCCTGTAAAAGGCAGAAGAGGGCGTCAGATCATCCAGAGCTGGAGTTACAGGTGGTTGTGAGCCACTGGGAATTGAACCCTGGTCCTCTGGAAGAGCAGCCAGTGCTCTTAACCTCTGAGCCATCTCGGCAGCTCCAGCATTTTTAAGGATGTGAGTGGGTAGTCTTCTCCAGTGGGAGAAATAATTGAGATGTAAACCGCTTGCCCAGTACACACAAGTCCCAGCACTGCCGGGAATGAAAGGCAGTTACATACGTACCACAGGCAGCGCCATCAAATGTGTAAAACCTATTTTATATAATTTATGGGTCTATACTCACATCCAACAGATTGCACCATGGAGTTCATGTGTGCCTGCCACCATTTACTCCGTTCTCTGAGCTGTTACCTCTTTTCAGACAACCTTCGACTTCTAGACTTTGACCCTTGACTTCCTCAGCCTTAAATACTTCCTTTCTACCACAGCTGGATAGTCCCCAAGTCACTGAAAACTGTGGGAGGGGGGCGCGGCAGAAGTGCGTGCCTCTGTGCCTGTGCGTGCAGGTGCCCAGAAGAGGACAGCAGATCCCTGGAACTGGACTTGCTCGTGACTACGAGCCGCTTAAATGGTGCTGGGAAGCCAACACTGGTTTTCTGCAAAGAGCATCAAGCGCTTTTAACCACAGAGTCATCTCTTCAGCCCCTCACTCATTAAAATCATTACATTGGCCTGCTTGTTTGTATACGCATCTGTGCGAGGGCACACCTGTGGTGCTAATGGAGGCCAGAGGAAACCTCAGAGAGCTGGTTTCCTCCTTCCAGGAGGGTGAAGCTAGGATCGTCAGACTTGGCCGCAAACACCTTTACTCACTGAGTCATCTTGCTGCCCGCAAACCTCTCATTTTAAACCCTGCGACCGCTGCTACTGGTTTTGGTTGCTGCTGCTGTTTCCCACTTGTACCTAATCCTTGTGGATTTATTGCCATTTTTGGTGGATCTTTATACAGCCAGAGTAACCTTGCCACAGTGTTTTCTCTCTTCTTGGGTATCTTCTTGGCTTTCTGCCTTTGCCAGTGGCTCCCGATTCCTTAGTGTTAGCCCTGCTCTTCTCTCTGTAGGAGATGCGATTCTTCAGAGGCGCTCAGTCTCAGACTTCCTCAGGTCTTCACTGTTTAAGCACAAACACATCTCACTTGCAACACATTCAAACCAACCTCCACGCCTCCTGCCTCCTCCTAAGTGGTGCCGCTGTCTCCCAAGCTGCTCAAGGCGGATGCCTGTGAGTGCTTGATTTGGTTCCTGCTTCTCTCTCCCCTCCTGGACCCAAGTCCCAGCAAGTCCTCCTGTAAACCCCTAGACAATACATCCAAGACCGGCTTCTGCTTCCCCTTTCCACAGCTCCACCCCAGGGTAGTCATTGTCACCTTTCTCAGAGCAGCGGTATCTGATTTTTGTTTTGTTTTTGTTTCGAGACAGGGTTTCTCTGTGTAGCCTTGGCTGTCCTGGACTCACTTTGTAGACCAGGCTGGCCTAGACCTCACAGTGATCTGCCTGCCTCTGCCTCCCTAGTGCTGGGATTAAAGGTGTACACCACCACCGCCCATTAGGATTTGAGCATTTCCAATATTATTTTTCTATTATCATTTGTCTTATTTATTTAGAGACAGAATCTCGCTTTGTAGCCCAGGTTAGCCTAGAACTCACTATGTAGAGCAGGCTGGCCTTGAACTCAACGATACCCACTTACCTCGGCTTCCTCAGTGCTGATACCAAAGGCATGCACTCCACACCTGCCACTTCAACCTTGCTTTTGAGGCACGGTTTCTCTTGTTACTTCTGCCTGAGCTGCATACACCAGCTTCCGGACCATTCTCCTGCCTCGGTTTCCATCTCCATGTGGTGGTGCTGAAGCTGGGATTACAGACACACAGCACATCTGACTTTTCCCCATGAGTTTGAGTCTTGAACTCAAGACCGCTAGAGTTGTGTAGCAAATGCTTACCCGGTAAAACCATGCCCTCAACTTGTTCTATGCCATTCTCAGTGACTGAGTAGGACAGGCATCCTCACAGGTGAAAACTGAAGAGATGGAAGGAATTTTAGTGGTCACTCTGGCTGTTGCCTAGGAGACCATGGAAGAGGCAGATATTATTATGCAGGTAAGAGGCGATGGTGGTTTGGGAGTTGCAGTGGGGAAAGAGCAAGACATGTCTGGATTCTAGGTACATTTCAAAGGTAACACTAAAGGCTTTAAACGTAGACTGAGAATGCATCCTAGGAGACGTTGTGGTGTAAACAAACTGGAAGCTGGGGAAGATTTGGAAAGCAATGGGTCTGGGGGAATGAACAACAGAGGCTGAAGCTGGCCTTGGCCTACTCCTGAGCTGACTTGCTGCCAACGTGAACAGTCCCACACGCCCATGGCACCACGGCCAAGCCTGCTTGCTTCCTCTAAAGCCTCTGCCTGGGATTTCTCTGTAGGCCACAGACTCATTCAGCAGGGTTGGACAGGGATCTAGGTCCCCTAGGGAGCCCTCCACCCATGTGAGATATTGTGCAGGAGCTACTGGGGTGAGCGGCCAATGCTTTTAGGGGCGATTTTGAGAAGCTTTCTGCAAGATTCCTCAGAGGGTGACCTGTTTTCTCCCTTTGCGCTTTATTTCCTTATGTCTTCACCTGTGCGTGAAAAACATGCCAGCCTCCCCGAGGAGTCAGGCTGGCGGGGGGTGCTTTGTTTTGTATTTATTTATTTACTGGACAGGGTCTCTTGTGACCTAGACTAGCCTTAAACTTGCTATGTAACTGAACTGGCCTTGACTTTTGAGCCTCCTCCTGTCTCTACTTCCTAAGTGCTGAGGTACTTTGTTTGTTTGTTTGAAGCCTTATTTTAAATGGTGTGTGTGTGTGTGTGTATGAGTGTGTTTGTGGACATGAGTGCAACTGCTCATTGATGCTGGAAGCAGTAGTCACGTTCCCTAACCCTGAGCTGCCTGACCTGAGTGCTGAGAACTGAACTTGCGTCCTCTGGAAGACCAGCACACGCTCTTAACCTCTACTGAAGCTCTCCAACCCCTTGTTTTGTTTTTTGAGACTAAGATTGACTCTACAGCCCAGGCTGTCCTAGAACTTACAAAGCAACTCAAGCTGACTGTGAACTCATTCTTTCCACCTCAGCCCCTTAGGTGCTAGGACTTAAGTCAGTGACTCTGAGTCACTGAGCCTGGTTACCAAACCAGCTTTTGTTGCATAACAAACTACCCCCAAATTTAGCATCTTAAACATTGTTATTCTTGAATCTTAGTGATGTGATAATATACCATGACCAAGACAATGTGTAGAAAAAAAGAGTATTGGAGGCCTGTGGTTCCAGAGGATGAGTCCACAACCACCATGGGAAGGAGCACGGCAGCAGGCAGGCAGGCAGCATAGCAGCAGGCAGGCAGCATGGCAGCAGGCAGGCAGCATGGCAGCAGGCAGGCAGCAGGAAGACAAGCAAGCAACAGGAAGGCGGCAGGTAGGAAGGCAGCAGGCAGGCAGGCAGACAAGCAGCAGGCAATAGGAAGGCAGGAAGGCAGCCAGTAGGCAGCAGGCAGCAGGAAGGCAGGCAGCATGGCAGCAGGAAGGCAACAGGCAGCATGGGAGCAGGCAGGCAGCAGGCAGCATGGCAGCAGGCAGGATGGCAGCAGACAGGCAGCATAGCAGCAGACAGGCAGAAGGAAGGAAGGCAAACAGGCAGCAGGCAGGCAGGAGGCAGAAGGCAGGCATGGCACTAAAGCAGAAGCTGAGAGCTCACATCTTCATCCACAGGCTCCAAGTAGAGAGAGCTAACTGGGAATCCACCCCCAGTGACACACCTCCAACAAAGCCACACCTCCTAATCCTTCCCAAACAGTTCCATCAATTGGGGACCAGGTATTCAAACATATGGTCCATTAGGGTCATTCTCATCCAAAGCACCACAGTAGGTAAGGAATTTAGGCTGGACTCAATTGGATGGTTTTTCTGTAGTCTTGCCTGGGCCAACTCAGTGGCTCTAAGAACCTGGACACTAGGTTGTGGGTGGATGGTTTAAGGTGCCTCCTGATAACCGATGCAGAATGTGATCTCAGTAGGCTGCTTTAGGAGACTTCAGATGGGATGGCTCATCCACTCCCACAACCTCTTCCTCTTCCAGTAGCCTAGACTGGGATTCTGCGTGTACATCAGGGTGGCAATCCAAGGGGACAAAAACAGTTTACCGACCCGTGGGTCCAGTTATTCGGAGGGCGAGTGAGGAGGGTCGCGGCCTGTGGATAAAGAACGGGCGAGAGAGACGACAGGGCTTAAGGAAACATTGCTTGTCAAGAGCCGTTTATTGTAAGGGGGTATTCAAATTTAAAGTAAGCTTCAGGGAGGGCGGGGGCAGGAAGGAATGCAGTGGAAAGTGGAATCCTTTGGGCCAGGCCCCAAGGGCAGCAGATGGGGAAGGAGCGATTACTCAGAAGTCGCAATACACCAAATGTTCTCTCTCTCAAGGTCAGGCTGGATCTTCTGTGGTTACCAGGCAGAATGTTTATCTCAAGTATGCAGACAGCTGTGGCTTTCAGCCAGCAGGGCCTCTCAGCCAGCTGGGTCAGGTCAGGCAGGGTCCTATGGCTCCTAACAAAGCAGAAGCAGCTCCGAAGTTTGGCGAGGCCTAGAGTCACAAGTTCCACAGAACCACTTTTCATCAGAGCAAGCCACAGGTGCCACACCAGATCCAAAGGGTGACACCACTCAGCAGAGGGAAGGCCAGCATCTCCTTGCCAAGGAGCAGGCATGCAGGAAGGGGAGACTGCTCAGACCATCTCTGCAAACAGTCTAATGCATCTCTTCCATGTCCCCTGAGCACCACTGCTCTCCTCGTTTGAGTCTGCTTTGGGTGAAGCTCAGGCCGGCCGTGAGTTCTCGATTCCCCTGCTTCTGCCTCCCGGGTGCTCAGGTTGCAGGCATGCGTCGCTATCGCCATCCCTGGTGAGTAACCTGGTTTGATAATGAGACTAGTGAATTGTGGGAAGCTGAAGCTATTGCCCTCGCTAAGATGGCGCCTGGCAACCTGCCAGGCAGGATGACTTGCAATTCTGCTCCTGGTAAACAAGCCCTTATTTGGGTTGTGGGCCGTGCTTTGCTCTGACGTATGCATCCCGCCTTGTCGGGAACCAATTGGAGCTGCCGACGTAAGGGCTGCTGATTGGTTGAGGCAGAGGATATAAAGGGGCGCGGAGGTGTTAGGGGAGGAGAAGCGAGCAAGCGGGAGAAAAAGAAGCTTGCTGAAAAGGTTCCTGAATAAACTGCCTGGGGAAGAACGCTCGGGTTGTGTCCTTATTTTCCGCTGGTCGGAAGGGACGCGACAGTGAATAATAATGTAAGGAAACTAGTGGTGTTGGCTTGGAAATGAAGCCAGGTGATAAGACAGTGAGACGGAGGCCTGGCTCTTCTCAGAAACTGCTTCCACGGCGAGTCAATAAGCATCCAAAGTCTTCACGGATGCAGCAATATCCCTGGTAGCTTCAACACCACAGGCACGCACCGCTACACGGCTCACTGATGACGTGCAATCAATAAACGTGTGCATTCATAATGCAACTAATTCAGAGTGTCTGCCACTCAGCTGAGCCTTACTTTTGAAACTAATTTTTTAAAAGTCCCCATAATTTGCAAATATGGCAATAACCCAAAAGTTCACCAGAAACGTTCCGAATCCTTCAAACTTGCTCTTTCCGGGTTTTTTTTTTTTTTGTTTTTTGTTTTTTGTTTTTGTTTGTTTGTTTGTTTGTTTTTTCCTCTCTTCTCTCATCCTTCCCTCTCTCTGGCTGGGTCTCACTCAAGAGCAGGCTGACCTGGAACTCACTCCACAGTCCAGGCTGGCCCTGAACTCCTTCACTGCTATGTCCTTTTTTTTTTTTTTTTTTTAAAGATTTATTTATTTAAGTATACAATGTTCTTTCTGCTTGTATGTGTGCCTGCCCGCCAGAAGAGGGCACCAGATCTCACTAAAGATGGTTGTGAGCCACCATGTGGTTGCTGGGAATTGAACTCAGGACCTTTCGAAGAGCAGCCCGTGCTCTTCACCTCTGAGCCATCTCTCCAGCCCCCTCCCCCCACTGCTATGTCTTTTGACATGATGCCATCTTCTGAATATACTCTGCAAAATATGAAAGCACATGCAGATGAGCATGCTGGGATGTGGGACAGTTGAGAAGTATTTCCAACACTAGTGTTTACTTAGAGCCTTCACTTCCTCACCCTAGCGCTCACCTGTCTCTGATGAACGGGAGAGTGGTGGAGACCGACAGCCCTGGGGCAGAGGCCGTATGGGGCCAGACAGATGCCTGGAAAGGTTTTATGTGTTTTGGATTAGTTTATTTCAAAATGAAAAATTGTGAGAAAGGCATGAGTTTGTTATCTTGTTTTAAACTGTAAAGATGGGCCTGGAGAGGTTCAGATCTTCGGCTGCTCTTGCAGAGGACCTGGGTTTGAGTCCCAGCACCCGCGTGGTGGCTCACTGTCATTCCGGTCCCAGGGAACCCAATGCCGTCCTCACCTGGCCTCTGTGGGCACCAGGCACATAGGTGGTGCATGTACACACATGCAGGAAACACATACACATATAAATAAAGTACAAATAAGTCTAAAACATAAAGATGTCTTTTATTCCTGGAGTCCTTTCCCTGTCCCTCTCCTAACTTTCCTATTAACACTACTGAGGTTCCGTAGAATGTAGTCTACTTGTTTCTCTGTGTGCATGGTGTGTGTGTGTGTGTGTGTGTGTGTGGTGTGTGTGTGCATGGTGTGTGTGTGTATGGTGTGTGGGTGCATAATGTGTGCATGTATGTGTGTGTGCATGGTGTGTTTGTGTGCATGGTGTTTGTGTGTGTGTACATGGTGGGTGTGTGTATACATGATGTGTGTGCGCATGGTGTGTGTGTGCATGGTGTGTTTGTGTGCATGGTGTTTGTGTGTGTGTACATGGTGGGTGTGTGTATACATGATGTGTGTGCGCATGGTGTGTGTGTACATGGTGCGTGTGTGTGTGCCTGGTGTGTGTGTACAGTGTGTATGTGTGTGCATGGTGTGTTGGTGCATGATGCATGTGTGTTGTGTGCGCATGCATCGTGTGTATGTACATGTGTGTGCATGGTGCATGTGTACATGGTATGTGTGCATAGTGTGTGTGTATATGCGCACGTGTGTGTGCATAGTGTGTGTGTATATGCGCACGCGCGTGTGTGCTGTGGTGCTCCTGGATAGTCAGCACTCTCCTTCCTCCTTTATGTGGGTTCCAGGGACTGAACTCGGGTTGCTAGGTTTGCATGAATGTTAAAAGCTCCTTGGGCCTCTTTGTAATAGATTTACCCTAGTGACTTCTCAAAGTCCCAAAGCTGAAGGGCTCTCTAGCAGGCCCAAGCCCTGCAGACAGGTTTTGCCTTTTCCCTCACTAAACCCTTAGCTTATGTTCCTTAAAGGTCTGTTCCCTTATTTGGCCACTGACTCAGTCCTGAGACAAAACACCCAGGTCCAGCAATCAAATTTGGTTACAGTGGCTAACCTGCCTAATCAGGATTTACCAACTCTGACACAGCCATGCCCCCTTTTCTCCTTAAAAACCCACTTCTGCAGAAACACTTGCTGCCTGCTGTCTATCTTTACAGCCCCCTCCCCCCATACCCCTTTACTACCCCGCCAGGGAAAGAAATCTCCTTTGAACTGAGGATTTGGTGTCTGGGTGTGTTCTGAGCTGAATTTGAGAGTCTTCCATCAGGTCCCATCATCTGAGGCTATAGAATTCCACACAGGACATGGAGGAGTGGGTGATACAAACCTTTCGTGTGTTGCAGGCAATGACTATTTTCATATGGAATAAAAACTGTTCCCTCCCTCCTCCCTTCTCTCTTTCTTTTCCTTTGGGACAGAGACTCGTGTATCTCAGGCTGTCCTTAAACTCACTACAAGGCAAAGATGGCCTTGAACTTCGGATACTCCTGCCTCTTTTGAGGCCTGCTTTAACTTTTTGCATAGCTATAATGCCTCTGTTGACACCTGCTTTTGTCTTTAGCGTAACTGAAGCCATTTTGTCTTTGTGCCTCGATTTTGATCATAAAATGAAACTGAGTTCTTCTCAGGCTCTGCCTGCTGAACGTAAGAATAAAGAATAGCCTTTTACTTAAAATTCAATATTTATTGGATGTTCTGTTTGAGCTAAAGATAAGTGTACATTCTGTGGAGTTAAACCACAATAACCTGCTATGTTCCTTTCTCACAGAAAAGGTAGGGAACTGGGAAGCCCCCAAGCTCCCTTACCCTATATCCCAGCCAACCAGCTCACAATGCACCGCCTGACCTCCTAGGCACAGTGCACCTGGAATAGAATGACTCTTCCTGCTCGGCTCAGGGTCACAGCCTTGGCTCCCGAATCCAGACCGTGTCCCTGACTGGTCAGACTTTGCTCAGCCTTCAATAAACTTCCATCTATCTGAGTCTGGTGTCTGAGGGGTTAACGTGCGGCTATTCCTGAACCCCAATACCTCCACCTCGTCACGTTCTGGGATTGTAGGTGTGCAGCACCGCCCGTGCCTCATGCAGGGCTGGGAATCAGACCCAGGGCTCCATGCATACCACACAAGCTAGCAACTGATGGAGCCATACCTCCAACCCAAGAACTGTATTTTCTATGACTGGGGATGAAGACTGTCAGCGAGCACCTCATCTGCTCACACACGGCCCTGTGTTCAATTCTTATCACCAGTAAAAAGAAGAGCATTACATATGCTTATAAGTCCAGAACTTGCAAGGCCGAGGAGAGAAGGATTTTTTTTTTTTTTTTTTTTAAAGATTTATTTAAGCACGCCTTTAATCCCAGCACTCGGGAGGCAGAGACAGGCAGATCACTGTGAGTTCGAGGCCAGCCTGGTCTACAAAGTGACTCCAAGACAGCCAAGGCTACACAGAGAAACCCTGTCTCGAAAAACAAACAAACAAACAAAGATTTATTTATTATGTGTACAGTGCTCTAGCTGCATGTACACCTGCAGGCCAGAAGAGGGCATCAGATCAAATTGGTAGATGGTTGTGAACCACCATGTGGTTGCTGGGAATTGAACTCAGGACCTCTGGAAGAGCAGTTAGTGCTCTTAACCTCTGAGCCGTCCCTCCAGCCTCAGGAGAAGGATCTTGAATTAAGGCCAGCCTAAGCTACACAGAGACTATTATTCCAAAGTGTTTTGGTATTTGTGACTTATAAGTATGTTTGATTAACTTCCATTAAAACACTCCTACAAAGCCGGGCGTGGTGGCGCACACCTTTAATCACAGCACTTGGGAGGCAGAGGTAGGCAGATTGCTGTGAGTTCCAGGCCAGCCTGGTCTACAAAGCAAGTCTAGGACAGCCAAGGCTACACAGAGAAATCCTGTCTTGAAAAACAAAAACAAACAAACAAAACTTTGAACCTAGTATTTTATTCATTTTTGCAACTTTGTGTTGGGATTGTCTTGCTCTGTGGCCAGGCTAGCCTGAGCCCTGTCCTGCCTCTAGCACTGAGATCAGTTCTGTGGGTTTGTCCCAGCTTAGTACCACTACAGAACCTGGATTTGATTGCCCAGCAAGTCCTAAACACTGAGTTGTCATCCCAGCAGGGGGATCAGAAGCTCTCCCTGCCTGTAACAGCTACAGGAGACCCTGTCCCAAATCCACAGCAGCAACAGAAAAGTTAGACCTTTGCTGAGAGACATGTGCCACTCTGCCTGGCACATTCACTCTGAAGACGAAGCATATGCCAGTCACAGGGGGTGATGAAAGAAACAAGACCCTGGTCCTCCCCTCAGGGAGCCTGCAGTGCAACGCGCCCCGCCCACCAACACACACCGTGTCCTTGTAGATAGGGAAATGGACCCAGGGTGGCACTGGCAGGGCTGTGATGAAGGAGGAACAGAGCTTCGGCAGCCTGAGGCAAGCTAGGGGCCTGCTCTGAAGTAAGATGGAAGCCTGAAAAATGACCAAAAGTCTGCCAGGAACTCCAACAAAAAGACTGTGTGTGTGTGTGTGTGTGTGTGTGTGTGTGTGTGTGTCTCCACCCAGAAGGGAGACAGATGGATGCCTTATAATGACACCCACCAAGATAGATTAAAAGAAAATGCTGGGCCAACTCCGAGTAGCTCCGTGAACATTTGGAGTTCAAAGAAAACTGAAGGAGCCAGGCATGGTGGCACACGCCTTTAATCCCAGCACTCAGGAGGCAGGGGCAGGCAGATCTCTGTGAGTTCGAGGTCAGCCTGGTCTACAAAGCGAGTCCAGGACAGCCAAGGCTACACAGAGAAACCCTGTCTCAAAAAACCAAACAAAAACAAACAAACAGAACAGAACAAGGGCAACTGAAGGATTTCTGAGCAAGGTCACTGTTGCTGTGAACTCACTAGAATGGAGAGGAAGTTAGCAAACCTGGCGGTGGAGGCCCTTGAGGTGAGGAGAGAGGTGCTGGTGCACGCTCACCTGAACTAGAGTTTAGGGGCGCAGAATCTGACAAGGTAATCAATCCCGCCATTAATGTTCTCCAAATACAGATGGGCACTTCCCTGGAGCCATGGCAGTGGTCTGGGGAGAACGAGTTTTCACATTGCTTGCTTACATCGCCTCAACTAAAGGCGTAAGCCTAAGCCATCCACACAGTATATATAACTTTGTCAAAGGTCTGGCCTACGCCCTCTCACCAGGGCTCCCCTACCTTCCTGTGTTAATAATAGGTGCAGACTGCAGGACAAACTGCAAGGCAGACTGCAGCATACAGCACAGCCACCTAAGAGTCAGAAAAACCCACTTCTCTCCAGTCCACATCACGCACCAGGCTTAGGGAGTAGGGGTCGCCTTACCCCTAAAAGTGCGCGTTTCCATCCTGGCAGAACAGGTTTGACTCCCTACCCGACTCTTCATCTGCACTTGCTTTTATCTCCAGCAGGTGGCGGTAAGTAAGTACCAAAATTATCAGGGAGATCACATGACACCACCAGAGGCTTCAGAGGGAAAGAGTATTAAACAATTTTAATTAAATGCCAACCTTTAAAAGTATTTATGTTTTGTCTAAATCATCATAAAATGAAATGCCTAAAAAGGCTCCCCAAACTGCAAACAATTATAACAGAAGCAGATATCCTAATTTTAAAAATAAAATCCATAACTTAACAGTGTTTAATATAATGTTTCTCTATTGGAAGTTGAGGCCATTGATTCTGACCAATGGTGAGGCAGACCAAATAGTCTTCAAAGGATCCCAGCAGACATCCCTAGGGTGCCAGGACAAGATTCACTGGAGGGCTTTCTATTGCTCCCTAATGCAGCTTGTCATGGCAGAGGTGGTTTCCCGCTCCCAGCAGGAGAGGCTGTGGCATGCAAGCAGGCAGCCTGCTTTCTTAAGTCACCTCAGTCAAGTGGCACCTAAGCATAGACAACCTGACACAGTGATGTGTGTGGACACGGTGGACAAGGATGTTTTGGCTTGGTCCGAGGTGCTGTTTTCTAATAAACACTGGAGGGATAATCTTCTGCTCGCTTACGATGTGTCCACCAAAGCCAGCATGTCTCCTGGGCCTTCTCTTATGGACCCTTGGCTTATGTGTGCTTGAGCAAAGTCTACCCTTCATGTGACACTGGCATTTGCTTGAGCCCCAACGACAAATAGGTTTAGGGTGCCATGTACACTGCAATCTCACTTGAGATGAAAACTGTACAGGATGAAATAAACAGCCTTTAGTAGCAAGTGGACAAAGAAAAGCTCCGTCCATCTTCTTCAGGGACGTCTTTAAAGCACCTAAGTATCATTGGGTTTAGTCCAAGAGTTAAGACATACGTAACTTTCACTGTGCTGGTTTTGTTTTAGAGTGATTGTTACTATGTTATCTGAGCTGACCTTGAACCTCTGGCTCAAGCAATCCTGCCTAAATCTGAGTAGCTAAAGCTATAGGCATTAGCCACTGCACCTGGACTGATTTCTGTTTTTTGTCTATAGCACCATCTGTAGTTTAGCTGATTCCTAAAACTGATTACAACATTTTCTTCCCCACACATACATGGAAAATGCAGGTTTGCTTAATACTCCTAGCTTTCTATATATGTGTGTGTGTGTGTGTGTGAAGGTATTGAAGAGACATTCATGCATCGTCTTCCATGTTTCAAAATAAATGATGAATACCTTATTTATTATTTTGTGCGTGCGTGTGCATGAGCGTATGTGCGTGTTACATGCATGTGGACATGTGGGGTGTCAGTTCCTAGGAACAATTCTCCTGGCCATAGTCAGCAGGATTTCAGCAGACCAGCAATCTCACCAAAGCTGCTGCTGGACCCTGGAGCAACGGGAACCAGGAGCCTCAGCCAGAGCCAGAGTCCCAACAAAAGATACCAAGCCTTCTGTATATATATACTCTCAGTCTGTTCACGGTTGTTTTTCACCAAGCTCCCCCATGAAGTAGTTCGACTTCTAAGCAGAAAACATCCCGCTCTCTCACATCTCAGTGGTAAACATCCTGCTCTCTCCCCCATCCCACAGTTGGGATCAAAGCAAAAACATGTTCATCTCCCCTACACCTACCTCCCTGTTCCTTCTTCCCAGCCAGTCACATGCCCTAGGGCGAAGGTGGGGCGGCCACGCCCACAGCCACGCCCACGCTAGCATCTCAGAATCCTATAGGAAAGCTCCTACTAGTGGTTGGCAAGTTCTGGGGATGCTTTCTCAGCTTCTCAGGTGCTAAGAAGTGGGGAGACAGGTGCGATTTCCTGACTTGACTTTGCCAGACAAATAGCTCGCAGTAGCTCTTCCACTTTTCCTACTTTTCTGGAGTCTTTGGTCTCAGTGGAGCCTTCATGACCAGCTTTGGAGTACACTGTCACCGTTACCTGTTTTCCTCCATCGCAGAAGGAAGTGAGGCCATCTGATCACTTCCATTTCTACGCTCCTCTGAAACACTCTGCTTGCCACCGTCCCTTTCCCGGAGGATCCTGCACCTTCTTATTTGACCTCGTCTGTGTGAGAGATCCAACCTAACTCTGTTTTAAAGCAAAAAAAGGAGAGGCCCTGAGAAATGCCACCCTGCAATTCGGTTGCTTCCGGGAGAGACTCTCCAGATCAGAGTCTTCCGTATGTATCTCTCTGTATAGCAAACATCACAAGGCTGGTTAGTGTGAAACACCGTTGCCTCAGGGTTCCTCACAGTCTGGCGTGAGATGGTTTAGACGGAGAAGGTGCTGACTTCACTACTCTGGAGAGATCGCAGTGGCGATACAACCAGCACTGTAGTGACCAGGAAGTCTAACAGGGCCGGAGAACCAGTGTCCACAGTTGAATGTGCTTACAAGATGGCAGCTGATGGTCCCCAGAGGAAGAGCACTGAGAACACAAACAGGAAGGAAGCCTACGCTCTTAAGACCCTCTCTCAGAGGGTCTCACCATCACCATGGCCTCGTTCTATTTTCTAGAAGGAATTGACGACACCCACACTGAGAGGAGTACAATTAATTTATATCTCTTTTTTAAAAAAGAACCTTACGGGGCTGGAGAGATGGCTCAGTGGTTAGGAGCACTGGCTGCTCTTCCAAAGGGGCCGGATTCAATTCTAAGCAACCACGTGGCAGCTCACAACTGTGGGTAACTTCAGTTCCAGAGATTCTGATATCTTCAAACCAATGCACATAGAATAAAAAATTTAAAAATAAAATAAAAAAGAACCTTAAATTTGTGTGGACATATTTTAAAACTACTGCATCTCTCAAACCATTTTTTCTTTTTTTCTTTCTTTTTGTTTTGTTTTGTTTTGTTTGTTTTTGTTTTGTTTTGGAGACAGGGTTTCTCTGTGTAGCCTTCGCTGTCCTGGACTCTCTTTGTAGACGAGGCTGGCCTCAAACTCACAGAGATCTGCCTGCTTCTGCCTTCCAAGTGCTGGGATTAAAGGCGTGCGCCCCCACCGCCTGGCTTCAAACCATTTTTTCCAGGCTACTGATCTTTCAAGCTACATCTCTGCTCTTTCTGCTTTCAGGACCGTGTTTCTCAAAACAGTGGTCTAGTGCCTTGCTTACATTCTTACCACTCAGCTGCTGAGAGCCCTGATGGAACACTGCTGCGGTTGAGAAAGCATCCAAGTGGATGCAGTATTCACTGCGCCACAGCCCTGAACTGAGCATTCTGCAAGCGTGACTTCAGCTTTCCTGCCTCTGAGCCTTTGCTGAGCAGCCTGCTCTCAGGAGGCCAAGACCTTCCAAGCCTTGTTCAAACCCCCAACCCCTTGATTTCCCTCCCCTCCCTCCTTCCCTACCCCCCCCCCATTTGAGCATACATCTCTGTATTTCCTTTCCACACCCCAACAGACTAAGTCCTTAATCTTTTTTGACTGAATAAATTTACCTAAATGATTAAAATTTAATTTTGCTTTCATCAAAAGGCAAATTAAAGTCCCTGTAAATCTCCAATTCTATTAAATTAATACATTGAGCTAAGGGAAACTGCAGAATGGCCTCTGCTTTAGAAGAATACAGATTTCTTTTCTATTATTTGAACAATTTTAATGAAATGATTAAATTAAATCATGGTTATTCACCCAACGGTTTGCTTCTGAGCTACGTGTGCATATACTAAGTGTTCTCGCAATTCCTGGTCAACATGAAATTTCCATGGAAACAGCTTTCACTTGCAGGAGAAGAAAGGAATTGGGTTGGGTTTAAACTGCATTCTGTCATCTCCATGGAGCTGCTGTGCTAAGCGTCTCCGAGTTCAGGGAAACTGTAATCTAATACCACCTAAGTAAAGACATAGTACCTAATGCTTTTTTAAATGGCAGAATCTACTATTAATTTAAAATGTTTGTAACATGCAGAGGTTAATAATTAAAAGGACCTTTTAATATTTCTTGGCTCACAGTCTGATTTCAGCAAGTACAATGCCTTTCGTCTCTTTGCGTGCAGAAAAAGAACAGAAATTAAAAGTTTGCCTTGGGAAGGACAGCACTGCTATATTTAGCTACAGGTAAAATAATTTGTTCTGGATGCCAACCAATGTGTTTTTAAATGTTTAATTTTAGCTAATTAATTTATTTAGATGAAGTCTCACTATCTGGCCCTGGCTAGTCTGGAACTTATTATGTTCATGGTTGGCCAGGAACTCACAGAGATCCTCCAGCCTCTGCCTCCAGAGTGCTAGCATGAAAGGAGTGCACTGTCATGCCTGGCTAATGTTTGTTTTTTAAAAATATTTACAGTCTACCTGCATTTGTCTTGCAATAAGGTGCAATTTTTTATTCCTGATATTACTAACCAAATAAAGATCATTTGAAAAGAGTATCTAGAAAATCTTTTTCATTGAATAATGGTGAAGTGAATCTTTTTGTAAGCACTATAGAACATACCCAATTACTCAAAATCATTAGAAAGTCTGCATCTTTTTTCTTCTTCCTTGAGACAGGGTTTCTCTGTGTAGCCTTGTCTGTCCTGGACTCGCTTTGTAGACCAGGCTGGCCTCAAACTCACAGCAATCTGCCTGCCTCTGCCTGCCTGAGTGCTAGGATTACAGGAGTGCGCCATCACTCCCAGCAGAAAGTCTGTATCTTGAAAATTATTCTTCCCTATGTGTTTTTGGAATATTAATCTACCTTTGTAGAGCAAACCTCAAGAGCCATCATTAGTACCACTGGATTTTCTTTCTTTCTTTCCTCCTCCTCCTCTTCCTCCTCCTCCTCCTTTGGTTTTTTGAGACAGGGTTTCTCTGTGTTATCTTGGCTGTCCTGAACTCACTTTGTAGACCAGGCCGGCTTCTAACTCACAATGATCCACCTGCCTCTACCTCCCGAGTCACGTAAGCTTTCATGTTTACATTTCAATAAACATATGAAAGGCAGCATGCCAAGGCTGGACACGATGGCACATGACTTTAATCCCAGCGCTCAGAAAGAAGAGCTAGGCATATCTCTGTGAGTTCCAGACTGGCCAGGGCTACATAGTAAGAATACCCAAATCCTGTCTCAAAACAACAAAAACCCAAACAAATAAAACCAAACCAGGATATCAGAGACAAGGAAAATAATTACGAGATACACACACACATACTTTTCCCTGAAAGGTGCACATAGACTGATAAATATGGCGAAGGCACAGCTCACACTGCTTGCTTCGCACCCGTAACCAACATAAGCTAAGAAAAGGACAGAGTGGTGCCTTGAATGTGCCCTGAAACACTCAGGGCTGGGACCTGGGGACCTGACTCCCCGCTTCGGGTGATGCTGCTCTCAAGCGTGGGTCCTCCAAAAGGGGCTGGCGTTGCTTGGCATCGTGAAGCTAGGCCCTTTGTGCAGCTGTTAGGGCCTCAGAGGCCTGCTTCCCGTCGTGCCCTCTCCCCGTGGACCAGCTCTTTGTACACGTGTGCAGCAGGAAGGCCCCACCAGACACCGGAACCTTCACGTTGGACTGCTCAGACCTTTCCCCTGTACGAAACAAATCTTCAAACTTCCTATGTTCCTCAGTGTGCGGTTTTTTGTTTTTTGGGGTTTTTTTTAGATTTTATTTATTTATCATAGATACACAGTGTTTTGTCTGCATGTATACCAGAAGAGGGCACCAGATCTCATTACAGATGGTTGTGAGCCACCATGAGGTTGCTGGGGATTGAGCTCAGGACCCTTGGAAGAGCAGGCAGTGCTCTTAACCTCTGAGCCATCTCTCCAGCCCACAGTTTTCTTTTAAAGCAACAAAAAACAGACTAAGAAACATCCATTAGCAGAAAAGAAATGACCCAGGAGGCCACTCTTCTGTGCCAAACCCCACTTTGCACCAAAGAAACCACATCCTTTTCTCTGCCAGTGGCAAAAATGGTAGAAGTGGAAAAGGTGGCAAGCGCTGCCAACAGACTGCCTCTTCCATGTGGACAAATTTAATCATTTTCCGGAGGGTCCACGCCAATGGGAATTTGGATAAGACTTTCCCTAGCTGGGCAGAATACGGTCAGGTGATAACTCCCTCTGATGTGTCCTAGTCCATCAGAGTACCACAGAGTGGCTCATTTCTAATATCCAGAGAACCTTCCTAAGGCTGCGACCCTCTGACACAGCTCTCCATGCTGTAGCCAGCCCTAACCATAAAACAATGTCATTGCTACACCATAACTGTAACTTTGCTGTTGTTATGAATTATAATATGAATATCTGATATGCAGGATATCTGATAGGCGACCCATGTGGGGGTCACGACCCCCAGGTTTGAGAACTGGGAACTCCAAGCGCATAGCATCAGCCTCTGGCAAGGAGGTTCTTGATCCGTCATACCTGACCAAAGACATCCCATCAGAGAGCTGGAAGAAACTGGACTCTTACAACAAGCTCACTGTCTTGATCCTGAGCCCATCTCCCAAAATAACTACACTAATCTACAATCTAAGTTCTTTCGTTCTTGCGTGGATGCTGAGCCTAGCATGTGTGCATGTGCCACCATTGAGCTACATCCCTTGCCTCCAGTCACCTGTGCAGTTGTCATCTCTCTGGGTCTTAGGCACTGATCTCTAATAGGTGAGGTGCTAGGGACACATTCAGACACGCCCTGGCGGAGGGGGGGGGTCGGTTGGCTTCATGCTCAGCTACTTTCTCTGCTGAGGGGAGAGCTGCCTCCCAGGACTATGATTCTGTTTGCTCTTAGGGTGTTTTGGGCTCCCTGCGCATTCAACTAAGTCCCTGGCACCTAACCCTACAGGAATAAGAGCTCCATATGTGGGCTCTTCTGTCCCAGCTGCCCTTGTCTGGCTTTGCTTGGAGCAGCAAGCACCTCAAAGCTTGAGAACATTAAGCCCTGACCTTCCCGAGGGCTGTGTGCTTTAGTGGGGAGTGGGGGTGCGCCAGGAGCTAGGGGCCAGCCAGAGATCTGCACTTCTTCACCCGCCCTGTGTCACTCAGATGATCAGATGTACACGGATTCTCCTAGAATTTCTATGTGGGTAACTAGCCCCTCTGTGAAGGCTCCGCCCAGAGAACACCAGAGCTTGCGCATGCTCAGTACACCCTCTGAGCAGTACCCAAGACCCTGCGTGTGATTCTGTACACAGTAGGCTGCAAGTCCAAAATGTGACGGAGGCTAAATGAGCAAAGCGTGCTTAGGCCTGCGAGTGCTCTTCAAGGAAACCAGTGAGCCTCAACACACCACAAACCGTCTGTCACCTTCAGATTTATCTCCGGCCTTCTCTGTCCTAAGGCTGTCTCAGGGACTGCATCCCTGTGCCCACCTCCACCAACTGTTTTTTTTGTTGTTGTTGTTGTTGTTTGTTTTTGTTTCTTTCTTACAAGTGCAGCAAATGTGGAGGGCCCAGGCCTGGAAAGGACCTGGGAGGAAGTAAGGAAGGGCATTTCTCTCCCTAGCTTCCCCCTTCCGCAGCATCATGAGCTGGCTCTTCCCTGACAGAAGTCATGTAGGCCCTGTGGTGGCTTCCTGAACACAGCCCTCTCTCCAGTGTTTAGCTGCCATCCCTGTCTTATGCCCTGTTTAGGTTAAGGCTGGGAGTGATTCCTTCGAGGGGTGAATGGCCTCCTTTTCACGTTACATCACCCACTTCTTTAAATAACCAGCCCTTCACTGAGTTTTCCTTATGTACCCACTTTGAAGGTATTTATTTCCTGGGTGCTGGCTGATACAGACTGATTTTCACAAGAAGTCGTGTGTGTGTGTGTGTGTGTGTGTGTGTGTGTGAAGTGTGGTTTGGTGTGGTGTGTGTGCGCGCGCGTGTGTGTGTGTCACAGTTCAGCTATATAATAGAATTCATACAATGGAGGCAGGGTTTTTGGCTTAGCACATCTTACAATTAACCTTCTCAATCTCCCACCTCCCCCACACCCCAAACTCATCATGGGGGCACACTACTTTTTTCTTGCCCTTCTTTCATCCTGGAGATGACTGGAGACCCTGGGCATATTCAGCAGCAGTCTGTCTGACTAACTCCATTTCTGGGTACTGGGTTTTCAAGCCCAGCCCCTGAGTTCCATGCCTCTTGGGCTCTTGGCGGTGGAATTCTGGAGAACTTTATAGCCAAGGTTACACTCATGATGAACACAGATGGGAAGGGAAGGGCACGGAGGGTTTAACATACACTATGCATTCTAAATAATCAGGACAATGATGCTTCCATTTATTAATAAGTCAACTTTTAGGTTTGCAAATTAGACCTCAAAGTCAGCTTGCCAAGGCTTTTAACCATCCCAATACACTGGAAAACAGTGTTTCTGAACTAAAAGTCTAAGGTTGCCATCCTGAAAACAAGAAGATTATCATTCAGATTCCAGCATAAAGATTCTGCCAAGGGATTATCTTTATTGTTCAAAGTTAAGAATTAAAAACAGAGAATTAATAAGTGCACCAACCATCTACCAGTCACTTGACATATTTCATTTTGAAAACTCTGAATATTTGGTATTTTACTGGTGGCTGGGACTGAGCAAAGCCAACTGCCTTAGGACACATTGGGGGAACTGGAATTTGAATCCAGGATTGTTTTCAAAGCTCACATTATACTGATCCAACCATATGATGAAAAATTGAGAAGCTCTTCAGACAACAGATTTGATGAGTATAAATACAGAGTAACATGTTCATTAAAATGTAAATGCGGTATAATGTCAAACACACTATTGAAGCTATTTTTATAAAACTGTTTGTTTCTCTTAGCTTATTTCTTAACCCAACTATCACAGAAATAATCAAGACTCTTCTATAAAACGAGACTTCACAACACAATCTTGAGCAGTTAAAGTCTGTTCCTAACCCTCAATGTTATTTTGTCTCACTCCCAGCAAACAGCCCAGCCATACTTGCACTCTGTAGCTTTCCTTGGCTCCAGCTCCTTCCTCCTCATCTTCCTTGAACCTCTCTACCCATGGCTGCATCCCCAACTTCCTCCTCTAACTCCGCCTCCCCTGGCTGGCAGGAAGTCCAGCCCTATTCTCTCCCCTGCTCATTGATTGGGTGTTAGCTGCTTTATTAACATAAACGGAACAATTGGAGAGCAGAGTTTACACAACATTTAGACAGTAAATTCCCAGAACAAAGCTTGCAACCAGACACGGGTGTGTGTGTGTGTGTGTGTGTGTGTGTGTGTGTACAGAAATCAGCATTTAAACTACACAATAACCTTATGCCTACAACACACATTGGATAAGAAAACATGGAGAAAAAGTAGCTGACACTTTAGAGTGATGAGCTTTTAGATAAATTTTTGCCTAAATAGTTTGCTTTTTGTGGGGGGAGCTATTATGTTTTACATTTTGGTTTTCAGTTCACTATGTAAAATATTTTTGTATGTGTGTTCATATGGTATTCGTGTTCATGTGTCTTCAGGGTGGTGCATGTGACTGTGTATGTGTGTGCATGGCGATCAGAGGTCTTCCTCTATCATTTTCCACTTTATTATACATGTTGCACACACACACACATTGAGCTGGGATCTTATGTAGCCCTGGCTGGCCTGGAACTCTCTATGTAGATGAAGTTGGCCCTGAGCTCACAGAGATCTGCTGGCCTGTGTCCCCCACACTGGGCCACACCTTTTACTAGAAAAGAACTCTCTGGGCTTCTTTGTTTTGTGTGTTGTGCACCACGAGTGTGCCTGGTTCCCACTGAGGGCAGAGGAGAGCATCAGATCCCTTCGAACTAGAATCAGATGGTTGGGAGCTGCTGTGTGGGTACAGGGAACTGAACTCAGGTCCTCTGCAAGAGCAACAAGTGCTCTTAACTGTTGAGCCAACTCTCATCCACCTTATTTTTGAGCTATGGTCTATCACTGAATCTGGAACCGACTGATCTCTGGGGCTGCTTTTTCTGTCTCCCTAGCACTTGGGTGCATGCCACCATGTTTGGCCTTTTAAATGGGTGCTGACAATCAAACACAGGTGTGCATGCCTGCATGGTGGTAACTTCCAGAACTGCAGCTGATACTTTTGTGTTGGAGTTACAGTAACACACTGAAGTCACCAGTTCAAGGTTAAAGACAAATTCCTTGGATTATTTCCATATATGCCAGAGTTTTGTCTGATTGGGTTTTGTTGTTATTTCTTCTTCCTTTCCAATCTGTATTACTTTTTTGTTTGTTTATTTGTTGAGACAGGGTTTCTCTATGTAATAGCCCTAACTGTCCTGGAACTCACTTTGTAGACCAGGCTGGCCTCGAACTCACAGAGATCCACCTGCCTCTGCCTCCTGAGTGCTAAGATTAAAGGTATGCACCATCATACCTGGCTCTGTTCAACTTCTTGTTTTTGTTTTTTGAGACAGGGTCTCTCTGTGTAGCCTTGGCTGTCCTGGACTTGCTTTGTAGACCAGGCTGGCCTCGAACTCACAGCGATCCACCTGCCTCTGCCTCCCGAGTGCTGGGATTAAAGGCATACATCGCCACACCCAGCTTCTGTTCAACTTCTTAGTAGTATGTTGGAGGTTTTGCTTGTGCTATGAAGGACAACAGGCTGTAGGATCTTGTAATGCTTTTGCTTTGGTTATCAGGGTAACAATGTCTTCCTAAAATAAAAGTCACCTGTTCCTTCTCCATCCCTCTTTATTTTAGTTTGGAATTTTCAAGGAACAGGCCCTTTCCATCTAAATTGTTGACTTTATTATTATCTAATACAATATAATTATACAATTATACAATATAATTATACAATTATAAATTTTATATATTCTTTATTTTATATATATATTTTATATATTCTTTTATTGTCTGTGGAATATGTGAGAGTAGAGTAATAGTCTACTTTCCAGTCTGGATGCTGGTAACTTGTGTCATTTCTTCTGTTTTTCCAATCTTGCTAAAAGTTTACCAATTTGATTGTTACAAAAGGTTACCTTTGGATTATTTTCTCCATTCTACTTTTTACTTTATTGACTTTTGTACTCCTTACTATTTCCCCCCTTTTTCTTTCTTTGAGTTATTTTGCCTGTGTACCCTAGATCTCACATAACCTGGGCTGGCCTCCACCACACCCAACTCTGGCTCTCAGTTTTTTAAGGTGGAAACTGAGGTCTCTGAAGAGGTTTTTCTTTTCCAACACTGTTGATGTTATAACACTGCTTTAGCTAGGCAGTGGTGGCACACGCCTTTAATCCCAGCACCTGGGAGGCAGAGGCAGGTGGATCACTATGAGTTCCAGGCCAGCCTGGGCTATCACACAGAGAAACCCTGTCTCAAAAACAAAACAAAACAAAACAAAATAACACTGCTTTAGTTGTATCTCACAATTTGAATATGGTGTATTTTCTTTTTCTTCCAATTTCCTTTGAGATTTCCTCTTTGCCCCAAGGATTACTTAGAATAGTTTTCCAGTGTTTGGAGATCCTGCTCTTTGCTTTCTTTCATTAATTTCCAATGTAATTCTAATATGGTAATGAAACATAATTTGTGTTTTTCAACTGTTCTAGCTTGTTTTTTGTTTTTGTTTTGTTGTTTATAATCCAGGAAGCAGCCTGCCTTAAGACTCTGCAGAATACATGTGAAAGGAGTGACTGTTTTGCTATTGTTGGGTAGGTAATAGATCTATTTGATGGTTGAGTTCTTCAGTGCCTGTATAGCCTGGACGTGATGCTTATCTCTGTCTATTGTGTTATTACCAAGAACGATGTATGGATGTCTTCAGCTGAAGTCTCAGATGGAAGCTAGACATTTCTGTAGCCCAAAATAAGTAATCAGAAATTCTAGGGCTGGGCATAGGATCAGCAGCAGAGCATTTATCCAGTGTGTGTAAGGCCCTGTATTCAACCTCTAGCACCACCACTTCTCCACACAAATAAATAAAATACAGAAAAGTTCTATTAAGAGTAAACTGTTGGGGCGGGCGTGGTGGTGCACGCCTTTAATCCCAGCACACAGGAGGCAGAGACAGGCGGATCGCTGTGAGTTCGAGGCCAGCCTGGTCTACAAAGCGAGTCCAGGATAGTCAAAGATAACACAGAGAAACCCTGTCTCGAAAAACAAAAACAAAAAATAGTAAACTGTCAGCTGGGTATGGTGGCACATGCCTTTAATCCCAGTACTCAGGAAGGCAGAGGCAAGAGGATTGCTGTGAGTTCGAGGCCAGCCTAAACTATACAGTAAGTCCAGGACAGCCAAGGTTACACAGAGAAACCCTGTCATGAAAAACCAAAGAAACAAGAGTAAACTGTCCTAGCTATTATAAAGTGTGGTCATAGACATTTTTGCTAGATAATACATGTTTATTGATGACCGTAAGCCACCAATGGCTAGTGCCAAATCTTCCATTTACTACCCTAATATGACCAGTGAGATGTGAGAACAGGCTTGCACGAAGCCATACTCTTTACTCACACAGGGATGTTCACAGCATCACTTACTATTACTTTGTTTTATTTGGTCACTATGCTGAAGGTGGCCAGTAAATAATTTAATCAAAGTAATTTAAAATACTCCCCTCTGAGACTATGGTCTTTACGCGCTGCTCTGTAGACTGCTGACTCACAGTCCGTGCTGTCTCTTTGTGTCTCCTGCATATTCCCTCTGCTATGGTTTTTGTTTTGTTTTGTTTCCCCAAACACAGGGTTTCCTCTGTGTAGCCCTGGCTGTCCTGGAACTCACTCTGTAGACCAGGCTGGCCTCGAACTCAGAGAGATCCACCTGCTTCTGCCTCCTGAGTACTGGGATTAAAGGCGTGCGCTGCTACCGCTGCTGCCCAGCTCCTGTTATGGTTGGTTTTAAATGACAGATGACTTACCTGAGTGGGACGCCTCCCCTGAACAATTGTTCTAGCTGGTAGAGCAAAGGTATTTCAGAAGGATGCTGACTCTTCTGCTGGCTTGGCCTGTCTCTTGCCACAGCTGGTGCGCCCTGTGGCTGTGGCTGCTGACATTAGAACCAATACTTCCAAGCTTTCACTGTGGAACAGGGAGTAGTGGCTGTCCACGAACCACCCGTGCTCCTGGCGCCGGACTGGGATCACTGAGGCTGACGTCACTGACTAAGTGAACATCGGGCATCCCTCCATGCCCGGCCCCTCCGGTGCAAGACAGCTGTTCTGGGACTATCCCAGCTGTTGAGGCACGTGTAGCACGAATGAGCAAGGAGTCTGTGGTGTTAAGCCCCTTGGACTTGGCAGGCTTCCTTACTACAGAATCAGCACCCTCTCCTGACGGACACCTTACTATAATCCTGCCCTCAGTTAACTCAGGTCAAGAGCAGGAGGAGGAGGCCACTGTGCCGCACACTCCTTACTCTCAGTATTTGGGAGGCTGAGGTGCAAGGACTCTGACTTCAAGACCAGCCTGGGCTATGCAGCAAGCTGTTGACTCAAAGAAGAGAAAAAGATGATGATCACAGTTTAATCCGCATGGAGACTCCAAGATGCTCCTGTTGTCTTAAACACCTAGACACATTTTAAAAGAGGCTCTGGGCTGGAGAAATGGCTCAACAGTTACAAATACTTGTGGCACAAGTAAGAAAACCACTCTGAAAGGGCACTCGTGTCCCCGACCCCGCCTCCGCAAAACAAACAAACAAACAAACAAACAAACAAACCCAAAAGAACAGGTAACATTAAGTGTGGACAGAACCACCTCCAGAGAGCACGCCAGAAACTTGAGCATAAGTGCTCGGACCTGGTGTACGTTACAGATGCTCACATCTGGGCTCAGACCTGGCGTACATTATAGATGCTCACTTCTGAGCTCAGACCTGACATACATTACAGATGCTCACATCTGGGCTCAGACCTGGTGTACATTACAGATGCTCACATCTGGGCTCAGACCTGGTGTACATTACAGATGCTCACATCTGGGCTTAGACCTGGTGTACGTTACAGATGCTCACATCTGGGCTCATTTGCTCAGCTGGCTGGATTTCTTTGACAGGGTCTTGTTATGGAGCCTTGGCAGCCTGGATCTTGAATATAGTGCCTTTGACTTTGGGGATGTCCTCCTGCCTCTGCCTCCTGAGCACTGGGTTACAGGCATAGCCATCATGCTTGGCAAAACAATAGAACTCTTTCTGATTTTGGAAAAATAGAAAAATGTGAAGAAAATGTAGTTGCTGGTGAGAGAACTAAGAAAAAATACCCCATAGACAAGTCAAGACCACAGTGGTCTTGTGCTAACAGTGAAATGACACCAGTGTTTCCCAATTTTGTGGCTGAAAGACTTAAGACAATCTAGTTTTAGAGCTGGATCCTGTGATTTTTTTTCCCTCCATGAGACACGGCAGTGACCTGGTCCTCACCCTAGGATTTATGTGAGAACCTTACCTCTTTTACTGATCCGTGTTCCCTATAATAGAGCATTATTTCTAGGGAGAGCCCAGACAAGTCTCCACGGCTAACACCCACAGTAGTCTCCACCTATCTGGGGAGGGGATATGCTCAAGACTCCTTCACTACGCTGGGCGTGGTGACGCATGTCTTTGATCCCAGCACTTGGAAAGCAGAGACAGGTGGATCGCTGTGAGTTCGAGGCCAGCCTGGTCTACAAAAGGAAGTCCAAGACAGTCAAGGCTACATAGAGAGACCCTGTCTCGGGAAAAAAAAAAAAAAAAAAAGACTCCTTCACTGATGCCTGAACACCAAGGCAGAAAGTGCTGGGTTTGTTGTTGTTGTTTTTCTGCCAGACACACCTATGATGAAGAGCATGCATTAGGCACAGCAAGATTAGTAATAATAAAATACAAGCTAGACTCTGTTCAGTCTTACAAAAGTCTGTGACTATGATCTCTCCTGTCCAAGTGCTAACCAGGCCAGAAACGCCTTAGCTTCTGAGGTCAGATGAGGTCGGTACATTCAGGGTGAAACAACCATAGCCTGGTCTCTCAAAAACAATGTAGCACCCTTCTGGTGATATGGGGTAACACAACAGCAGTGGGATGAGACCAAACGAGGTGAATGACTAAGCACTTGTCACGAACTGCAGCAGCCACTCTGTAGTTCAAGGTGACAGCAAAGCTAGCACAAATCTCTTTCTGTACAGTTAGTTTTTCCGAGACTGGGTCGTATGGCCCAGACTGGAACTTGCTATGTAGGGGAGGGTGGCCTTGAACTCTTGATGTTCCTGCCTCCACTCCCCAAGCACTGTGCTGTCCTGCATGAACCACCATGCCTAGCCTTTTTTAGAATTGCAGATAAAACCTTGTAGACCTTAGTAACTTTGGCACACAGCATTTTTCACTCCTTACAAAGACAAGAGTTTTTGCCCTCATCACTTTAAGGAAGCACTTCAGGGCTTCTCTTTGGCACATTCCAATTGTCAGAACCACTACCCATAACCACTGTGAAGTAGTTCTTAAACACAAGCACTGTGATGCCTTAACAGTTGATCTGATAACCAGATGACGAGACAGAGGCCAACCTAAGGACGCCCTCATTTCACTTGCTGTCAGCGACTTGCTCTCACTTGACTCTAAAAGTCTAGCAGGAAGGTACGCGGCACATCCCTGCCATTCCAGCACTCAGGAGGCAGAGGCAAAGGGACTGTAAGTTCCAGGATAGCCTTGCTACACCGTGAATCCTTGTCTCAAAAAAAAAAAAAAAAAAAAAATCACTAATTTTTAAGATGGCAAACATTGTAGCTTCAGTAATTGAAAGGCTGGGAGGTAGGCAAAGGGCCTGGTTGAGTAACACAGCCGATTAAGGGAAAGCAGCATCTGCATCGTGGATGTGCTAGATTGAGGGATGACTCACAACCTAGGAAGGGTGGGGCAGAGGCGGAAGATCCTGCCATGCAATGCAGAATAATGTACGACTTACAATTTACCAGTCATTATTTTGGGAACTTCAACTTAACATTTCAGACCCAGGTGAGCGTGGGAAATGAAGCCAGTTAGTGAAATGCAGACTACATGCAGCAGAGAGATCATTTTATTTTCCCAGAAAAGGAAAGAGTGACTCTGCAAACAATTTAGTAATCTTTAGGCTGTTGCTTCTTCTATGAGGGATGAGGAAGGAGGCTTTCCTCCAGAGTTGTGAGGCCTACGTGGGGGCCTGCAGCAGCCGACTGCTGATGCGGAGAGTTTACTTCTTAAATACAGTGCAAGAGGGATGAATGCAGGGCTAGGTCGTCTTGTTAGAGTACACAAAAATGTCACCTTCAGGTGTGAAATCTGAGGCCTCTGTATACAGGGTTTCACCTCTCGCCGTGTTCTGGGTGGTGACTGGGTGCTCTTAATACCTGTCAGTGGGGGTGGGGGGGGTTAGGGATTTAGCTCAGTGGTAGAGCATCTGCCTAGCAAGAGCAAGGCCCTGGGTTCAGTCCTCAGCCCGGGGGGCGGGAAGAATAGGCATACGGGGCCTGGCGAGACGGCTCAGAGGTTAAGAGCACTGTCTGCTCTTCCAGAGGTCCTGAGTTCAATTCCCAGCAACCACATGGTGGCTCACAGCCATCTATAATGAGATCTGGTGCCCTTTCTGGTGTGCACGTGTACATGTAGGCAGAACACTGTATACATAATAATAAATAAATATTAAAAAAAAAAAAAAAAGACCAGTCAGTGGGAGAAAGGGCTGGTCTCACCGGTCAGTACAGACTCCCATTTGATCAGCTTTTGGTTTTGTTTTAAATCCCAGGTCCTCTCGTTTAACTTCCCCACTATTGTATTTTCTTTCTCACTGTACTGGGGGTGACCTGATCCCAGAAACCTAACCTGTGTGTCCAGGCCCTTCAGTGGCCCTTTGAGATTTTACTTTGATACAGAATCTAAGTTGCACAACTGACCCAGCCTAACTGCTGTACTCTGACAGGCCTCCTGCACTCACTTAGATCCTCTTTCTTTGTTCCAATAAGACTGTGCTAACACCTCTCACCTACTGCTGTCTCGTTCCCACTCTTGGGGCTGAGAACTTTTTTATTTTCTCAGTTTAAATAGCTTTCACAGGAAACAAAACCATGTTTAAGTGTCTCATATTGAGTCAAAATCTCCTTTAAAGTGCATTAGTTAGTTTTGTTTTGTTTTTCCAGACAGGGTTCCTCTGTGTAATAGCCCTGACTGTCTTGGAACTCTTTGTAGACCAGGCCGGTCTCGAACTCACAGTGACCTGCCTCTACCTCCTGAGAGCTGGGATTAAAGGCGTGCGCCACCACAGCCATGTGGCATGCATTCGTTTTTTAAGTTGGGGTTGAGTTTGGGCTGGTAGGATGGCTCAGGTACAGGCCTTTGGGCTGGTGGGATGGCTCAGGTACAGGTGCAGGCTGGTGGGATGGCTCTGGTACAGGTGTTTGGGCTGGTGGGATGGCTCAGGCACAGGTGCAGGCTGGTGGGATAGCTCTGGTACAGGTGTTTGGGCTGGTGGATGGCTCAGGTACAGGTGTAGGCTGGTGGGATGGCTCTGGTACAGGCCTTTGGGCTGGTGGGATGGCTCTGGTACAGGCCTTTGGGCTGGTGGGATGGCTCAGGTACAGGTGTTTGGGCTGGTGGGATGGCTCAGGTACAGGTGCTTGGGCTGGTGGGATGGCTCAGGTACAGGCGCTTGGGCTGGTGGGATGGCTCAGGTACAGGTGCTTGGGCTGGTGGGATGGCTCAGGTACAGGCGCTTGGGCTGGTGGGATGGCTCAGGTACAGGCGCTTGGGCTGGTGGGATGGCTCAGGTACAGGCGCTTGGGCTGGTGGGATGGCTCAGGTACAGGTATTTTCCACCAAGCTTGACCCCTGACCCGAGTCCAATCTTCAGAATCCAGAACCAGCTCCTGAAAGCCATTGTCTGATGTACACACAGAGATGTGCATATAAACAGCGGTACAGAACTGTTTTTAAATCAATGATGTAACTATAGACTACTGAATGTGAACATGTTCATAACATAGTCCTCTCTTCTCAATTGCCTTTGGTTTTCCTGATTGAAGAGGAAAAATATGTCAGGATCTGGTGTTGTTTTTTGCATAAAGTAAGCAGTTCCTTCGATGGCAATCCAACTCATAACCTTCATATCCTAATCTCCAATCAGGCTGGCTTCTGCTCCTCTACCAAATGCGTTGTTCACTGATGCCATATTTATCAATGACAGAAAAAACAGGCTAACACTAAGGCGTTTTAATTCAGCACCCCGAGAAACTGAGCTTGGTAGCAGGCTAAATTCCAGGCTAGCCTGGGTAACATAGTTAAGCCCTGTTTCAAAAACCCAAACTCCTTATCAGCACATGTACTCAAATGTCCCACTGATGCCTCAAAACAGTAACAACAAAAGCCACATTCGTTTTGAAGAGTAATCATTCCAAAGCTGGTCATCAACTTTCATCCCAAATAGAGCTGGGTTAGGTCTATTTGGTACTCTAGCAGAGTGGGTGCCCAGCAAACTCGGGGTTTGGCTAAGAGCGAGCGGTCTTACGGCGCATGCTCCTCGCCCCTCCCCAAGGGCTAACCTGAGCCTTCTGCAGAACCTGGTCTCGCCTCCCTCCACCTCCTACCCTAGGGTCTCAGGGTCTCCGAGAAAAGCCTCGCTTGCCCCCAGGAGCCTACCAGGGAGGACTACAAACGCGGCCAGAGAATTCACATCAGTCATTCCCCCTAGACATTCGGTTGAGGTACACGTCATCTTGCCCCGACCTGCGCAAAGCACACCCTGACAGGGCCGGCTCTGCGCACGCGCACAGCCCACTGCCGCAGTACCGCCCAACCGAAAGGGCCGCTCTAGGCAGGAAGTGTCGTCCCAACTCGCTGGTGCGGGCGCTTCCGCCTCCCGCCCCGTACGCTGGAGCGGGAAGGCTGTTCTCCATGTCGTCCCCACGCTCTGCTGACACATCCTCGCGTAAAAGCGGCGCAGGCTGCGCTCATTAGAACGGAAGCGGGATCGCTTTTCCCCGGAAAGCTGACCGTACCGCCCTCGGAGGTCACGGCCTCGGCCCAGGGCCCACAATCCCCTGCACGGGGGCTTGTTTCCGGTGGCGAGGCTCAGAGCCCTTCACCTTTCTGGAATGGCGTTGTCAATACTTCGTCCTCCGCTTATTAATAGTTCTTCCCATCTCATTGTCCTTAGAATAATGCGTTTTTTTAAAAAAAATCCAATTTTTATGCGAGCAGCATTCTAGCAGCACAAAATTATATCCACAATAGTTAAGCAATTTTTAAAAAACTTTTCTTTTTTACTTTATTTTTGGTTTTTCGAGACAGGGTTTCTCTGTGTAGCCTTGGCTGCCCTGGACTCACTTTGTAGATCAGGCTGGCCTCGAACTCACAGCGATCCACCTGCCTCAGGCTCCCGAGTGCTGGGATTAAAGGTGTGCGCCACCACGCCCGTTCCCCGGCCCCACCCCCACCCCCCACCCCGCCTTTTTTTAAAATTCCGGCGTATTTGAGGCAAGGCGAATTCTAATCCATCCTGGACTACTAACCGAGACTGTGTCAAAAACCCCCGAAGAGGGGAAAGCGAAGCGGAGCAATCCCTACATTGGGAGGCTGAGGTAGGATCTGGGTTAGCTTGAGGCAAGCCTGGGCTACCTAGCGTGGCCCTGCCCACCAGGGTGGGGCAAGAAACAACCCACAGGGGTGAGCATATTGCCAAATTGCTATGTAAATGCGGAGTTTTCAAATAGGCACAAAGAGGTACTTCGTGCCTGCTTCTCCAGGGTTTATATGCATTTATATGCTATTTTAATTGTTTTTTAAAACCCATGGAGGATTTTTAAGGTATTTACAGTTTTTCATTTTTACAAACAGTGATAGGTTGCTAGATCAAAAGGAATGCACATTTGTAAGATTCTGAGTGCGAACAGTCCAGAAGTGTTTTTACTAATGTGCATTTTCCCAGTAAGAGTATTAGAATGCCGTGTGAGAGTATGTACCTCATTCCATTACTAATCAGTCTTTTGAAAGGCTCTTGTATAAATTAGTGTTTTGTTACCTAGGTATAAAACTGAATACTTTCCGTATATTTATTGGGTTTTTAAAAATTTTATTTATTATTACATACACAGTTTTCTGCCTGCATATACACCCGCAGGCCAGAAGAGGACATCAGATCCCAGTATAGATGGTTGTGAGCCACCATGTGGTTGCTGGGAATTGAACTCAGGATCTCTGGAGGAGCAGTCAGTGCTCTTAACCGTTGAGTCCAGGGCAGCCAAGGATAAACAGAGAAACCCTGTCTGGAAAAACCAAAATAAACAAACAAATAAAAAATAAATATAAAATAAAAAAACCAGTATTTATTGTTATTACTCTGTTTGTGAATGATGGAAGGGTACGTGTGCCATGACACGCGTGTGGAAATCAGAGGATAACTTTGCGGGTTTGGTTCTCTCCTTTCACTTTTATGTGGGTGAAACTCAACGTGAGGGGTCCTGCAAATGGCACGGCAGGCAGAGAAGGGATCCAGAACAGTGGTCCGTGTGAGGCAAGAAGGAAACCTGGTTCAGTGTGACTCCATAGCCAGGTGGCTCAACCTTCTAGAGTCTGACACTGGGCCGTTTATTCTAGGCATATTAAAGTACAGTCAGCTAACTCCATTCCATGGACATGGTAAAGCTTAAGGCACGACTACATTGAAACCCTTTTATAAAGTGCATGTGACATCTTCCATGAAGATGGGTTCTGTTGGCTGAGAGATGGAGCTCAAGATAAAGGTCTAGGGAGGAGGAGTCTGGGATAAACCTAACAGTCTGGAGGATTCCGGTGTGACCTGGCCCAAAAGATCGCACCCATCCCCAGGCTGTTAACTACACCTGCTCCCAGCCTCCTGGGCAGAAAACAGGTTATATGTCTTTTCTCTTGAAGAGATAACCCTGTGTGGTTAACACTCCCCCATTCCCTAGTGCTTAGCTGTGAGCACAAGGGCCACATTCCCTCTACAACTCTGAACTATAGGCTTGTGGGTCAAGTGCTCTCCTGGTTGAATTATCTCACTGGCCCTGATTAAGGTACTTTAGTTTGTTTTGTTTTTTAAGCTTCAGTGGGTGAATGCCTGCTTAACACTCTTAAGTACTAGATGGGTGTACTAGTGATGTCTTTAATCCCAGCACTTGGAAGCAGAGGTAGGTGGCTTTTTGTGAGTTCAAGGCCAGCTTGGTCTATGTAGGGAGTAGTTCCAGGACAGCCTGGGCTATGTAGAAAGACTCAAGAATTACAATTTTGAACTGTATTAGTTTTCTCATTGCTGTCATCATATATGTGAGAGGAGGCAAGTTCAGGTGAGAAAGGCTTATTTCAGATTATAACTTGAGGGGACACAGCCCATCCCACAGGTGAAGGCATGGCAGAGGGAGTGTGAGGCAGCTGATACCTTTACGTGTGCAATCCGGAAACTTCTTTTTATTCAGTCTGGGCGCTTAGCCTATGGGATGGCGGGTTTCCTACTTGAGTTACCTCACTCTAGAAAATTCCTCACTGACTAAGATGCTCAGAAGTTGTCTCCTGGGCTCTTCTAGAGTCTCTCAGGTTGACAATCGTTAGTAACCATCACAAGTCCACCCTTTGTCCACTTGACAACCAAGCACACAGCATTTATGTCATGACCACTTGTGACCACTGGCTCATAACCATCTCTTCATGCTAAAGGCGTTCAGTCCAGCTTCGCATTCCAGAAGGCAGACTCCTCCCTCCATGGCTGCCCTCGGGACACCCTTCCTGCTGTCCCAGTGCGGAGCTGCAGGCTTCTTTTTAATTGCACTAATCTGTTTAACAATTATGGTGCTTTCAGACATAGCATGTTTATAATTTTCAACTTGCTTGCACTTGCTCCAGAATTCGAACAGCCCCCACGGCACAGCATGGCTGCTGTGCTAGCTTGTTTTGAAATTTCTTCCACCAGAGAGACATGAGGCAGCTGCTTTTGAATTTGTGTCGCTCAGGTTCTTAGGATGTGGGCAGAATGTAGCCCTTGACCTTAGGAGCCTCATGAGCTGGATCTCTGCTGTCACATTTCTCTTGGCATTCTTGTCTTCCAGATTCCACGAGAGCACCCCAGAAAGTTCTGCTTATAGGATTCTAGAGACCAAAGTTGCAGATTCTTTGTCCATTCCTCCCACAAACCTTCTCCACTGGCCTAAGAACTTGTCCTGTTTGTCCCAGCACCAGCTCCACTTCTAAGTGCTAACTTGTCAGAACGTGGCCCGAGAGTGGAGTCCTCTGAGAATACGAGTGCTTGTGAGACAACTCCAAGAAAATGAGTCTTAGGACCTCAGGTCACTCACAACATGGGATGGTTTGGAGTGTGTTGTAGTGTTCCTCTCAGGTGTAGCGGGGAGAGGAGTGAGTTTACCTCAGATCACTCACCACCACTCCTCTTGCTGGTTGTTCATGTACTTCTGCAGAAGAATGTGGTTTTGCCCCGCGCTGCTTGCCCCTGTGATGGCACACTTTGCTCGCTTCATCCTTCCAGCCCTCACGGGACACATCGTCTGCTGCCCTGAATAAAGCTGGCCAATTGCATGAGACGTTGCGTTAGGATTTGCTGTGTTTGGGTTTAGGGTAAGGCCATCGTGGAGGGGAAGGCACAGCAACTGGAACAGGAGGGCACACCACATCTGTTCAGGAAGCAGAGAGATGGATGAATGAATGCTGGTGCCTAGCTTGTTTTCTTCTTTTGATTTATTTCAGAACCCTAGCGGTGCTGCCCGCATGTAGCTCGGCTCTTTCCGCCTCAGTAACTCAGTATAGACCCTTCCTAACAGACTTGCACAGAGCCCTGTCTCCTGGGTGTTCCAGATTCTGTCAAGTTGACAATTTGTTGTTGTTGTTGTTTTGTTTTGTTTTTCGAGACAGGGTTTCTCTGTGTAGCCTTGGCTGTCCTGGAGTCACTTTGTAGACCAGGCTGGCCTCGAACTCACAGCGATCCACCTGCCTCTGCCTCCCAAGTGCTAAGATTAAAGGGTGCGCCACCGCCACCCAGCTCAAGTTGGCAATATTATATACCAAATTGTCTTAAAATTCCAGATTATGGAAAAATGGATATTATGTAAATTCATTTTATTTTTGCAATACTGACTTTGAACCTAGAGCCTTGCATGTGCTGTACTCTACTGTAGCACTGAGCTATACCCTCAAACCGAGAAATATGATCTTTATAAAAGTAATGCACACATAGGTCATACTGAGTGCTTTGTTTGTATTTACTTGTTTCTACAAGACATGGTATCACGTAGCCCAGGAGGCCAGCTCATCGCTTACCTTGAACTTCTGATCCTCCTGCCTCTGGCCTGCTCGTATTAGAGGTCTGAGCCACCACACAAACTGAGCTGTGGTTCCTCTTGTGTTAGTGTGTTTAATTCGCAGAGCAACCCTGCTATTGCTCTCTTGACCTGACCCGCCCCAGCCCTGTCACAGGTGAGTGAAACAGAGGTAATAGAAAACTGATTCAAACTAGTTCAGTCTGATTTTCTCTCCCAGAAATTTATAAGTAGCTTTAGTTGGTCTCTCAACCTAGAAAGGTATGACGCAGGCAAAAAGACCTTTGAGCCACATACAGAAGCTTCACAAGCCCCCCCCCCCAACTTCTCAAATAAACTGTCTTTCGATTTAGGCCCTCTTGAATGACCCCTGGTTTTAAAACCAAATATGTTGTTTGATTTTTACAAGTTTTTCAGTAGCACTTTCTTCGCATGTATCATATACATTTCTTATTTAATTCACTCAAATATGTTCTGGGGTTGTTTTTTTTTTCCTCTTTAAAACAGTACCTGCTTATCATAGACCCTTTACATCTCATCTGTAAAAATTCCTCTTTCATCAGCCGAGGCAGCAGACGTCAGCGGCTTGTAAATGTGACGTCAGCCTTTGTGATGCGTTCCAGAACAGTGTTTCCCACTCAATCCTTCGCTTCTGTGATGATTCACATGAGGATGACAGTGATTCATCCATTTTCCTTGCCATAGGATCCCGAAGAAGCATAGCGTGTCCTGTAACCCGATTTAAAAGGAAGTCTCACATGTGAGTAAGAGCCTTTAGATTCCAGTGCGCGAAACAGAGCCAGGCCTGGTGACTCATGCCCGTAAGCCCAGGGCCCGGGTGGCAGAGGCAGGTGGGGTGAGAGTTCAAGGCCTGCCCGGACTACAAAGACAGGCTCTGTCTCAAACACAAAAAGCAACTAGGGAGCAAAAAACCCTAAAGCCGTGGTCAGTGAAGAAAGCCGTGGTCAAGAGGACTGATCCTCAGTTATGAAGTGACAAGCCGGAGAGGGCACACTGAATGATCTAGAATACAGCAGATAAAATGCCAAGGAAATTAACGCTTCATTCTTAATGTGAGAACATGGGGTTTTTTTCCCCCCAGAGCCCATCTTACCAGATGTGTTTAAGAACACAATTGCTGGGGGTTGGGACATCACATCATGCATGTGCCGCATACTACAGCCCCTCAGTGGGGACAGACCATCGTGTGCAATTAAAAAAAAAAAAAATCAATGTCAAGCAGAAACTAGTGTAAACCATAACTAGACTCAGCAAGGCCGACAAACAGCCACATACCTGGTCAGGTCAGGTGAGCTTGTCACAAATTTAGGACATTTTTTAGATTTCTAGAGGTAGGGAATTTTTTTTTTTTCTTTCAGAATTTAGGTAATGGCTGGTAGAGCTACTCAAATGATGTATTTACATTTTAGCAGGCACTCAGATTTCAGATTTCCTGGCCAGCCCTGGGGGTCAGCTAAGAGCTTCTTCGAAGTCCTCCTGGTGTCAGATAGTCCTGTGGTTTGGACTGTTTAGTCTGAAGGCAACGAACACAGTTTCAGAAGAAGAAAATGAAGGCTGTGAAGTAATTATCTAAAGTAATGGGTACAGTTTCCAGTTTGCCTTCCTGACCTTCGCGAGCCATCATTATTTCAGTGTGGGGTTTGGTTTAAAACGTTGCAGGTTTTTTGGTTTTGTTTGGTTTGGTTTGGTTTGGTTTGGTTTTTGTTGTTCTTGTTGTTTTTCGAGCCAGGGTTTCTCTGGGTAACCTTGGCTGTCCTGGACTCACTTTGTAGACCAGGCTGGTCTTGAACTCAGAGATCTGCCTGCCTCTGCCTCTGCTGGGATTAAAGGTGTGTGCCACCATGCCCAGCAGCAGTTGCAGTTTTAAGCAATAAAACTTCTCAGTGGGTCTGTTAAATTTGCTATATATTTTCCTTTAAAATTTATTATGATGATTATGGTGATGATGATGATGATTTGTGTGTTTGCCCGTGTGAGTTTATATTCTCCACGTGAGTGCAGGTGCCTACAGAGGCCAGAAGAGAACGTCAGATACTCTGAAACTGGAATTATAGGCTGTTGTGAGCTGTCTGACGTGGGCACTGGAAACTGCACCTGGGTCCTCTGCAAGGGCAGTCTGCACTCTTAACCACCGAGTCATCTCTTTTGCCCCTGGTATATTTTTCTTAAATCTGTCAATGAATCAAACCTTCCTTCATGTTTCTATTCTTTATTTCCGTATAGAAGTATTTCCTTATTTTCAGCCCATGACTGGTTGTGCTAACGTTGTTTCACTGAATCTTTAATGAGCTTATTCAGCAGGGTAAACTGGGTGCCCATTTTGTCGGACTCTACGCCCCGTGCTAGGTGAGAAACACTCCACATATACACAGTTCCACACAGGCTCTCTCCCTTGTACACTCTTTCTCTCCCACTCCTCCCTCCCTTTTATCTCTCTCCTCTCTCTCTCTTCCTCCCATTCTCTAAAAACCAAAAGGACATCACAATCCCTTGTTGCAGGTGATGGAACAGGTAAATACAGTGCGCCACGGAACGCCATGCTCTAGGAGAAGGGGACTGCAAGTTAAATAAACATAAAAATACTCTAAGATGGTGGCTCAGCCAGTGCACTATTGCTGTGAAGCGACACCATACCATGGCAACCCCAATAAGGAAAACATTTAGTTAAGGCTTATGCACAGGTTCAAAGGTTCACAGTCAGGCATGGCGCTGGCGAAGGAGCTGAGAGTTCCACATCTGGGTACACAGGCAGCAGGAAGACAGACACTGGGCCTGGCTTGGCATTTTTTTTAACCTCAAAGCCCACCTCCAGTGACACATCCAGCAAGTCCACACCCACCCCAACAAGGACACACCTCCTAGTCCTCCTCAAGTTGGGTCACCCCCTGGTGACTAAGCATTCAAATGTATGTGGCCATTCTTACTCCACCCCCCACAGGTGTTACATATATAGATCCCCTAGACCTACTAAACAAAATGCAAGAGTGGAGCTCAGCAGCCTGCTTTAATAAGTATAACATGTGATTGTGACACCCACTGAGGTTGGCCGAAGGGCCTGCTTTGGCCATAAGTGTGGGGAAAAAAAAACCAGCAGACAATCGTTTATCTGTCTGTCTGTCTGAAGGGTCTCACTCTGAATCCCAGCTAGACCTGTGTAGTCCAGGTTGGCCTCTAACACACTGTGATCCTCCTGCATCAGCCTCCAGCACAGGCAATGTTGTCATAGTCGGCAGAACAGTGATAACTCTGAATGATAACGCACAGGGTTGGAGTAGGGTGATGGGCCATGAATGTGAAAGATGAGCCTGGAAAGGTAAGCACGCTTCAACTATACTCTTACAGGTGGTATCACGCCCTGACTACAAAAAAAAAAAACAAAACAAAACTAACACTGGAGAGATGGCTCAGAGGTTAAGAGCACTATCTGCTCTTCCTGAGGTCCTGAGTTCAATTCCCAGCAACCACATGGTGGCTCACAGCCATCTATAATGTGATCTGATGCCCTCTTCTGGTCAGACAGAACGCTGTGTACATAAAAATAAATAAATCTTAAAAACAAAAAACTTTAAGCCTCAATAGACATAGGCCACACATCTTTAATCCCAGCTCTTGGGAGGCAGAGTTGAGTGGATCTCTGAGTTCGAGGCCAGCCTGTCCTGCATCGTGAGTTCCAGATAAACTAGGGCTACATAGTAAGACCCCCTGACTCAAAACAAAAACAAAACTTACAACGAAAGTCTTTAAACATCAGTCAACAGATACTGACTGTACCTTGTCAGATAGGTATAAGGAACAAAACAGAGTCCTTACTCACTGGGAAGGGACTTAGCCTAGAAGCGAGTGGATATATTATGTCCGGTGATAGGAAACGCTGTGATGCGATGACTTGGATGAAATTACACCGGTCAGCAGCCCACAAAGAGGAGTTCACAGGTCCTAGGGGGAGCCTGACACTGTTTAAGTGACTATTGAGTGCTCAGCATTGAGTGGAATGTCTCCAGTGCTTCCTCCAAACCTCAGGGCACAGCGGTGAGTGTGAGGAAAGAGTGTGAGAACTAGGGGACCGGAAGTACTGCCGGAAACACCGCTGCACCCGGAAGTTCTCAGCAGCATTGGTTACCTGCACAAGCAGCCTCGGCCAGTCCGAGCTTCGTGGCATTCGCGAGGCCGCCCCCTCCCTGAGGAGCTACCGTTCACTGGTGGCCGCTGGAGGAGGGGGAAATAAGTTCCTTAGTGCTGCACAGCCCCGTGCTTGTGCTCATGCAGGAAAAGCTAATTAAATGCACCAGGGACGCGCACACAGACGCACATGGTAAGAAAGGAGGAGGGGCATTGCTGGGAAGAAAGGCTTTATCTGAAAGGGTTAAAAGAAGACCGGATACAGTCAACGTAGACACGCATATGGGAAATCGTGAGAGAAAAAAAGAAACTAAAGGGTTAATTCCGTGTGACCATATGACTATGGCTATGAGGTAAAAAATGCTATGGGAATGGAGAGCAGACAGCAGGTTTCCGGGCTTGAGGAGGGAAGTGACTGGTTGTTGAAGAGCATTGCTACGGGGCCCGGTGTGGTGGTGCACACCTGTAATTCTAGCACTTGTGAGGCTGAGGCAGGAGGATCACCAATTCCAAACCAGCCCAGGCTACACACAGAGAATGTGTCTCAAAAACAAAACAACACAAAAGGACAATACTTAAGCCAGGCGTGGTGACGCGTGCTTTTAATACCAGCACTCGGGAGGCAGAGGCAGGTGGATCGCTGTGAGTTCAAGGCCAGCCTGGTCTACAAAGCAAGGTTCGTCATATACACCTTTATTGTGGTGAAACATGCTCTTTCTTCGTTTCCTTAGCACACGAAGAGATGGTGGATTTTATTAAAAGCCTTTTCTGTGTCTGTTGAGATAACTGTGACTTTTCTCTTGAGTCCGTTTACATAATTTATAATGTTTGCTGATTTACATATATTGAACTATACCTGCACTTCTGAGGTAGACCCAACTTGATCTTAGCAATGTCTTCGGGAATTCAGTTTGTAAGTGTTTAGTTGAGAATTTTTTTCATCTAAGGTCATCGGGAAAATTGGTCTATGGTGTTCTTTGGTTGCTGTTTCTAAACCTCTGTCCTTTCATTTGTGTTTCAGAGGCTAATAGCAGGACCAGTCTCTGAAGGTAACTGTCTTTGTGAGCTGCTGCCAGGATGAAGGCTGGTGGGGGGGAGGGGCTCATCGTCATCATTAACATTTGAGACACAGTTTCATACAACCCTGGCTAGTCCGGCCTGGAACTCACCGTGTAGATCAGGCTGGCCTTAAACAAAGATCCTTGTCTCTGCCTCTCAGGTACTAGGGCTAAAGGCGTGCACCATCATGCCTTGCCCATGGGAAGACTCTAGATCTGGATGTTTTTCACTTCGACTGTGTTTGTCCATAAATGTGCATCAGACAGAAACAATATACAGAAAGCATAAGCTTTCTCCCAGTTAGTGCCCAGGAGTGGCAGCCTGGGAGCCCAGAGGTTCGATTTGGGGCCATCTCTAGCGTTTGCTGAAGCCTCCAGGAACACAGATGTGCATGCTTAATATTTCAGCTGTGGTGTCAGGTTTGTGGTTGTATAGAAAGAAATATGTGCATTTATGTTTTGAGATAAGAAAGACTGAACTAGTGATTTCCCTGTTTCTACGCCCTGTTTTCTGAGACAAGGTCTCGCATCATAGCCCAGCGTGGCCCAGAACTCGTTGTGTAGCTCAGGCTGTTTCCCAACTCACAATCATCTTCTTCTTCTTCTTCTTCTTCTTCTTCTTCTTCTTCTTCTTCTTCTTCTTCTTCTTCTTCTTCCTCTCTCACACAATCTTCCTCTCTCTCTCTCTTTCTCTCTCTCTCTCTCTCTCCCCCTCTCCCTCCCTCTCATTTTTTGAGACAAGGTTTTTCTGTATAGCCCTGCTGTCCAGGACTCGCTTTCTAGGCCTCCCTGAGTGCTGGAATTAAAGGTGTGCACCACCACCACCCGGCTTTGTCAGCAACTTTTATTATCTAATCAGGGACAAATTGGGAGGCAAAGTTCATGGGACCATCCTGAATACATGAGAATCTGCCCAGAGGACAGCAAGGATCCTAGGCACAAAGTATCAACACTTGAACACACAGTAGCTCCAGATCAGTCACAACAGGATGAGATGGGAAAAGGAAAAGGTGAGTGGGGAGGAAGCGACCAAAGTAGTTATGCATGTATGAAACACCACAGCAAAGCCCCTCACTTCAGCCAGCTGTGGTGGCACCCGTAGCAAGTTACAGATCAGCCGGGGTTACATAGTGAGACCCTGTCTCAAAAACCAACCCAACCCAAACCACAGCAGAAACCCCCTGATTTGGCATAATCTACATCTATATCTATATTAGCAAGAAGGAAGAAAACTCTTCCCAGGTGAGTCTAATGAACTGTCAAAGTTCAAAAATTCTTGAGTGTAAATGTGACCCACATAAGGTACGTATTAATCCTAAATGAAGAGTGACTTCAGAAGAATGGGCAAAGTATATGGAAAGTCGCACAGAGAGTGAGCCTGGAGAAGATAAAGCATAAGCTTCAAAAAGCCCTCCCTTGCAAGACTCCTTTCAAGGATGAGAAAGTTCTACCTCTTAGGCAGGAGGACCAGCGCCCCAACATGGAGCTGTCTCCCTAGAACACTGGTGTGTGTGTCTTCCTCTTCCTTTTCCTCCTTTGTCTTCCCTTCTTCCTCCTTTTCCCTTTCTTTCTTTCTTTCTTTCTTTCTTTCTTTCTTTCTTTCTTTCTTTCTTTCTTTCTTTCTTTCTTGTATATGAATGCTTTATCTGCAGAACAGAGCATCAGATCCCATTATAGATGGTTGTGAGCCACCATGTGGTTGCTTGGAATTGAACTCAGGACCTCTGGAGGAGCAGGCAGTGCTCTCAACCACTGAGCCATCTCTCCAGCCCCTCTTCCTTTTCTTATCTCTATTTGCCAGCTGGCCTTGAAACCCTCCGCTCAAGCAATCCTCCTGCAGTAGTCTCCCTAGCAGCTGGGACCACAGGTACGTGTGCCATGCTCAGATGTTTCTTTCTTCCCATCCCAACGGGACCTTTGGTTGTTAGAAGAGATCAGCCAGATGTCAAGATAAGGATTAAAAGTGTTTCCAGGGGAAGCTCGTTCACCACAGATAGGAGGCAATTGTTGCTCTTCTTGTTTTCCTAGAGTTGAAACCAGGGATTACACAAGTTGCTCAAGTCACACAGAGCAGCAGAGGCCGTAACAGACAGTAACAGGATCCTGCAGGTTTGTCTCCTGCCCAGCTTCTGCACATGTGTGAATTGCCTGAGCAAGTGGGCTGATCTGTGTTGGGTGATCATGAACACACTCCACAAGATGGTGTCGCTGACCTTACAAAACTCACTGCTTGTGACCTTGTCCTGACAAGGCTACATACTTTCTTTTTTTGTTTTGTTTTGGTTTTTTTTGAGAGAGGGTTTCTCTGTATAGCCTTGGCTGTCCTGTACTTGCTTTGTAGACCAGGCTGGCCTTGAACTCCCAGTGAGCTGCCTGCCTCTACCTCCTGAGTGCTGGGATTAAAGGCATGCGCCAACACCGCCCGGCCATACTTTCATGTCTGTTCTACAACCCAGAGTCTAGGAATTGCAGCCACAAACTACATTCCTATCGAGGATGGTACTGGAGTTGCCATAAGCCTATTTACAGGATTTGGCTAAAAGAAACACTAATACTACATGTTTGGTCTAAAAAAAACAAACCCCTTTCTTTGTTTTTCAAAACAGGGCTTCTCTGTGTAGCTTGGCTGTCCCTATGTAGACCAGGCTGGCTTCAGAAGTCAGAGATCCACCTGCCTCTGCCTCCCAGGTGCTGGGATTAAAGGTGTGCACCACCACTCTCAGCTCCAAAAAGCATTTTTAAGGGTTATCTGGCTTCTACTGCCTCCCATAGGTTTCTCGACTCCTTGGATGGGGGCCTGTCCCCTCCCTGTGCCCCATCGCCATGCCTCAGAAACCAAGTGTTTTCTGCTCACATCCAAGCAAAGGATGCCAACCCTGTGAAGACCAAGAAGGAGAGGGTAATGTGAAGTCCATTTGCTGCAGGAGACCGTTATATTCCAGCCATGACAAACAAGATGCCGAGAGGCTTAAGTGGTCTTGCCTCCTGGGATGGCACTAAAGGGGCTAAAATGAACCAGACACCCTCATTTAGAAGGTAGTAGAATCTTTTTTGTTGTTTTGCTTGTGAGACAGGGTCTTTCAACTCAACCCTGACTGCCCTGGAAACTCTGTGTAGACCAGGCTGGCCTCAAACTCAGAGATCTGCCTGACTCTGCCTCCTGAGTGCCAGCCAGTATTAAAGGTGTGTACCATCAATGCCAGTGGCATTGGAACTTCAAAAAAAATTTTTTTTAAGTGCAAGAGTCAGTTAAGTCAGCAGTACGTCATTTTAAGAGCTCTGTTCCAGCCAGGTGTGATGGTGTACACCTTTAATCCCAGCATTCAGGAGGCAGAGAGAGGCAGATCTCTGAGTTCGAGGCCAGCCTGGTCTACAGAGTGAGTTCTAGGACAGCTAAGGCTACGCAGAGAAACCCTGTCTGGAAACAAAACAAAAGAAAACAAACAAAGAAAACTCTGTTCCAGGTGTTATTACAGGCAGCAAAGACATATTAAGTAACACAATGTCATGTGTGTTAACTCACATGTAGCCTGAGAAACCATTCTCAAATCAAGATGACACAAGCATCCACAATTTCCTCATACCTTTTCGGACAATCTCAAAATTCCCTCATGCCTGTTTGTCATTTCTCCTCCTTGCCTTCACCCTTTCTCCACCACCACCAGACCCTCAAAACCACTGATCTGCTTTCTGTGAGTTCAAATGGTTTGTACGTGGGACTCAAATGGCATCCACAGTTTTTTGTTTTTTTTTTTTAAGATTTATTTATTTATTTATTTATTATGTATACATTGCTCTGCCTGCTTGTACCCCTGAAAGCCAGAAGAGGGCATCAGATTACATTATAGATGGTTGTGAGCCACCATGTGGTTGCTGGGAATTGAACTCATGACCTCTGGAAGAGCAGTCAGTGCTCTTAACCACTGAGCCATCTCTCCAGCCCCCATCCACAGTTTTTTGTTTGCCTTTTCACTTCACACAGTGTAAGCGAGGGCGCAGTGAAACCACCGACCTGAATCACTCTGTTGCGGGGGGGACAGAACGGGTTAATGGGGATCAAACTGCTAAGACTAGGCTTGGAGTGGGGGTCCAAAATGTCAGAAAAGAAAGCAGATTTTATATGTCAGGCAGGGGAGGCTAAGAGCACCTGACTGCACCTACAAACCCAGCTCGCTCATAGATTCTTTTTACCAGGTCATTCCCAGTTTTAAAAATACCACATTTATTTATTTGTTGTGTGTACCATATGTGGCAAACAATGTGCCACAGTACATATGAGGAGGTGAGGGTCCATACTGTGGAAGCTGATTCTCTCCTTCTATCTCCACTATGGGGTCCCAGGCACCAAACTCAGGCCATTAGGCTTGCGGGCAACTGCCTTTGCCCAGTGGACAATCTTGCTGGACCACTGCTAACTCCATACACCCATCTAGCCATCAAGGCATTCCTCTCCTTCCAGTTATGGACACTTCTGTTTGTTTGTCTGGTGTGACCGCTTTTTGTGCTAGAATCTCTTACCTCCCAGGCTGGCTCAAAACTTACGTGGTTTTTGTTTGTTTTTGGAGACAGGGCTTTCCTGTGTAGATCCAGCTGGCCTGGAATTGTTCTCAGATTCTGGTACCTATCAGCGCTGGACTCCTGCCTCTACCTCTCAAGCGCTCCTGACGTCACAGGATTCATCGATGCACCCAGTTTTGTTACAGTTCTGGGCATCTAACCCAAGACTTCCTGAGTGCCAGGCAAATACTTCACCAACTCCCCCAAACACCCTCAGCCCTAGACAGTTATTTTTTATATACTATGTATCTGCTGCTCTTTCCTCCCTTTCCCCTTCTCTTTCTTATGCATGCTGGAATGGAACTGAGGGTCTCGTACATGCCAGGAGAGCATGCTGCCCCTGACTGACCTACATCCTCAGCACTCTTTTTACTTTTTATTTTGAGACAGGCTCTCACTAAGTTTTCTAGGCTGGCCATGAACTTATTATCTTCCTGCCTCAGTCTCCCAAGTAGCTATGATTATAGACCTGCACCACTAGGCGTGGCTTTACCTCCCTTTCTTTTGACCAGAAGCTGCATTTTAGTGACTTATTTTTATCTTATGTACATTGGTGTCTTGCCTGCATGTGTGTCTGTATGAAGGGTGTCGGGTCCCTGACACCGGAGTTATCATTGTGAGCTGCTATGTGGGTGCTGGGACTTGAACCCCAGTCCTCAGGAAGAGCAACCAGTGCTCCTAACCACTCAGGTATGTGTCCAGCCCCAGAAACTAAATTTCAATTATTAGTGTAGCCATGGGTTTGCCTTAGTCAGTGTTCTATTGCTGTGAAGGGACACTGTGGCCGCAGCAACTCTTATGAAGGAAAGCGTTTAATTGGGGGCTGCCTTTCCAGTTTCAGAGGTTTAGCCCACCGTCATCGTGGCAAAGGAACATGGTGGTGTGCACGCTGCTGGAGAAGTAATTGATAGCTGTAGGTCCAGACCTACAGGCAGCAGGAAAGGAGGGGCTCTGGGCTTAGCTTCTGAAACCCCAGAGCCCATCCCCAGCGACACACTTCCTTCAACAAGGCCAGGCCTCCTAATTTTTCAACTAGTGCCACCCCCTGGTGACCAAACAGTCAAATATATGAGCCTATGGGGCCCATTCCTACTTGACCCACCACAGGGTCTAGCCCAAAATGTTGCATTTTGCAGTCCTTTCCTACCTGAGGCACTGTCTGGACAGCGGGCAGCCGTTCTTCAATTCACAACAAAATAGCTCACACCGAGCATGACAGACCAGAAAGGACTTGGTGATGTCATGGAGCCACTGCACCTGTCTGAATTGTCACCCTTTGTCATTTTTTTTAGTGTGAAAGAAAAAAAAAAAAAAACCACAATAGCCCTATAGGGAAAGTATTGTGGTACTCCATCATATGGACCCAAACGGAATCGCCTCCACCCTTCGTCCTCTGTGGTGTAGGGATCTAACATAGCGCCTTGCACGAGATACGCAAGTGCTCCACTGAGCCACACCTGGCCCCTCATGCATAGTCAGTCTCTTCCCCGACTTCCTCATCTTCCACTCAGCCTGGACCAACTTATCTGACTTCTGAGTCCTCATTCCAGTGTGACCTGTAGTGACCTACTTGTGAGATCCAGGGGACATTTTTTGAGTTCTTGTATTACCTAACGTTTCTGGAGTGTTGGCTCCACCTTTTTTGCCTTGCTAACTATTCTGTTCTCCTTCCCTTTTCCTGTCCTTGGGGACACCTCCCTGCGAGAGCACATGTCTTTATTAGCTATTCTGTCGTAGCTCTTGGCACAGCTACAACTTGGCCTCCTGTTGTGTGACTCTGAGTAAGCCGCCTCGCCCTTCACACAGGAAGCTCCAGAAAGGGAGTCTCTCTGGCTTTGCTCCTGACTGTGTTCCCTGAAGGTGTCCTGTTTCCCGGTCGCACTTCAGTTGCCACTGAATGGTGGAGCCTTTGCCTGGCCGGCGTGAGACGCTGAATTCAGGCCCCGGCACCAACCAACCAGCAAGCAAACAACAACAAAATGTCCCTATGTGAAGTGTGCAAATGACAGATGTGCAGTGTGGCAGCATGCCTACCTGCCTGTCTATTGTTTGCTTTCCTGCAGCTTCATGAAACTAGAAAACATATCTGTGGGTTGTTGTGGTTTTTTTCTCAGTTAAACAGTTGTTGTCTGTTTGTTTTGTTTCTTGAGGCAGGATGTCTCTCTATAGCCTTTGAACTTAACAGCCGTCCTCTTCAGTCACCCAAGTGCTCAGAATGCAGGCCCGCACCTCCATTACACATTTATTTATTTATTATTATTATTATTATTATTATTATTTTATTTTTTATTTTTTTGTTTTTCGAGACAGGGTTTCTCTGTGTAGCCTTGGCCATCCTGGACTCACCTTGTAGACCAGGCTGGCCTCGAACTCACAGCGATCTGCCTGCCTCTGCCTCCCGAGTGCTGGGATTAAAGGGGTGCGCCACCACGCCCGGCTTCATTACACATTTATTTTGTTGACTACCATATATGCAATTCCTAACACACGACACACAGCACACAGTGGGATATGTAATAAATTACTTTTTAAATGAATGAAAGAGCTGGGCGTGGTGGCGCACACCTTTAATCCCAGCACTCAGGGAGGCAGAGGCAGGTGGATCACTGTGAGTTCAAGGCCAGCCTGGTCTACAAAGTGAGTCCAGGACAGCCAAGGCTACACAGAGAGACCCTGTCTTAAAAAAAAAAAAAAAGAGCAAGTGAAGAATAAGAAGGACTCTGCGGAAGAGGGTTTGTAGTTCTGCTAATAGGACCAGAGTGTTTACTGTGTTTTGTTCATTTGTTTATTTTTATTTTGTTTCTTTTTCCAGTGTGAGAATTGAATTCAGGGCTTTGTATATTTTAGGGCAGTATTCTACCACTGAGCCACATCCCCACCCTGGTTTTTCTCTTTTATCATTTCTGGTTATAATAAAATAACCTTTATTGCGTGCAGGGCGCGTCTGTTGAGTTTGAACCATTATTGCATTCAGGGGTGCGTCTGTTGAGTTTGTTCTACAGGCTCGATATGACCGTCTTGACTCCCCACACATCCCTTCGCTGCCGCTGCCCTAGGAGAAGTCACTGCTGACTCCCCTTAACCTGGGCTGAACACCTTTATTTCCGTAAATAGTAGTTATTGGCTGCATTTAAACTTGGCTTGGAGACCTGATTGACTCTTCATGCCAAACGTCCTCTCTGTTTGTGTTATTTAGCAAGAAAGCTGGGCGCCGTGCGTGCAAAAGTGACTGTCACATTTTGTTGTGGCACATCTGTTTTGCATTTGACAAAGTAGTTAAGGGGGAAGGAGGCTTCTGCTAGTTTTTGTTTCACTTTGTTTTGTTTTTCTGAGGTAGGATAGGCCATACTCTCAAACTCCATTGCTATGGAAAGTGACCTTGCGCTCCTGAGCTTCCTGCTGCGCCCTCAGGAGGTTATAGGTGAGTTGAAAAGAAGTATTTTAAAACTAATAATACATTTTTGTTTTCAAATGAATAAACAGAAAATGTCCTATTTAAGACAAAATAATAATAACAATAGAAGCTAAGGAGCTGGCTCAGTCTTCAAGTCCTTACTGAACAACATGAGGACCTGAGTTAGAGCTCCAGCCTGTACTTAAAAGTGTACACACACAGAGAGACCAGACACACACACACACTTACACACAGACACACAACACACACCCAGACACACTTATACACACAGACACACACACACAGATACACACAGACACACAAACACACAGATACACACAAACACACACACATATACACACAGATACACAGACACATACACATTTACACACAGACACACAGACATATATACACAGACAGACACGCACATACACTCATAAACTTGACCTATGAATTTCTAGCCAGAAGGTACCTGACAAGCTCCGCTGCACTGACCAGAGACTGCGGTGTGCCTGTAGCCTCGTGGAATGACCTCTTCCTTAAGGTCAGCTTATCTGGATCCAGCCAATATTTAAAGCTCAGACTTCCGGTCTCCTGTCCTTGAAAAGCCTTTCCGGCCTCCTCATGTTCTCAGGCCTGCAGGGGCCTGAGCATCTCTCCGTTCTCCCCTTTTGGTCTGAAAGGTGAGCAGTGGGTGGACCCCAAATTCAACTCCCCAGATTTCAGACTTAAGGTCGTAAGCACTCGATGCCCTGGCCCCTTCATCAAGACTTACCAATAGATACCAATTCTAAGCACACTTCACCCAAGAACTTTGGAGGCACTAAGAGACCAGCTTGGCACACACTAGTTGGGGACAATTAAAAGCATTCTCAAATGAAATTAAAAGTCTTCAAAAATTAAGGAAGAGATCATTTTGCAAGCAGCAGGAAAGGGTGATTTGTTGAGACCTCCTTTAACACTGGAATATACATTTAAACATACAGCTTGGGGCTATAAAAAGCCACTAGACTAAGATTGCAGAAGCATTAAAAATCAAATTGCCTTATAAAGTTTTAGAGAATTGTAAATGACACTCTGCCATCTCTGGGGAGATCTTTTCCTGAAGCTCCAAGCTTCCTGGTGACTGAGGCGAATGAGCTACTGTCCTTTCTTTACACCTCTCCATCCTCTGTCCCCGAGGATCGAAACTATCTCATTTTAAAATTTAAACTTTATTTGCTAAAGTATCTAGCAAGTTAAACTAAGAACAAAGGGCCAGGATTGTAGGTCAATGGTAGAGCGCATGCTTCTTACACATGGAGTCCTATGCTCAATCGACAGTCACTCACATGTGCGTACATGCGCACCCACACGCGCACACACACACAAAAGCAAGAAAAGCTGTTTCATTCTGGCATGATGAAACAGTGTTTAGTCGCTGTCTGGTTTAATGATGGAAGATTCATAGGTTTTACTCTCTTTAACTAATACAGCTGAGTAACAACACTCTTGTCGGGGGACAAATACCTTACAAAGTGTTGACCACTAATATTTTCACCAACTTACTTAGCCCTTTTGGCTTTGTGCGAAAGGCGCAATATCACGGGCCCCCGAGTTTCCTCAAAAGCGTGAAGGAATCTAGCCTTTGGGGAAGGTTGGGGTTAGCTAACCAGAGACTTGAACACTCAGGAAGTGAGCTGCTCTGCACTGGATAGCCGTGGAAGCCGCCGGTACGCACAGCTGGCAAGCCTTTTACCCCCTGGGCGGCTGGCAGCAGCTTCACCTAACTAAATTTACTCGAGGCTTCTCAGAAGGGGGTGATCATGTTGCACCAGCGTTGTTTTTCTCATCACACTCTCCTTTGCAAACAAGTTCCCAGGACCTTGTAAAACGCTGAATTCTGAGGCTCAGTATTAGCGTAAAATGCCAGTGGGATCACTATATAGCTCAACAGTAAAAACAAGAGTTTAGGCACCGAAAGTGGAAATTCCCACATGTATTTATTATGGCGTAGAATCTTAGCTTAAAAGAGCTAAAGCCTTACTGGGGAAGTTATCGAAACTCAGCCCCCAGTCACCACACTTGTGACTCCTTGTCTTGACACTGCCTTTGGTCAGATTTGGATACAGTTAATAAATCGAGGAGTGCTGGAGCCACAGGTCTCAGGTAGGCAGGTGTCCTTTGCAACCAGCCCACAGCCTATGCTTTGAGATCTGTATTTGATTAAGCCGCCTTGGAGCTGGGTATTTGCTCAGGTATCTGGGATAGATGCCACTCCACAAATGCACTTTCCGTCTCTTCTGCCTAATGAGTCAGTTCACTCTGCAATTGGTTGGACCTTACATTTTCCTAAAGAACTCTTTGGCTGGATCCAATGCAGTATACAATCAGTCAGCGGACTAGCTAATACAATGGCTGCTAGACACCACAGCCCTCCGCGGGCCCCAAGGATGCTCTCTTATCAACAAGCTCAACACAGCAGCACAGCAGTCGCTTGAGAATCCAGAACTGGTGGTCCATCTCTGTCACCAAGTCTGGTCTTGAAAACCCATCTCAGATTTTCTCTGTCTCCCAGCTCATTTGTTTAGGAAAGCTTTGTTAGGTCTCCAGAACTCTGTCCAACTCTGAAACTACAAAGATGCGGGGACAGGAGCCCTCATCACCAGAAGCTTCCAGCACAGTGAGGGGACCATGTCAGGGTGGACATTGTACACAGAGTAGATAAAGGACTATAGATTTAGCTACAAAGGAGCCGCACTATTAAACAATTTGAGAGAGAGAGAGAATGGTGAAATTTTATTTAGGAGGATCGGCGTAACAATGGTGAGATAGATAGCTGGAAACAATTTTGTGGGGGAAGGTTCTGACTAGGAAGTATTAAAGTTCAATTCTTTTCTTTTTAAAGAAAAGAATTACACCTGCCCACCAGAAGAGGGCACCAGATCTCATTATAGATGGTTGTGAGCCACCATGTGGTTGCTGGGAATTGAACTCAGGACCTCTGGAAGAGCAGCCAGTGCTCTTAACCTCTGAGCCATCTCTCCAGCCCCTGAAGTTTGATTCTTAAGACTTTAGAAGTATGGCGCTGGGTTAGTGGCACAGTGGTTAAGAGCCCTTGTTCTTGCCGAGGTCCCTGGTTTGGCTCCCAGCACTCACATGGTTCGCAGCCATCTGTAACTCCAGTTCCAGGGGATCGGACACTCTCTTCTGACCTCTATGAGCACCAGGCACACATGTAGTGCTCAGACATACATGCAGGCAAAATACCCACAAATATAAAGGAATATTTTAAGTTTTTAAAAAATTATGGAAATGAACCGGATGTGGTGGTGCACGCCTTTAAAAAGCAGAATCATCTTTTCTTCTTTATTCTTTTTTTTTTTTTTTTTTTGAGACAGAGTCTCACAGAGCCCAGTCTGGCCTTGAACTCACTGTGTGACAGAGGATGATGTCAAACTCCAATCCTCCTGCCCCTGCCTCCCAAGTGTACGTTACATCCCTTTGCAGTTTCTCTAGACTAGCTTTCAAGGCTCCCCACGTATCCAAGCCCCATGCAGAATAACAGAAAGTCAGGGGCAAATGGGGGGGGGGTTCCCCAGATGTAAGTGTTCCCCAGGCCCACCCATTCAACAGGAGTACCCAGCCTTTGCAAAAATAGAGGCTGATGAGACATTTGACTTCGTTTGTTTGTTTGATTGTTTCAAGACAGGGTTTCTCTGTGTAGACCTTGCTGTCCTGAAACTCACTCTGTAGACACAGAGATCCTCTGCTTCTGTCTCTGTGCCACATCACATCCCACCAGACATCTTACATTTGTCTGTTAGAAAATCAAATGACCAGCCTGGCATGGTGGCCCACGCCTTTAATCCCAGCGTTCAGGAGGCAAAGGCAGGTGGATCGCTATGAGTTCGAGCCAGCCTGGTCTACAAAGTGAGTCCAGGACAGCCAAGACTACACAGAAAAACCTTGTCTCGAAGAAAAAAGAAAGAAAGGAAGGAAGAAAGGAAGAAAGAAAAGAAAAGAAAAAATCAAATGACCGTATCATGGACTCTGGTTCTGAAAAAAATCTCAATATTTTCTTTGGAAAGTCACAGAAGCACTACAAGCTGCCATAAACATATTTAAATTTCAGCATTACTAAATGAACGCCCAGGTTGCACAGCTTGGCGGCTGTGTCGCTGTCCTCTAGGCTGAGCCTTTTGCGAGAACTGGCTATGCCCGGCTTAGGGCACCGACTGCAGAGGACATGTGAAGAATGCCCCTCCGTGTCCCAGAAGCTCTGACACTGAGCAAGATTATTTTTAGCGGTGACCTGCTAGGCTCTTCAAAAAATAAACAGATGCACGTGACTTCCTCAGAGAGCTGCGTGTAAACACGTTAGCACGCGGGCACAGACTGCTTCCTGCCCGGAGAAACTGAAGTCCATGCAGGGAGAGGCACTGAAAACCAAGTGTTCACAGCCTCTAGCTGTTCTGTCTGAAAACAGCAAGCGGAGAAATGGACCCATTCAAGTTCTTGGAAAACATACTATTTTAGATAAAATTTCGGTACTTCCCTTAGGAAAACACCATTAAAACGTTACTTTATTTCTTGTCTTTTATTGTACACTTATTATATTTATTTGTTTTTCACTGTAATGTGTTTATTTATTTTTAATGTGTATGTGCCAGAAGAGGGTGTTAGATCCCCTGGAATTATAGTTACAGACAACTGTGAGCTGCCATGTGGATGATTAGAACCCAAACAAGGTTCTCTGTAAGAGCAGTCAGTGCCCTTAAACCCTGAGCCATCTTTCTGGCCCCATGATGTGTCCACACATACAAGCCCCCCCCCCCAGGCCTGAATTTTACTAGTAGTTTGTTATATATGCCTTCAACCAGCATGAGCACACATGGAGTATATATGCCAACAAAAGCAACAGCTACTGTTGACGCGTGCTTTCCCTCTCTAGCCCTACACCTCAGGCATCTTTCCAGGCTGCTGTCTGCAGGTCTCCCTGATTCTATTGACTGACACTGAGGTCATTTCCAGTGTCCCACTATTACAAACAATACAGACGTGTCTTTGAATGTAAGCATCTTTGGAAAATTCAATCTTTAAGTTTTATCTTATGTTTATGAGTGTTTGGCCTGCATGCATGTATTTATGTGCACCGCATGTAGGCAGTGTTCGCAGACATCAGAAGAGGGCATCAGATCCTCTGGAACTGTAATAATGGTCAGCTGGGAGCTGCCACCATGCAGGGGGGCGGGGGCTGGGAACTTGCTCCTGTGCAAAAGCAGTAAGTACTCTTAACCTGTAAGCCATCTCTCTAGCCAGAGTATCCTCGAAAACGCCTTTCAGTGTTTTCCTAAAAAGCTCCTATTAATCTGAGAGAGGATTTTTTTTCTATCAAAACATTTACTTCCTGGCAAGTTTTAGTTTGCCTATTGCTAAGTTGCTCCCCAGCTACCTCCTGAAAGAGAAAATAATTTCTCATGTTGTCTTAAGACCACAGTGCTGGGCACACCACAGCTGCCTGTCACAGCACTGGGCACACCCCAGCTGCCCATCACAGCACTGGGCACACCCCAGCTGCCCATCACAGCGCTGGGCACACCACAGCTGCCCATCACAGCGCTGGGCACACCACAGCTGCCTGTCACAGTGCTGGGCACACCCCAGCTGCCCATCACAGCGCTGGGCACACCCCAGCTGCCCATCACAGCGCTGGGCACACCCCAGCTGCCCGTCACAGCGCTGGGCACACCCCAGCTGCCCGTCACAGCACTGGGCACACCCCAGCTGCCCATCACAGCACTGGGCACACCCCAGCTGCCCGTCACAGCACTGGGCACACCACAGCTGCCCATCACAGCGCTGGGCACACCCCAGCTGCCCATCACAGCGCTGGGCACACCCCAGCTGCCCGTCACAGCGCTGGGCACACCCCAGCTGCCCGTCACAGCACTGGGCACACCCCAGCTGCCCGTCACAGCACTGGGCACACCCCAGCTGCCCGTCACAGCACTGGGCACACCCCAGCTGCCCATCACAGCACTGGGCACACCCCAGCTGCCCATCACAGCGCTGGGCACGCCACAGCTGCCCATCACAGCGCTGGGCACACCACAGCTGCCCATCACAGCGCTGGGCACACCACAGCTGCCTGTCACAGTGCTGGGCACACCCCAGCTGCCCATCACAGCGCTGGGCACACCACAGCTGCCCATCACAGCGCTGGGCACACCACAGCTGCCCGTCACAGCACTGGGCACACCCCAGCTGCCTGTCACAGCACTGGGCACACCCCAGCTGCACGTCACAGCACTGGGCACACCCCAGCTGCCCGTCACAGCACTGGGCACACCCCAGCTGCCTGTCACAGTGCTGGGCACACCCCAGCTGCCCGTCACAGCACTGGGCACACCACAGCTGCCCGTCACAGTGCTGGGCACACCCCAGCTGCCCGTCACAGCACTGGGCACACCCCAGCTGCCCGTCACAGCGCTGGGCACACCCCAGCTGCCCGTCACAGCACTGGGCACACCCCAGCTGCCTGTCACAGCACTGGGCACACCCCAGCTGCCCATCACAGCGCTGGGCACACCACAGCTGCCCATCACAGCGCTGGGCACACCACAGCTGCCCATCACAGCGCTGGGCACACCACAGCTGCCTGTCACAGTGCTGGGCACACCCCAGCTGCCCATCACAGCGCTGGGCACACCACAGCTGCCCATCACAGCGCTGGGCACACCACAGCTGCCCGTCACAGCACTGGGCACACCCCAGCTGCCTGTCACAGCACTGGGCACACCCCAGCTGCCCGTCACAGCACTGGGCACACCCCAGCTGCCCGTCACAGCACTGGGCACACCACAGCTGCCTGTCACAGTGCTGGGCACACCCCAGCTGCCCGTCACAGCACTGGGCACACCACAGCTGCCTGTCACAGTGCTGGGCACACCCCAGCTGCCCGTCACAGCACTGGGCACACCCCAGCTGCCCGTCACAGCGCTGGGCACACCACAGCTGCCCATCACAGCACTGGGCACACCCCAGCTGCCCGTCACAGCACTGGGCACACCACAGCTGCCCGTCACAGCACTGGGCACACCCCAGCTGCCCATCACAGCGCTGGGCACACCACAGCTGCCCATCACAGCACTGGGCACACCCCAGCTGCCCATCACAGCACTGGGCACACCACAGCTGCCCGTCACAGCACTGGGCACACCACAGCTGCCTGTCACAGCACTGGGCACACCACAGCTGCCTGTCACAGTGCTGGGCACACCCCAGCTGCCCATCACAGCACTGGGCACACCCCAGCTGCCCGTCACAGCGCTGGGCACACCCCAGCTGCCCGTCACAGCACTGGGCACACCCCAGCTGCCCGTCACAGTGCTGGGCACACCCCAGCTGCCCATCACAGCACTGGGCACACCACAGCTGCCCATCAATTGCTGGTTCTGGGCAGTCATTCTGAACATCAGCTCCCAGTCTGGCTGTGAGGAATGGGTCTGACAGCACTGGAGTTTGTTACCCTTTCTACCTCCTCTTTTCCTTCTGCTTTTGGTTTTTTGAGACAGGCTCTTGTTGTGCACTCAGGCTAGCTTACGATTGTCCTGGCTCAGCCTCCTGACTATTGCCATTACACACGTGCACTACTTGACCCAGCTACCTCATTCTTAATTTTCCTAGACACGTGTGGTACATAAGCACTGCAAAGTGTTCAAAATAGAGTTGTGGTAGTAGCGAAGGTAAGAAAAAGAAACAGCAGCACTCCACAGTGTGCAGCACTCCACAGTATGCTGGCAGGCCATTTATTGTCATCTGAAATCATAAAATTATAGAACAGGGGCCTGGAGAGATGGCTTAACAGTTAAGAGCACTAGCCACCCTTCCAAAGGTCCTGAGTTCAATTCCCAGCAGCTACATGGCAGCTCACAATCATCTAGGATGTGATCTGATGCCCTGTTCTGGCATGCAGGTGTATGTGCAGGCAGAGCACTGTATACACAAATACATAAATATTTAAAATTATAGAATAGACAAGAGCCTAAACACTACCTACTCTGTCCTTTGCCTTTGATTTTTTAAAAGTACATTTATTTGTTATTTGTGTGTGCACACACATGTACAGGTTGTGGGACAACCTGTAAGACCCAGTTCCATCATGTGGGACCCAGGGATCAAACTCAGGTCATCAGGTTTGGTGCCAAATGACTTTCCTCACTGAGGCATTTTGCTGACCTGTTGGCTTTTTATATGAAAGACCTCTGTGTCTCATCAAAGGAATTATGAGAATTACATATTCTAGCCTTTGGGTGCTACCCAAGGAAAGGATCTGTGTGATCTGTGTTTGCTTCACCCATTAACTTAAAGGGAGCCTTTCAATCAGTTACCTGAACCCTTGAGGCCGTGAAAATAGAGGATAGCCTCATAGTCTCATATTCCTTGTCTGGGGAATTCAGGTGGCACCAACTAGATTTCCAAATAGTAAAGTACATCCACCAAAGGAGAAGTCATGCTATCTACAGCACAGCTCTGAAGAGGACCAGAGGCAAGCTGCTGATTATGACAACTTGTCAGGTGTGGACACCATTAGACTATGTGGGCTCTGAAGGAAATGAGTTCCCTCTCTCTCTCTCTCTCTCTCTCTCTCTCTCTCTCTCTCTCTCTCTCTCTCTCTCTGAGCCAGTCTAGCCCCTTAGGGTGTGAACACACATGTTGATGCCACATTTTAGGATACCTGCTATACTGTGGATAGATGAGGGACCGTTGTGTGTCTACATTGTGCACAGAACTCAGGGAGAAGTTCAGCATCCTTTTAGAGTTTAAAAACCTCCTCTGGTCCTAAGGAAACGAAGAGTTTGCCTTCACATGCTTTAGCACTTAGCCAAATCTGTTTTCATTTTGTTCCTGTTTGCTTGTTTGTTGAGACAAATCTTACTATGTAGTCCAGGTTGGCTTTAAGCTCTTTATCCCTTGATTTGAGCCTCCAGAATGCTGGGGATCCAGGATGCAATGTCATGTTCCACAGACAACGCCTATGTCAGAAGAGTTCCAGGTGCCCTGCAACTGGAGTTGTGGATGGCTGTGAGTCATCATGTGGGTGCTGGGAACTGAAGCCAGGGCCTCCACAAAAGCAACACATGTTCTTAACCACTGAGCCATCTCTCCAGCCCCAGAGCAGGTCTGGGTTTTGCTTGAAGGGCAACTGTTCTCTGGCAGCTTAACAAGAGTGAACATCTTTTAAATATAAGCGATAACTTAGGCAAAGATATTCAATAGTGTTCAGTGGGGGTTTACTTGCGTTTCTTGTTTTGAGCTGTCATATCTTCTAAGTGCAAATGATTTTTAGAAATATAAAAAAGTGCTTATTAATTTGAAGTATTTGGACAAGATTAGTATCAACATCTGGTCCCCCAAATAAAGAAATAATATGTATACAACTTTTTACTAAGTAGTATTTCATATGTAGCATACATACATTATACCAAAAATATAATTAAGTATGACATACATTGTTCCCTAGTGGTGACAGGCCACTGCGTGAAAGCAAAACAGAAGAACACCAAGCAGGACTGTGAGTGCAGCTCACTGGCAGAGCATTTTCCCTGACCGCTCAAGGCCCCGGGCTAGCTCTCCAGCACTGCAAAAAACACAAAAAAAGAACCAACTGGGCAGATGGCTTAGCTGGTAAAGTGCTGCACAGCATGAAGACTTGTCCTGATTCCCAGCACTCACTGAGCCAGGCACTATGGCACATGCTTGGAACCCTAGAACTGAGGAGGTGGGGACAGGAGGGCCCCTCCTGCCAGTCTAGCCTGTTTGTAGAGTCCCACATCCCAGTGAGCGACTCTGCCTCAAAGTACAAGGTGGATGGCTCCTCAGGAATGACACCTGAGGCTAACCTCTGGCCTCCACACACAGGCACACACATGCACCTGCAAACATACCAACACACAGACACAGATACACACAGGCACATACATGCATCTGCAAACACACACACACACACACACACAATTAGGCAGCAACCAGATGACAATTCTGTACTGTGCAAAGGCACATTCAAGCATTTCTATGCTTGAGTAAGTTTTTTTTCCAGGTTCCCCTACCTAACTGAGAACAGCTAAGATTTTATGCCTTCTATTAACTTGGATATGAACCTTGCTGGAGCCTTAGCCCAGGACCAAGAAATATTTTAGAAATCAAACTCAATTATATGTCTTTTTTTTTTTTTTTTTTTTTTTTTTTTTTTTTTGAGACATGGTCTCACTATGATGTCCTGGAACTTGCTATGTAGACCAAGCTGGCCTCAAACTCACAGAAATCCATCTGCTCTGCCTCTTGAGTGCTGGGATTAAAGGTATGCACCACCATGCCTGGCTTAGTATCATATTTTTTTTAAAGATTTATTTATTTATTTTTTATGTATACAGAGCACTGCCTGCATGTACACCTGCAGGCCAGAGGAGGATATCAGATCACATTATACATGGCTGTGAGCCACCAGGTGGTTGCTGGGAATTGAACTCATGACCTCTGGAAAACCAGCCAGTGCTCTTAACCGCTGAGCCATCTCTCCAGCCCAGTATCATACTTTTTAAAATGAAGTAGTAAGCTGTGGTGTACAGGCAAGCTGAGCAGAAGAGGCCAAGGTTACAGAAAGTGACCTGGACACAATATTACCTACAGGAGACCAAGAAGACCAACACTCAGGCCAAAAATGCACGGTGAGATTTTGAAAACAACATAAAAAGATGAGCATGCTGTAGTGATTTGAATAAGAATGGTCCCCATAGGCTCGTAGATTTGAGCACTTAGTCACCAGAAAGTGGAACTTCTTAAGAAAAATTAATGGGGCTGGAGAGATGGCTCAGAGGTTAAGAGCACTGACTGCTCTTCCAAAGGTCCTGAGTTCAATTCCCAGCAACCACATGGTGGCTCACAACCACCTATACTGAGATCTGGTGCCCTCTTCTGGTGCGCAAGCTCACAATGCAGGTACAACACTGTATAAATAATAAATAAATCTTAAAAAAAAAAAAAAAAAGAAAGAAAGAAAGAAAGAAAAGAAAAATTAGAAAGACTAGGAGTAGGCTCAATTTTCTTAACCAATATATTTTATTAACAACTTAGTGACCGAGCATACGTCACTTATAACCTGACTAACCAAAACAATAGGAAATGAGGATTAATGGACACAATAACAAAACCTTAAGGATATCAGTTCTGAGGAACGATTCTCCGGGCGTGAGCCACAGGATTTCTTCTGCTGGAACCTGGGGTAACCAGAACCCAGAACCTCAGCAGGAGCCGGAGCCGCGAAGCCTTCCCTCGAGCGGTTTTCTCTAGGAGCGACTCGAAGTGCAGCGATGAACAGCCAAATCTATCCCAAGTCTCCAAAAAGCCCCGCCTCCAGTTCTGGGCTCATTTATATATCTCCTCCCAGAGTCTGTTCACAGGATCTTTTCAGCTGGCAACAATTAAGTTCCTGCACGAGGTGGTTGCTCTTCTAGTGAATTAACCTCACCTGTTCTCTCACGAGACCGTTCCAATCCCGCACTTGGGATCCTAAAAAACAGGTTTCTCTCTCCTTCACTAAGAGGCGTGGCCTTGTTGCAGAAAGCATGTCACCGGGCGTGCACATTGAGGTACCAAGAAGCTCACAGCAGGCCAGGGTTTCTCTTTCTCTGGTGCCTGTGGACCAGGATGTAGCTGTCAGCTACCTCTCCAGCACCGTATCTACCATGTTCCTTCCATGATGATAGTGGACTAAACTTCTGAAACTGTAAGCCAGACTGAATTAAATGCTTTCTTTCTTTTTTCTTTCTTTTGTTTTCAAGACAGGGTCTCTCTGTGTAGCTTTGGCTGTTCTGGACTCACTTTGTAGACCAGGCTGGCCTTGAACTTGCAGCGATCTGCCTGGCTCTGCCTCCCGCATGCTGGGATTAAAGGTGTGCGCCACCACTGCCCGGCTTCTTTTTTAAATTATTTAATTAATTAATTTATTTATTTATAAGAGTTGCTTTGGTCATGGTGTCTCTTCACAGCAAGCAATAGAACAGTGATTAAGACACATGTCACAAAAATAACTATGGAAAATAGCTTCATAAATACATCAAAAGGGCAATATATTTAATATACACAGTTGGCAAATCAATAAGAAAACACCTATATATAATTACATGGTTATAAAAGTAAGCTTAGGCTATAAAGGGCCAGTTCAGAAAAAAAGGAAAAACAAGTAGGCAAAAGTGGGGAGGAGAAAAAATGAGATCTAATTATATTAAGAAGTACGTCCTAGACATGCTGTTAAAGGGAAGCAAAGAAGTGTTGATAGTCTATAGTCCCAGTACTGGGGAGGAGTGCCATGAGTTCAAGGATAGCCCAGCATACATGATGAGCTGAGGCCAGCCTGGGCTACATAGTGAGAACCTGTTCAGAAAACAGAAAGAGAAAGGAAGGGAGGGAGGGAGGGAGGGAAGGAGGGAGGGAAGGAGGGAGGGAGGGGGGACGGAGGGAGAAAAAAGGAGGTTGTAAGTTTTAATGCATAATTATCCTAAAGTACGCATTAGTGTATTTATAAGAAAAGTTGAAAATTGGTATAGCTAAGTCTTACAGGCTAATACTCTCTTTCTGAATAATGAAAGGTACAGGAATCCTCAATTTCTTTTTTTTTTTTTTTTAAGATTTATTTATTTGTTATTATGTATACAGTGCTCTGCCTGTGTGTACACCTGCAGGCCAGAAGAGGGCATCAGATCCCACTATAGACGGTTGTGAGCCATCGTGTGGTTTCTGGGACTTGAACTCAGGACCTTTGGAAGAGCAGACAGTGCTCTTCACCTCTGAGCCATCTCTCCAGGCCACGGCTCCTCAATTCCTACATCACGTGTTTCTTCACATTTGGACTCTGATAATTCACACACATTCTTTTCATACACGAACAAAAAAGAGTATTTAATGGTGGCCCTTACAAGCAAAGGTTGTAAGGGAGTCTGTCAACAGCAGGGCGATGTGGGTGACACAAGCTGCAGCAACCTTCCCAGAGGGCGCTGTGCGACTCAGCCCGAATTCAGACAAAGCCATCAACTGCATTGGGGCAACTTATGCCAGGAAAATGAGTAAACATGTAAGCAAATATTTAACTACAAGGATATTCTTTGTATTATTCTTCCTGTCAAATAGTCTAAGTGTTCAGTAATAAGGAATCCTTTACATAAATTATTGTATATAATTTCTAGTATAAAATCTAATGTTCTGTAGCCATTAAAAAGGCAGAAGCCTAATGATAATGAAAAGATGTTTGTATATTGTTGAAAAGTTTAAGCAAAAAGCAGGTCACAAAGCCACATGAACAGCAGGTGTCTCGATTCCCTAAATCTACACCTGTGTTCCTACGGGACTTCTCGGAGTCCCTGGCCCAAATTCAATTCAAATCATCATCTTATTTGAAGAGAAGAATGGGGCTGTGTGCAAACTGTGATTGTTTTTTTTTTTTTTTTTTTTACAAAGCAGTTCTGTAGAATGAACCTCTTTGTTCTGTGTGAGGATTTGGGGGGGGGGGCGTTGAGACAGGGTTTCTCTGTGTAGCCTTGGCTGTCCTGAACTCACTCTGTAGACCAGGCTGGCCTCGAACTCACAGCGATCCACCTGCCTCTGCCTCCCCTAGCGCTGGGATTAAAGGCATACACCACCACGTCCAACTTTTTTTTTTTTAATTAAATCATGGACTAGAGAGATGGCTCAGCTGTTAAAGGCTAGGCTCATAACCCCCCCCCCCAAAAATAAGAATTACATTAACTTATTCAGTGGGCAGGGGGGCGGGGTGGGGACGACTCCACAAATATCAGTAGTGTCGGCTTCCACTCCCTTCCATCTGGTGGGACGTAGGAGCCACTCTGAAGTCATCAGCCTTCGCACAAGCACACTAGCTAGCTGACCTACCTTGCCAATGCCACGCCCTTCCCCGCCCCGCCCCACCCTCCATCCCAGAGAGGAATTCCAGCCTAGTTCACTGACTCCCCACCACACTGGTGGTGGGAGTGTGCATCAGGAAAGTAGAATTATCTGGACAACATTATCACCTTTTAAATAAGCATGTGACCTACCAAAGATTGCTGGCTTATCCTAATTCTGTGTCACTAATCTTTTTATTAGGTAGATGAGAAAACACGCCACAAAAGAAGTAAAGAATTTAATTAACTTGAAGTAAGCAGAGATTAGCTGAACTCTCCAGGGAGAGCCAGAGAACTCCGTCCTCTCACAGCACTCAAAGAGGCAAAGATACAGGCTGTAGGATTCTTAGGGACAGGAGATGTCCTAATTGTGAAAATAACACCCAGCTAAACGGCACGGGCATCAGGCTCCCACTAACTGGCAGGCAAACCCCAGCTGTGCCAACGGGTCAGCCAAGGAGGAGCCCCCACAGGGCATGCATGCTCCTATTTTGCTCAGTGCCCTCAACAGGCATCTGCCCAGCTCTGTATTGGCTGGTTTTCCATCAACTTGACCCAAACGGGAATCGTCTGAGAGGGAGGGAGCCTATTTGGGAAATTGCTTTCATAAGATCAGGCTATAGGCAAGCCTCTGGAGCATTTTCTTAATTAACAATTGGTGTGGGAAAGGTTTGCCAGTTGTGGGTGGTGCGATCCCTGGGCTGCGGGTCCTGGGTTCTATAAGGAAGCAGACAGAGCCAGCCATGGGAAGAAGGTGGTTAGTGACCCCTCCGTGGCCCCTGCATCAGCTCCTGCCTCCTGCCTCCAGGTTCCTGCCCTGCCTGAGTTCCTGCCTTTCCTTCTCTTCACAGAGCATGATTCAGGATGTAGAAGTCAAATAAACCCTTTCCTCCCCAGATTGCTTTATTCACAGTAGTAAAAACCCTTAAGACAATATGTAACATCAAAGTATCAGCCCAAAAACAGATCCATTGCTCTCTATTGGAAAAGGATTACAGTTCCAAATGGCCACAATGAAGAAATGAGCATAGTGTTCAGAAACATATTATGCTTTCTAAGATCTAGTAACAAAACTTGTACCACACTGTGCTTTCTTTCTTTCTTTCTTTCTTTCTTTCTTTCTTTCTTTCTTTCTTTCTTTCTTTCTTTCTTTCTTTCTCCTGAGACAGGGTTTCTCTGTGTTAGCCTTGGCTGTCCTGGGCTCACTTTGTAGACCACACTGGCCTCGAACTCACAGAGATCCACCTGCCTCTGCCTCCTCAGTGCTGGGATTAAAGGCGTGTGCCACCACGCCCAGCTGAGAGCTATTTCTTATACAATATGTTTCGGATATCTTATGTTTTAAAATTTTTCACAAATTAAAAAAGAAAAATTTGGCACCGTAAATTATATTTCACTGAAATTCTTAGGATGTGACCAATCAGTATGTCTGTTAGCGTCTTCCCGAACATTGGGGCGCCCTTGTTAGGAGGATGGGCTAGCCAAGCTGCTGATGCCTGGGAGGCTCCCAACTCTGTGAAGTGCACACTGTCGCACCCTTTCCTGATGAAAACCAATGCACAAAGCAGCACCTGACTTACCCAAAGAAACGCATCAAGTTAGTGGCAGAGCTACAGGTACCCACTGCTACAGCCTGAGTCCACAGCATCCCTGAAAGGCGCATGTGCTGAAGACCTGGTCCTCAGCTTGGTGCTGAGAAGAGGAGGTGGAACCCTGGGATTGAGGGCCCAATAGATAAAAGGTGATGATCCTGGGACCCCCAATTTCCTGTTCTCTCTCTCTCTCTTTACCTACCAGCTGCCATGAGGTAACAGGCCTTCCGCACCTCATGCTCCCAACACGATGTACTGTGTCGTCACAGGCCCAGAGAGATAAGGCAGCTGACGTGCACCAGGACCTCTGAAATCATGAGCCAGAATAAGGCTTTTCTCCTTTCAAGTGGATGTTCACAGGCATTTTGTCCCAGTAAGAGAAAGCTATGTACTCACTCAAAAACAGAGCAGTCTCTGTACCCCAGAAAGCCCTCATGCCAAGTCCTCAGTGCTGGGGAGAGCAGGCTACTCAGTACAGAGTGGACTCTGCCTTTTTAGGGATGTGAGGTATCAAAGACAGATACATCGTGTGAATTTTATACTTTCTGAGAAATGTAATAATTGGAATTATAAACAATTTCAAATATAAAAGGAATTCCATTTGCTTGATCTATATATTTTTCTAACATGCCATGCTTAAGAAAAGCCTATTATATTTATAAAATATGTAAATGTGAAATTTTGGGGTTTTTTTGTTTGTTTTGGGTTTTGTTGTTGTTGTTTGTTTTGTTTTTCAAGACAGGTTTTCTTTGTGTAATAGCACTGGCTGTCCTGGACTCACTTTGTAGACCAACCTAGCCTCGAACTAGATTTTGTTTTTTGGGTTTTTTTTGGAGGGGGTAGGTTTTGAGGCAAGGTTTCTCTGTGTGGCCTTGGCTGTCCTGGCGCTCTCTCTGTAGACCAGGCTGGCCTCAAATGCATAGAGACCCGCCTGCCTCTGCCTCCCAAGTCCTGGGATTAAAGGTGTGTGCCACCATAGCCCAGCTGGCCTCAAACTCATAAATGTAAAATTTAACATAGTAAATTAGTAAGCTCTCTGAGCATTTATCAAAGAAACCAAAGTGTTTTAATATAAACTTGATAGATTTATAATAAACTCGAGAGATGTGGTTAAGTGCTTAACAAGCAGGCTTAAAATTCATAACCGTAATAGGTGCAGGGAGCCGGCTCAGCAAATCCAGGCATTAGGACAACCTGAGTTCAGTTCCAGAACCAACAAGATAGAAAGAGATCACAATCTCAGCCTTGACGCAGTAGAAGGAATCACTCAACAAGTTGTCCTCTGACAGAGAGAGAGAGAGAGAGAGAGAGAGAGAGAGAGAGAGAGAGAGAGAGAGAGAAGAAGAAGAAGAAGAAGAAGAAGAAGAAGAAGAAGAAGAAGAAGAAGTAGCAGTGATGATGATGATGATGATGATAATAATAATAATAATAAGTTTTAAAAATTTATTTAAAATTCACTGACAGTTGATGCACTCTAGCCAATGGCAACAGGGGAAATTGAAATAAATAAAATAGCTTCCCTCGTTGACCCGACTAATTGGGGTACACCCTGCATTCCAGCCCAAGTAGCAACAGCTCCTTCAAACACCTTCCTGTATCACTGCCAGAATATGGGGACTACATTTCTATAAAGCACTGGTTTTCAACTTCCCCAATGCTGCACCCCTTTAAGACAGCTCTTCATGTTGTGGTGACCTCCAACTATAAAGATATTTTCTTTGTGAATTCATAACTCTAATTTTGCTATTGCTTTGAATAGTAGTGTAAATATCTGTGTTTTCTGATGGTGTACGCGACCCCTCTGAAAAAGTCGTTTGAACCCCAAGAGGTGGTGACCCACAGGTTGAGAACCGCTGCTATAAACATATCTAAGTGACCGGCTGGACGCCCTGAGTTCAAGCCCAAACAACCCCTTCCCAGGGAAAAACCAGTTCCAAACACAGAACCCAGAGGGCGGATAAGCCAACAAGCTAGCGCTAGTCTGTCTTGGAGTCAGCATCAGGAAGGCTCTCTTTAATTTTTATTTCTGTGCTGTTCATTATTTGAATAAAAGGAACTCTGACTTTTCACTCATCTTTTAATGCTCTTTCCTGACAAATTTAGCAGGAAGTGAAGACATTATGAACCTTTTTACATTTTACTCTTCTGGACTGTCAGTCCCGTAATTATGAAATTGCTAAACTTACCATCCTGATTGTAGTTTTCCTCCCATTCACCCATCCTCCCTAGGAATGTCTATGATTGTCGTTTTCGCAGGAAAACTAAACCAAACCTTTTCCAACTGCAGAAGACGAAGTACACTTTGCATGGGCAATTATCTATGTTTTAAAGATTCATCTTTCCTTGAAAGGCTTACTCCCTCTGGTTACTAACTCTGGCCTAGCACTGAGGTAGATGCCACAAGACAAATTTATTCACTAACTAGAAAAAACGGTACAAGGCGCTGAGCGTGATGCAGCCGTTTGTGTCCCAGTGTTCCAGTGTTCAGGTGCTCACGGACCAACCTAGCTGCCACTTTCGATATGTATTTTTATGGATCAGTCTGATTTTGTAACAGAAATAAATAAAAATATATTTAATGGTAACTAACTTCATAACCACAAAGATATCCTTCGGCAGTTGGGTCTTGGGAATACTTTACTTATCATGACCCAAGTCTATTTGCATTTTGTCTTGGACTACTTCCGGTGGCGGGAGTTTCTGGCTGTGGCCCAGTGAGGACTAGGAGTCCGCTGGGGATTAGGGCGTGGACACAAAGCTCTGAGCCAGCCACTCATCCAAAGTGATCCAGGACTGAGAACCAGCGAGGGCAAGTTACGGAGAGCGGAATTGAACCTGGCTGGGGGGGGGTTAAAGGCAGAAATCTGCAGGTAGGAACTGAACCGCTTCCCACGCCGCCCCGCCCCTTCTCCAGCGTAGGCCACGCCCCTCCGGGACCCGCGCCGCCCCGCCTCCATCTCTGCGTCTCGGCAACGTCTTTTCGCCCTCTGCTCTGCTGAAGTGTAGCTCTGGGAGGCGTCGGGGACCCGGAGTTGCCTCTCCCTGTGAACCTGTTGGGATGGGTGGGTTCTGGAAGGATGGTTTCCCAGCCCGACTTCCATGCAAATGACAGGACAGGCGGAAGGAGAGTGTCAGAGTTACTAAATGCTTAAGCTTGGAAGAGCTCAGAGCAGGGACGTGACCACGGAATTCTTTGGATTTTGAACAGGGGGCGGGGTTGGTTTTTGAGCTGGTCTCGTTCTGAAGCCTAACCTGGCTTTGAACTCCTTCCAAGAACTAGGATCATAGGCGCGCACCGCCACTCCAGGCTACTATAACATTTTTTGAGGCTAATTCATAGTCACAAAATAGAAATGGCTAGAATCGCCATCTAAATTGCATTAATGTGAAACTGCCTCTAAGCTTCACTACTGTAAATTACAGTAGACACCCTGACCTGACCTTCAGACCAAAGTTTGACAAGCAAATGGGGGTGTTGGTGTTTTCAGAGTTCTTCTTAGGAGTCTGAAAGATACTGGATACTTCAGCGAATACTTTTTGATCAAACAAATGACATGAAGCCACCATCTTTGGGATGTTTTTGTTTTTGTCTAATCCCAGTGTATTCATGGGCTGGTGTGCGCCCATGAAATCAAAGCGAAGCCAGCTGTGTATCTTCAGACTTGAGATACAAAGGAAACAAAGCTTCGCTTGCGTCAACTCAAAAGCATTCTAACAGAAGGATTCTGGACGCTAAAGAGGTGTGTGGCTGCCAGACCGTAGCTTGATGACCCCAGGGAAGCTTCGTCCTTTCTCTTTGCGAGCAGCCTGCAGGGGGCTAGAGCGAAGGGCTTGCGTCATCAGATGCCCACCATGCTGCCAAGGACGCAGTGAGAATTCCAAGTGGCGGGTTAATAGAAAAATGATTTCGATGTTTCTCCACTCTTCCCTCTGCCTCTGATATCACAACCGAGGGCTGGAGAAAATGGGTAGAGGACGAGTTTACAGATTTCTATTTGAGACACCACAATGTAAAATTAGAAACGGACTATTTTTTTTTATCATACTTAGTAATAAAAAGTGAATTTTAAAAAGTGTAGGCTGGATACATAGCATTCATTACTGGAGCCATCACAACTCTTCATTGTACAGAGAGAAAAAACATGCTTTGGAGAACGTAAGGTGACTTGGCCAAGAGAATGTGGTTCCTAAGTTACCACGAGGGATTGGACACTGGTTATGCAGCTCCTTCTCAAATAATAATAATAATAATAATAATAATAATAATGTTAGATTGATAAGATGACCTTGACACATGTATCCTGACACACAACGTACACATACACACAAAATAAATTTAAATTTAAAAACCACACAGAATGAATTGAGGATCCTTTACGACAAATCTCACCAAGGAGCTGGAGGGTAGGTATGTGCCTGGTCCTCGGTACGTGGAGGGTGGTGTGGGATGTTAACCCAACCTGGCCCGGGCAGCAAGACCTGTCTAAGAACCACAGAAAAACCATGAAAGAAACAGCCTTCTGTGAGGGGTGGTGGCACATTCTTGTAATCCCAGTACTTAGGAGACCAATGCAGACCTAGTGCTTTAGGAGAGCTGTAAGGTAGACTCAATCTCATTCTTCATGTAACCTATGATATCAAACCAGTGTGACTACAAGATGTTCAACAAAAGTTACAGGCTTTTATTCTAAGTTAAATTTGATTTGAAAGTTTGTCAAAGCAAGGAAGCAGGAGTTAGCACCTTTCTATTTGAAGGCGTGTTTGGCTGTTGAAAGCATATGTACTGACGGCTTTGTCTGATCTTCATATCAGGTACTGGGCCTCTCCTGTCAGAGGTCTAGGGCAGGGGAATAGGTCGGAAGGGGGGAAGGGGGCAATGAGAAGACACAAGTGAGGGGATAACAATCAGGTTGTAATGTGAATAAATTATATATATATATATATATATATATATATATATATTTTTTTTTTTTTTTTTTTTTTTTTTTTTTAAAGACCCAAGAAAAATGAGTTGGGAGGTATTTCCTGAAGTATTTGTAAAAATCTGGTATCAATCCTCTTAACGTCTGGTAGAATTCAGAGTGAAACCATCTGGGCCCACTGTTTTTCTCTGAGAGAAGTTCCTTTTTAAATCGTTCATTCAGTCGACAGTAGTTGCATGTGTGGTTTTTTAAGAGATTGCCAAACTTGTTTTTCAGAGGGAATTATCCATTTTGTATTGCACCACCATATGTGATTTGTCTGTCAGCGTTTGGTAGTGTCGCTAGTTTTTATTTTAGCCATCCTGATGCATAGAAATATTTCACTGTGGTTTTATGAAGCCATTTATTATCGTTGTGTTATTGCGTGTCTGTGTGTGTGTGTGTGTGCACATGCAGCTGTGCTGCAGCACCTGTGTGGAGGTCGGAGGACAGCTCCAAGGCGTGGGGTCTCTCTTTCCACCACGAGGGGCCTGTGGGTTAAACTTAGAGCTGCAGGCTTGGTGGCAACAAGTGGCTTTACCAGCTGAGCCATCTTCCTCATCACTCACTGCACTGTTGATCCACACTTCCCCACTTACTGATGAGGTTGAGATCTTTTTAAGATTTGCTTGTAGGCCGAGCGGTGGTGGCTCACACCTGTAATCCCAGCACTCAGGAGGCAGAGGCAGGTGGGTAGCCTTGGCTGTCCTAGACTCACGTTGGAGACCAGGCTGGGGCCTCAAACTCAGAGGTCCGCTTCTTCTGCCTCCCTGTGTGCTGGGATTACAGGCGAGTGCCACCACACCAGGCTCTTACTGGCCAATTTTAAGAACAGTATTTATGCCAGTTGGTGGTGGCGCATGCCTTTAATCCCAGCACTCCTCGGGAGGCAGAGGCAGGTGGATCTCTGTGAGTTCAAGGCCAGCCTGGTCTACAAAGGGAGTCCAGGACAGCCAAGGCTACACAGAGAAACCCTGTCTTGAAAAAAAAATCAGCTGGGAACTGGCAGAAGGTTGTGGCTGAAGGTGCTAAATTCATTCCCTCAATCCCATAGAAGGAAAGAACTGCCTCCTAAAAGCTGCCCTCTGACCCCCCCCCCCACATGGTGTGGCACACATGTGTCTGTACCTATCTTCAACATATACAAAGTAATAACAAATAAATGACTAAATTATTTTTAAAAATCAGTTTGGCATATTCCTGTGCCTCTATCTTTGGGCTCTCTATTCTATTCTGTCTTTCTACGTAATCTGTCTGGTACTGATACTGTAACCATACATTTCAGTTTGAAGTTATTTAGAGGGGAGAGATGGCTCAGTGGGTAATGGCACCTGCTGCTCTTCCAGAGGGCCAGGTTCAGTTCCCAGGACCCACAACCATCTGTAACTCCTGCTTGAGGGGAAGCAATGCCCTCTTCTGACCTCACATCCACTAGACACACATGTGCATATATAGACATGCAGGCAAAACACTCACACACATAAAGTAAATCTAAACTTTAACAAAGTTTAATTAGCAGACTTATTTCACCCATTGCACTTTTTTTTCTCCACAAAAAAAAAATTGTTTTAGCTGTGGTAGACCTTTGCGTTTCCATATAAACTTATTTTTTAAGTTTTTGGTCAAGCGTTGAGTATGTTTCCACCATACCTCTCTCCCACCCCTCTTTTGGCCTCACCTGCTGTTTTCCTCCTATGCCCTCATGACAGACTTTCTTCTGCTTTCACGGCATATGGACATATGACTGTATCCACACAAATTCTAAACACCGCAAATGAACCACTTCTGAGATTGGTTTAATGTGATTATACCCAGTTACATCCGTTTTCCTATAAACAACATAACTTTGTTCTTATGGAGGAAAAGAAATCCTCTGTGTATATTATATTCATTTTCTTTATCTGTTCTTCTGTTGTTGGACACCGGGGTCAGTCCCATGACTTGGCTGTTGAGCATTAGAGCTGCAATAAACACGGATGTCCATGTGTCCCTGTAGCATGTTGAGTTGTAGACCTTTGGGTAAATGACTACACGTGCGATAGCTACACCTTGTGGAACGTGTTTTATTATGTTTTTGGAGAAACCTCCATACTGACTGGACTAGTTTGCATTCCTACTGGCAGCATATAAAGGTTCCCTTTTGTCCAGCATTTATTATTTGTTTTCTTAGTGACTGACGCTATGATTTGGGTAAGATGGGCTCTTGACTTAGTTCTGACTTGGGTTTCTCTGGCAGCCACTGAAGTTGAACATTTTTTTTTTTTCATGTTTATTGGCTGTTAGTGTTTGCATACAATTTTTCAATTTTTTATTTTGAGTCACAACCTTCTGTAACTCCAGTTTCAAGGAATCCAACACCCTATTCTAGCTCGTACAGGCTTCTGCGTGCGTACACACGAAAGAAAGAAAGAACAAAAGAAAGAAAGGAAGAAAAGAAAGAAAGAGAGAGCCGGGCGGTGGTGGCACACGCCTTTAATCCCAGCACTCGAGAGGCAGAGGCAGGCAGATCGCTGTGAGTTCGAGGCCAGCCTGGTCTACAAAGTGAGTCCAGGATAGCCAGGACTACACAGAGAAACCCTGTCTCGAAACAAAAAACAAACAGAAAGGGAGAGAACAAAAAAAAAAAAAAAAAAAAAAGCAAATTGCGTTTGCACAACACTAAGAATGTGGCCTTGACAGATGCAGGGTTTGGTGAGAGCCAGATTCATAGGTTCATAAAGTGTACATTCTCAGCGCGTCCCCACACAGCAAAGGGCAGGGGCTCTCCACCGTTTTGGTTGGTTGGTTTGCTGTGCTCAGAACTGAAGTCAGGGCCCTGAGCATGCTAGGCCAGCACTCCACCACTGACCTACACCCCCGCCCATCGAGAGCCATTATGAAGTTATCTTAAGTACTGCCTTTGTTTATTTTGTGTATGTGTGCACATGCACACCCTGGCATGTATGTGGAGATCAGAGAACACCTGTAGAAGTCAGTTCTCTCCTTCCATCATGTGAGTTCCAGGCATTGAACTTACTGGCAAACTCCTAAACCCCCTGCCCGCTGAGCCATCTTTCCAGGGGAGCCATTTTTATAGGACACTAAAGTCTATTTGTACACACATCCCAATCCTTCCTACCACGAAAAAAAAAAAAAGAGGTTGTCAAGACAGAAGGAAGAAATTAGAATAATGTGGTGGAAAAGCCATCCACTGGATGCCTGCCACCTGAGAATCAGAAGAGCCCAGTGACACCTGCAGACTGTCTGGAAGTAACAGGAACTGCACCTAGGATCATGTTGCTACACATGGTTTTTTTGTGGATTAAAAATGAAGTATGAGGGGGCTGGAGAGATGGCTCAGAGGTTAAGAACACTGACTGCTCTTCCATAGGTCCTGAGTTCAATTCCCAGCAACCACATGGTGGCTCACGACCCTCTATAATGTGATCTGATGCCCTCTTCTGGCCTACAGGTGTATGTGCAGACAGAGGACTGCATACATAATAATGAATAAATAAATCTTTTTAAAACTGAAGTATTAGGGATTGAAATTGTTGTGATGTCAAAGCAATTTGGGGTGATATTTCTTGCAATCGCTTGGGGTGCACCTCACTCACATTTTTCTGAGTAGCTCTGACTCCTCACTGAGGACTATGAACGCAGGCTTGACCTGATTTAGCCAGAATGAAGGACTCCTGTTTTCTGAGCCCTGTTTCTCATCAGTAATACACACCTTAAAGCTAATTACTGCACAGACATATGGCTTTAACTTCTTTTGCTGGAGATTTGGTGACTTTCTTATACTCATTTCTACCCAGAGGTATTAGCTTACATGCCTATAATTCCAGCTACTCGGGACGCTGAGGCAGGAGGATCACAAGTTTAAGGCCAACTTAGTCAATAAAGGGAGTGTCTCAAAATGAAGTAGAAAGGGACTGGGAACCAGGAACAGCTGTGATCCCAGTGGTAGAGGTGCAGGAGGATCACCACGAGCTCACCACCAGGCTGGTCTACGTAGCAGGAAGGAAAAGAAGAGGATGGAGAAAAAGGAGATGAGGAAAATGACAAAAAAGGGAGAAGAGAGAAGGTGCTGTGTGGGGTTGGGGGGAGGAGTACTAGGTAGAATGCTTGCCTGGCAAGCCTGAGGCCCTACACCCAGTCTTCAATAACCCTTACACACACACACACACACACACACACACACACACACACACACACACATACACACACCACTAAAGTCAATGTCGGATCTCCAAGCCTAGGTCCAACAGATCCAGAGCCAACCTTATCTTTTTTTTTTCATTTTTAAAAAAGTGTATCATATGGGTGTTTTGCTTACACATATGCCTACATGCATGGACATGACTCATACCCATGGAGGCCACAGAGCGTTGGACCCCTGGGAATAGTTAGAGCTGGTTGTGAGCCACGATGAGCATGCAGAGACTGCACTCACAGGTCCTGAAAGAACGAGCAGTGATGAACCATCTCTCCTGCTCCTAGGATTTTGTTCATAGTTTCCCTTTTTAATTTATTTATGTGTGAGTTATGTATTATATGTGTGTCAGTGTGTGTGTGTATATATATATGTGTGTGTGGAGAGAGAGAGAGACAGTTACAGAGACAGAGAGACAGAGAGACTTGAAGTAGTGTCTTAGCCTGAATTTGGACTTTGTGTGCAACCCAATGGCGCCTCAGATCTGTGTTCCTCATGGGTTTAAAGGCATATGGCACCATGCCCAGTCTTTTGGTTTAGTTTGGTTTGGTTTTTGGTTTTTCAAGACAGGGTCTCTCTATGTATCCTTGGCTGGCCTGGACTCACTTTGTAGACCAGGCTGGCCTGGAACTCACAGCGGTCTGCCTGCCTCTGCCTCCTGAGTGCTGGGATTAAAGGTGTGCACCACCACTGCCCGGCTGACTATGCCCAGTCTTAACTTACTAATTTGGTCTGTTCAGGCGTGGCTCTACTGAAGCTTTCTGTCTTCTATAGCTCTGGTGGTTTTTGTCTTTTCAGGAATCTTATCTAATTTGCTGACATAGTTTTTCCTCATTCCGTATTGCACAATCAAACTAATATTCCTAAGTATGACTCATACTTTCCTGCCCCCTTAGTCTTGTACTATATTGCCTCCAGCTTAATCTCTCCCTTCTAAAATGTGTCAAATGCCTCTGAGACCAAGCTATTCTTCAGAGTTCTCTAGGGAACACATGAACAAAAAGATATGATATGGGCTTGACCCTCAGAGAGCTCTTTGTCTGGTGTGATGTTTCCTAAAATGTGTTCTTCAGAACAGACATCCTTCAAAATACAAATTAACCAGCTCCTGTGCCCAGTGTGGACATCATCCAGCAATCTAAGGAGTGGGGACTGTGTTGAATTGACTCCTCTGACCCCCAGACATTTAGGAGGTCCCTGCCTATTGGTCCCTTGACAGGTCGGGGGAGCCACTGTCAAGACAGTGTTAAGGATCCTTCCTTTCTGGGAGGTCCAGGTGAGAGTTCTGATTTCTTGCTTTATTTTGTTAGGTGAGTTCGTGGGCCTGAGGGCAGGGGTTGTAGCTCAGTGGTAGAGTGTTTAGCATGCTCCAAGTCACCTACGCTCAATCTCCAGAACTATGAAAAATGTGCGTGGGCCTGGTTTTTCTGTTACGGTTCTCTCATTCCATCTCCCTATCTCCTCATCTTCTCCTCTCCTCTTCTCTTCTCTCATCTCCTCTTCTCTCATCTCATCTTTTTGTACCCAATCTGTCCTGGGTGTAGCTGAGAATGACCTTGAACCCTGGCTGATCTTCCCAACTCTACCTTCCAAATACTGAGATTACAGGTATGCACCACCATACCTGTATGGTATGTTTTATGTGGTTCCGGGGATCGAACCCATGGCTTCTTGCATGCCAGGCGAACAGTCTGCCAACTGAGTATAGACCCAGCCCATCCTATATGGCTTTAATAGACTCTCGTCCCTACACAGTCACAATCTACTTCAGAAAGATGTAGGTGGCACTTCTTTGCTTGCAGAATAATTTATCTGTCCATGCCTCATGGGTGGGAGCAACTACACGACAAACAAGATACTGATTCACTCAACCTCTGCATTTGCAGGAAAAAAAAAAAAAACCAGAGGCAACTTTTGCTTTGTAAGCTGGAATTACTCAGGGTAAGTGTCCTAGTTACAAGTGCTATTGCTATGATGAAACACCATGACCAAAAGCAAGTTGGGGCTGGGCGTGGTAGCACAGGCCTTTAATCCCAGCACTTGGGAGGCAGAGGCAAGTGGATCGCTGTGAATTCAAGATCAGCCTGGTCAACCAGGACAACCAAGGCTACACAGAGAAACCCTGTCTCAGAAAGAAAGAAAGAAAGAAAGAAAGAAAGAAAGAAAGAAAGAAAGAAAGAAAGAAACAAGTTGGGGAGGAAGGGGTTTATTCAGCTTACACTTCTACAGTACACAGTGCTGTTCATTATCAAAGGAAGTCAGGACAGGAACTTAGGGCAGGAACCTGAAGGCGGGAGCTGGCACAGAGGCCATGGCAGAGTGCTGCTTACCAACCCCGTTGTGGGATGGTCCCATCCACAGTGAGCTGGACCATCTCCCATCAATCACTAATTAAGAAAATGCCCTAGAGGTCTGTGTACAGTCTGATCTTGTGGAGGCATTTTCTCAATGGAGGCTCCCTCTTCTCCGATGACTCTAGCTGTAGAGATGAAACTACCCGTAAGAGTAAGGCAAAGCTTGGAAATCAGTTCCACACAGCTTAGAGCAGGGCACAGCTGACTCTCCGTGGTCATGTATCAGTCTTTCTAAGGCAGTACCTAATTCTCATTGGCATGTCTGTTTCTCTAAGGTGGTCCAACATAATCAGGGCCCATGTTTACCCATTTCCTGGGAGTCTGTGGTCACAGAACCTTTGAAACTCTGTATAACATCTAGAAATGACCCAAAGCAGATCTATGGGTTCCATGGAACATGGAAAAAAAGGTGTGCTAGTTACTGTGTACACCCAGAGAAGTACAGTACAAATTAGGATTCTATAGCTGAGAGCTTGGCTTTGAGTAGGAATGACTGATTTTATGAGACAAAGTTTCTCCGTTTAGCCCTGCCTGTCCTGGAACTCTCTCTGTAGACCAGGCTGTCCTAGAACTCACAGAGATCCCACTGCCTCTGCCTCCCAAGTGCTGGGATTAAAGGCATGCGCCACCACTGCCTGGCCTTGGCAAGAATATTATAATGGTTTTTTGTTTGTTTGTTTTTTATTTTTGTTTTTGTTTTTTGAGACAGGGTTTCTCTGTGTGTCCTTGACTGTCCTGAACTCACTTTGTAGACCAGGCTGGGCTCGAACTCACAGCAATCCACCTGCCTCTGCCTTCCTGAGTGCTGGGATTAAAGCGTATGCCACCACGCCTGGCTCCAAATTATCTTATTTTCTTCTTGTTGTTTGTTTGTTTGTTGTTGGTTTTTGAGACAGGGCTTCACTGTGTAGCCCTGGCTATCCTAGTACTGACTCTATAGACCAGGCTAGCCTCAGACTCAGAGATCTGCCTGCCTCTGCCTCTGCCTCTTGGGCAGTGGAATTAAATTGATTCAAACATTTTAAATTAAGTCTCCACAATTAAACACCATCTCTGCCCCTTTGGCCAGTCCCATCCATACCTTCCAGGCTAAGCTTTTCACCCCTCTGCCTCTGCTGTTTCTTGTTAGTCAGAATACTGCCCATCTTCCCAGGATGCCTGAGCTTCCCCAGCAGCTTGTCTCTCATCTGTCCTCAGTTGTCACCTTGGTGGGGAGGTGCCAGCTGTCCCTGTAGTGAAGCACACAGTGGACCCTACGGTTCTTTGTATCTCTCTTGCCAGTATTTATTCTAGGTCTTGCCTTTTCTGTAAAATAAAGTGTTCATTTCCAAATACGTATTCAGTCTCTTGGGTTCTATGTGAAATCCTCCCTGAAATTATACAGCCCAGCCTGTGCCCTCAGCCACGTGGGCAGCTACCTCTGAGTTACAAAGTGCTACTTGGTGCTAATTTGTATTTGAGGAGAGTGCAGGAATTAATTAGACATGTCTGTGGCTGCCTGGTGTGTTTGTTCCTGACAACGATCAGGAATTATTACATCACTTTAAGCTTTTCCCTGGAGATTTGTTCAGGGAGTTGTGCTAAGCAGTGAGCAGTTGTCATGACCCTTTGCCTAGATCTTTTCAAAACAGTCATTAGACTTGTGTTTTCCATAACGTACACACGCGAAATCTCATAATCAGGAGAAACAATTCCTAGAATTTCAAATGAGCACAGGTTAAGCTTAGGTTTGGGCTAATAAGTATAGCTGGGATTCCACAACAGGGAAAGATGAGATCTGACAATTTATAAATATTGAAATGTCTGTGGTTCCAAAAGCGAACTGTAACAGTGTTTAGAATTAACTATTAACTTTCAACAAGCTTGATCAATAGAGCTCTTTCCAGAAAGGTAAAGAATTAAGCACTTTTTTTTCCCTTGCTGCAACAGTTACTACACAGTTGAAAGTCCCAGAGTAGGGGCAGCTCTTAAAGGGACAGAGCGCCTTCGTCATTTGTAAATTTCCATGATGACAGCCAGCTGGCCTGTGTCTGTTGGCAGCAAGGGCTGTGACCTTTCTCACAGCCTAGGATTGTCCTTGTGCTGTTTATGAGCACCTATACATGCCATGCGAGTTCTGGAGGGACAAGTTCAGGAAAAGAAAACTGAAACCGTGAAGGAAATTGCAAAGGAACAGACAGCAAGGACTTTAGAGACCTTGAAAGATTCGTTTCCTCTGGCTCCTGTCAAACGGGCTCTGTCCCACACACCTGTTACACAGTGCTTGGTTTACCAGACAAGCAGCATGGGGTGTATGCGAAAAAACTGGGCACTGGGCACTCAGACTCCAGCCAGGTCAACTGGTCCTACCTCAACAGCAGTTGCTAAGGGTGTCTTAGGCTAATTTGAGGGCCTCCGCACTTCCTCACTCTCATTCCCAGGGGTTCTATGAATCAGAGTGCTTTCCTCAACCCTGTGAGAGCCTTCTGAGTCATTCAGCTGAAGGACAGACACGATTTAAGTTCATGGCGTCTGAACCTCATCTTCCTATCTGTACGGGGCACTAACCAGCTCTTCGTGTTCCGTACTACTTCCGCCATCTGTCAATGCTAATGGTGCTCCTCGAGCTAGCACCATAGGCTAGCCCAGCTGGAAGACTATTCCAACCGTTTCCATTCAACCCTCTTGCTTTCAGCAAGCAGTCCCCGGGGCTTAGAAACTTCCTGAAGACGAGAATTCTTGGGAGCAGAGGTGAAATTAAAACCAAGACCTCGCCGGGCGGTGGTGGCGCATGCCTTTAATCCCAGCACTCGGGAGGCAGAGGCAGGCAGATCGCTGTGAGTTCAAGGCTAGCCTGGTCTACAAAGTGAGTCCAGGACAGCCAAGGCTACACAGAGAAACCCTGTCTCTAAAAGCCAAATAAATAAATAAATAAATAAATAAATAAATAAATAAATAAAACCAAGACCTCAGCTAACTAATCTGGAAGCTCTCTGTACCCAGGATGACTAACTTATCTCTTGTACTGAGACCGCCTCTGTGAGCTCATTAATCTTTTTTTTTTTTTTTTGTATATATTGATCATATGCAAAGGGGCGGAGTCTCTATGCCATACATGCCAGCACTGAGGAAGCGTTCTCACATCTCCCCAGGAAGTATTTTAGAGATGTCTCCTAAAGCAGGGTATTTTTTTGGTTTTTGGTTGAGACAGGTTCTCTCTAGAGAGCCCAGGCTGGCCTAGAATTCCTGAGCCTCCTGTCTCAACATTCTGAGTGCTGAGGTCGCCAGGTGTGTCACCTCACCCAGATTCTAAAAAGACCTGAAACTGTTCAGCGGTACACAAATGACCAGATTTCAAGAAAACACTAACAGGGACTATTAACTCTGCACCTCAGTCAGGTGGTGGTAATGCCAGCCAGCACTCGGGAGGCTTCTGTGAGTTCAAGGCCAGCCTGGTCGGCAGAGTGAGTTCCAGGCCGTGAGGGTGAGCAGCAAGGTTCCCTTTGGTTTGTCAAACGATTTGCCGCTCTTCAGGCAAATGCTGGCCGTGCTTAGTGAAGCACACAGGGTTGCAGACGTCTCCCCCAGAGTACATGGATCCGACGTTTCCCAAGTGTGTCCCTTTGAACGTTTACTTGGATTCAGAAAAGGGCTTCCACCATTGAGTAAATTATACGCACAAGCTGGGGCTGGTGAAGGAAAGACACTTACTGAGTAAGCCCAAGGATGTGAGTTTAATCCCGATTGGATGTGTGCACGTCATTGCACACATACACCCAACATCACACACACACAACAATAATAAGACTGTTTACAAAACAAAACACGGTGGTGTATACTTGTAACCTGAACAGCAGGAAGCTGGAGAGTCTTTAGTTTGAGGCCAGCCTGGACAATATAGAGAGACACTATCTTAAAAAATAAAGAAGAAATACACTTAACATAGTTGCTTCTGCTGTGTTAATTCACATGGCTGTTCATTTAACGCATGCTTGTTTTGTGCTGCCGTGTGCCGGGTATGATTCTGGGTGCTATTAAATGGGATTAAACATAAGGGACAGAGACCTCTGCTCGGAGAACTTGTAGACAGTCTAATGAATATAGGTTTCTCCTGTTGAAGTGTGTGTGCCTGTGTGCGTGCGTGCGTGCATGTGTGTGTGTGTGTGTGTGTGTGTGTGTGTGTGTGTGTGTGTGTGTCCTTGCATGTTTGCCATGGTAACATGCATGTGGAGGTCAGAGGAGTTCAGTTCTCTCCTTCCACTGTGAGGATCTCAAGGATTGAACTCAATCATCAGGCCTGGTAGCAGGAGCCTTTTCCCACAGAAACATTGGCCCAGATCCCTCACTTGGTTGAGGATGGGTACCAGGCCTCATGTTTAGCCACTACAGGTCCAAGGTTGAACACTTGACCCATCCCAGGCCAATCATATCCTTCTCTGGAGTTATTCTTTTGGGGGGGGGGGGTTGAGATAGGGTTTCTCTGTGTAGCCCTGGACTTGCTTTGTAGACCAGGCTGGCCTCGAACTCACAGTGATCCACCTGCATCTGCCTCCCGAGTGCTGGGATTAAAGGTGTGCGCCACCACTGCCCAGCCTCAGGACAGGACATTTTTTTTAAATGTTTTATTTATTTTAATTTATGTGTGTTGGTGTCAGGGTGTCAGGTCTTGGAGTTACAGACAGTTGTAAGCTGCCATGTGGGTGCTGGGAATTGAACCCGGGTCCTTTGGAAGAGCAGGCAGTGCTCTTAACCACTGAGCCATCTCTCCAGCCCCAGGACAGGACATCTTGATGGCAACTTGTGGCTCTTTTTTGAGACATCCCCAAAGCCAGGGCCACCTGTGCCTTATGGGAGGTATTCTCCTGTTGGTTTGCTCAGCGTTGGGGTCCCGCGCTAGAGAAGCCTGCCGTCACTTAGCTACATCTCCAGCCATATTCCGTTTTTGCTTAAACCAGCTCAAGCTGTCATCCTGCTTTCCTGGCTAACTGACTCCGCCTTCTCTCCCCTTGTCTGTATTCCGTGTGCCGGTTTGTGGCTTGGGCTCACTGAAGGCCTCCCTGTTGTGCCTTCCCTGGGGCAACATGAACACAAATTCTTACCTATCTGACACAGTAGGGCGCTGATGCTAGACTAAAGAAGTGATTGCACCCAAGTTTCCTCCATGAACCAATGGGTTTACTGAGGTTCCCAGCAGGTGTGTGAGGGGACGGGTCACTTGCAGAAGCAAGGGTGTTTCAAAGGCAGTTGTTGCCATGGGAAAGCCCACTTCACTGGAGCGGCCAGTTCTCCCGTGGGGTTCTTGCTCTCACTCATGAACGAAGGGAGACATGAACAGTGAGCAAACAAAAAAGGACTTTTAAAAACATGTTGTAGGAGGCCAGCCTGGTCTACAAAGTGAGTCCAGGACAGCCAAGGCTACACAGAGAAACCCTGTCTCGAAAAACAAAACAAAAAACAAAACAAAACAAAAAAAACATGCTGTAGGGGCCGGAGAGATGGTTCAGTGGTTAAGAGCACCAGCTGCTCTTCCAGAGGTCCTGAGTTCAATTCCCAGCACCTACAAGGTGGCTCCCAACCATCTATAATGGGATCTAGTGCCGCCTTCTGGCCTGCTGGTGTACATGCAGCTAGGTTATTCATAACGCTAAGAAATCTTTTTTAAAAACCAAAACATGTTTGTAGGTGCACACATGTGTGCCACAGTGCCTGTATGGTAGTCAGAGGGCTCCTGGGAGTCAGTTCTCTCTCTCCACCAGAGACTGAAGTCAGTTTGTCAGCTTGGCTATAGGCACCTTCACCTACTGACCCATCTCACCAGCACTTAAGAAGGGATTTTCTTCACCACAGAGAGACAACTCCACGCAGAGGCTCCAAGCTCTCAGCGACTCAGGACGCCAACCGCGAGAGGTCTGAGCTCTTTGGTAGGAGTGGTACACCACAAGAATTGTCAGTGGGTGCCATGGCTCCAAGCTCTTGCGGCGGTGGGATGCCA